>NC_085004.1:14586598-14831598 GCF_963854185.1 Sardina pilchardus
GAAATATAGCTCCGTGCAGAGGCTAAATCATTACTGTGGCGCAAGTGTAAAATCAATCTGGAGAATTATTCACAAAAGAAAGTACAAAACCTAAAATGGACAGCACACCTTGGGCCAATAACTGAATGTTCCTTTTTTCTCAGTCAAACAAAAGGGCAGAAAATGGTGGTGTCGTTCTGAAATTACACGTTTTTTTTTTTTGTTTTTTTTTACATATTCTGAACTGAAGCCTTGTTACCTCAAGCCTTAGAAAACCTGTCCTTTCTATTTCCCAATAATACAAGTTTGCAGCCAATTATTTACACCCCCCCCCCCCCCCCATTTACTTATAAAATTGCGTTTGTACCAGTTGGGCATGAGGGCATTCTCCTTCCCACGGAACATGATCCCAACATTGGTGGCATGGTCTCTGGAGGAGTAGAAGTCGGTGTAGTCCCCTGAGACAGAGAGTTGGAGGGAGAAGGGAAGGGGGCAGAGCAAGGAGGTTTTCATTACCACCACAATAGCATAGCACACACGCTTCCTGAAGAACCAGAGGCTCATGGCAACTACGCTGCTAAACATAGAGGAGCTCTGGTGTGAGTGTTCAATGTTAGCTCACATGGAGAACAGTGCCCTCCTGTGTTAGATGGTAGGAGCAACCTGGCCAATTTTTCTCCTGGCTTAATACTCCCCATATGGAACATTAAACAACCATTGTGTTTTTAATCTAAGCTCTAATGATATTGTGATGATGTGAAGCAGTAATGGACTGCAATCAAGTTCACTATTTCAATTACATTAATTTACATAATGTTTACGGTAGCATCATATCATCATAATATACTTGTTTGGTCTCCGTGAATGAAGTAGATACAGTAAGTCGTCCAGGGAAGTAAAGCGAATGAATAAGAGAGTGAGAGAAAGAAAGAAAGACAGCCATGAGTTGATAAGAATAGTACTCCCATGTAACCCTCAGGCAAACAAAACAGCATTCATCACTTGTCACTCACACCTGTCACCTCAGCTGAGATTGGGTCTACTGTGACTGTTCTCCAACTCACCAATCTCTGCAGGAAGATGCATCACAGCAGAAGTCAGATGCACAAATGCTCTACAGAAATACAGTCATACAAAAAAAGAGAGAAAGATTACAAAGAAAAAAGTTATTCAAAATAAGTATCAAAGTGAAAAGTGAAAAAGAGCTGCTGAGGCTAAACTAGTAATAATATCCCAACTTTTCTCTTTACATGTTAGGCTACTCATTGTCATAGATAACCTAAAGACTCCTTTTTCATTTCAAGTTCACACCAGGCTACCTGACTCTGAGCGGCAGTAGGCCTTAGGTGAAAAATAATGCAACTCGAATTTCATTCATTCCATTCTACAGTGTAACTTCAATGTAAATGGCCTACCTGCTTCTAAGGCTCACGTCATCACGCAGCGTACTCTCATTTGCAGATAAGAGCTTCTGCACATATCTTCTGGCTTCTCTCCAAGCATCATAGCCCAAGTTCATGAACGCATTCAACGTGGGCTAAGGAATGGGCACATGGAACAAATGTTGGCTTTACTCCCATTAAAAGTAGCCGATGTATTTTCCTTTGAAAATAAGCCAGTCTACCTGATCGAAGACATTCTGATGTTTTGACAAGGCAGGTCCATCGAGAAGGTGCTTTATTGCACTGAGGTCCAATATCTGATCTCCAATAGCTACACCGATCCTGTGCCTAGGCTGAGATTGAATTGAAGTTGCACACACTTATAATTCACACAATGACGTGATCTTTGGTATACTTTTCTTATGTGGAGCACGCTAAATCTCTAGAACAGTCGTAATCTAAAGTGTAGGCCTACGTGAAAATGTGAATGAACTAACGTCAATTATCAATGGCCTCAGTATGTTTTAAGATAGAAAAGTACTTACATTGTCCACTGTGGAGAACACGCCATAAGGTAGGTTATGAAAGGAGAAATCGGATTCTTCGTCTACTTTTATGAAAGACATTTTCAAGTTGCAGTTGTACTCCGGAATACTTTTCAGAGTAAGCAACAATGCGAGTAACCTCTTCCAGATGTTCACTGCAGCCATGCGTTGTTACCGCCTCCAAAGACTGAAGAGACGACCAATCAGGCAACTTCCCTTATATCCACCCTTTCTAGGCGCTCAGTAAATAATGTGAAACGTATTGAAAATGACTCAGCACAATTGGCCATACCTCTTTGAAGTATTCCTCACATCTAACAGCACCATAATTGGATAATAGCTCATTGGTTTTAGTGATGTTTCTTGTTAATTGTTTACTTTTGGATATATAAACTACATGAGATGCTTGTTAGTTTTTTTTCTCTTGTTTTTATGTGTAAAATTTGTTTTTTTTTATTTTATTCAGATCAAAGCAGAGACAGTGAATAAACAAACATAAATACAGCACATACACCTCAGATCATTCTGTGCACTCTCATAAATGAACTATATTATTCTCATAAACACTCATAACCAGCACTGAGGTGCATACAAGCTATTCACCCAAAAACAACATCCACACAAACATTTATACTGAAAACCATACACTCAGTGACTAACAAAAAAAATATTAATGAGGAGGTGGAGGGAGGAAATTAGCAGTTTTCTTTCTCTATGCTGTTCATAACAAAATTGCAATAATTCTCAGCATACATTCATTTACTGGAAGAGCATACAGTACAAGGTTGGAAAAAAAATGATCTTTAACAGGTTGACATGCAACTTTTTTTTATATAGAGGAAAAGAAGACACCAGAAAAGCACAGCCCCTCTAGTATGTCTCACCACCTTAAATGTAGCGCCCTATTTTTAACTCAACTTAAAATATAATAAAATTGAATAATTTCCTTGTAAAAGTCTATTTAAGATTTGCTCACACAATCCACAACAATAATAGGGAGATCAATTTGAGTAACTGCAAAAAGGGTAAAAAAAAAAAACATTACAAAAAAAAGGTTCCAGGTAGCATGCATGATTTAAAGGTGAGTAGATGGTGGAGATGGCTCAGGTTATTGTGAGCAACTTCAAATTGTGAGGTGAAAAGTGAGGGAGGGGGGCAAAAACAAACAAACAAACAAAAAACAAAACAAAAACTGAGTCGTTGATCCGTGTTCCACACATTCCCTGGCGCCCATGATGAGATGGCTCTTCAGATCTTCTGGATCTTCTCTCCGACGATGACGGGGTTTTCTTTCCTAATTTTCTCCGCAGCGTCGGCTTTGTAGTCAAAGGTGCAGTTGTGAATGTCTGAGTACCGGTGGATGCCGCAAAACACATTGCCGCATCTGCAGTCGAAACCTGTGGGCCAAAACCAATTTCGAAGAGATTAATGAGAGTAACAAAAAAAAGGACAATTGCCTGCACACTCACAATTGCTTCTTGTGGCCCTGGTTTGGTGTCTTTCTAAGAAAAAAAAGTCCAATTGGTCGAATTGGGACATATCACGTCAGGTGAGAAACTAATAGTAGCCCATTAAAAGCTGTACCTGTGAGTCCAACTTTCTTCCGGCAGGTAAAGCAACGGTTCTTCTTGGCTTTGCTCTTGCCGGCGCATTTGTCTTGGTCGTCTACGGACGTCTGCTCGCTCCCGTCGGAACCTGAGGCTACAGGATACAAGGCCACAGGTGAGAGGCATGACACAGGTAAAGAGAAGCACCTGATTTGCAGCGCTGCCAGCAGCACACTCAGAAATGTTGTGTACACATTGTCACATGGTGGCTGTAAGCTGCATTAACCCACTTGCTTAGTACGAGCACAGAGTAAATACATCCTCCTCTTCCTCCTCCTCGTCATCCTCAACACAAATCATTAGGACGGGCACAGTTTCAATGAAAATTAAAATATACTAACCATTTGCTTTTTTTTTTTTGTTTCGTCTGTTTTTCTTATTTTCATCCTAAACAGATAAACATTTTTCTTTTTAAAAACCACAAGAGCATGCGTCATCTTCACAGCCTCAACCAGGAACTGAGTTCAGGGGGAGGAGGCCTGGGGTTCTCTGGAAGGGTGTTCAGGACTGAGGCTCTGGCTCTGGCTCTGCTCTGGGTCCACTACACTCACCACGTTCTCCATCTAGCTCCTGAACGCTCTCCTCTAGCTTCCTTTTGCCTCTCTTAACACTGTCCTCTGCACAGGCTGCTGCTGCTGCTGCTGTTGTTGCTGTAGCTGCTACTGTCCCTGAGCTAACTGCTCCATCCATGAGGCTCTTTGCTATGCTCACAGATGAACCCACTTGGGAGGAATGGGTGCACACACATGCATTGCACGCACACGCACACACACACACACACACACACACACATGCAGAGACACACACACACACACGAAGATCAATTTCACACATAAAAGATTCTTCCTTTGACTTAAGGCTATAGTGGCATGGAACTAATGTAATATTTAGACAGATACTGTTACACTACAGTCCAATAGTCTGTCCATAGAGTATGTTCAGAAAACAAATCTATAAACAGACAGACAAACAGGCAGAGACACACAGACACACAGACTGACACACAGACACACACACAGACAGACACACAGACAGACACACAGACACGCACACAGACACACAAACACAAACTTGGGACTTATGCCCAAGCTAATGGGGATCCTATAAACAATAAACAATAAACAAACAGACACAGACACACAAACACAGACACACACATATAAACACGCACAGACACGAACACACACACAAACTCTGGGACGCCACAGCTGCCTGTGGGGCAGACTGGTGCTGAGGCGTATAGGGGTGATCGCCAGCCTCTCTTGGACTGAACTCAAAGCAGATGGTCACGTGACCACAAAGGGGACATAATAAGCCCCCCCTGTACAGCCGAGCTGACAGCAGGGGATTTGCTGTTGCTCTTTATCAATGGTCCTCAGCTCAGCAATCGCCCGAGTTCATATCAAAGTGACCTTCAACACAATATAAGCCCTTTTCCCTTTGTGCATAAGAGTGTCCTGTTCTTTGAAAACTTGAGTGCGAGAAAGTGACGCGAGGTTGGGTAAGGTGACACAGAGAGGTAATGAAAATGCACTGTACTTTGCGTTTCTTCTGTTTTCAGGTCTACTTTGGTCCCCGCCGAGTCCTCGTTTTCACACTGCGTGACAGGCGCTTGGGAGAGCAGGGTCTGGCTGGCTACGATGCTAAGGGGAAGCAAAGGAAACTCTATTGAACTGTGACAACATTACATGAAACCACACCAAAAAAACATCTAAGGGCAATAAAGACATACAAGGTGAAAGACAAAAGCCAAACACTGTAGAACACATCAGGGCCAGAATTCCCATAGCGCACACCTCGGTGACAGTGTCTGGTACAATCTTTACCTGGGCTAAACAGTAAGAGCAGTTTTATCTCTGTAATTTATCTGCCATGTTGTGTTGTGCTGTGCGGTGAGGCACGGGAAGAGTGGAGTACCTGTTTGTCTCGAGTGGCAGGGCTGCTTGGATGAATGCTGATGACACGTCCACGGCGCTGCTGTCGGAGCACTGCGTGGGAAGAGACTCTCCTAAACTACTGACTCCAGACGACGACACGGCTGCTGCCGGGGACACACAGAGCAAAGCATTCCCTTCACAGATTAGCACGGCTGTCTGTTTGTGCCTTTTTATAAATTCACAAATGTACACATTTATAAATTCACCTGAGGAAGGTCTATGATCAAAGCGTTGTGAATAAGTGAATAAATGTTTGCATGCGTAATGGACAGTGTGCAGGATTCTCTCTTTTAAGTATAACTGGTTGACGTATTCCAACGCACCTGTCCCCACAAAAGAGGTGTGCAAAAGCGCTTTTAAACTGTGCCTTTTTTTTAGCCACTTTATTGCTACAGTGTGGTGTGGTGGTATTGTTTTATGTAGTATATAGTACAATGCCATAAACCGGGTCCTCTTGAATAAGAAAAAACAACGTCTTTGAATTTTCAGTGATTACAACTTTCAGACAGATGGTAGTCATCTGAAAACATACATAAAATCAGTGACAACAGGTATGGTGAAGGGCAATAGCAATTGGTTGGTGAAAGACACAAAGACATTATTGAAAAGTTGCACACCAATCACTCAACTCACTCAAATATCATTACGCAGTAACTAGCCAGTAACTGATTTCTGTGGTGTCTCTGCAGGTTTAGTGCTGGTAAAACTCCACGGTGACAAACGCAACATCTTACCTGCTGGACTGACGCGGTCGCTGTTGTTCTGTCTCTGTAAGAAGTCTTTGTAACAGACTGAGCACATGCCATTTGTGCGTGGGTTCCCAAAAAATCCACATCCGTTGGCACAGGGCATAGGCCCTTGGGTCTGGTTCGCCTCTTGAGCCATCCTCCTGTGGATCAACACACAAAAAACAAACGTGTCTTCATGAACCAGGAGTGCATGTGTAACCCAATGAATGGCACTTGCGCCGCCAGATCAGGCCATCTGTAAACGCATGCAGAGACTGATGCGGTTTAGAAGGGGAGATTGTAACCCAATGAATGGACCCTTGCCATTATGATGCGCAAAACAAACCAGAGGGCGCATGAGAACATCTAAATGTAAACAATTGGAAACCGTCAATCAGCAGCGTATTTGAAGAAAAGCTCTACGTCTGATGATACACGGCGAGAGAAGCTCAAGAAGAGTCGCTTGGAAACTTGGATTAATCGATACGAACACTTCGAGACTTGGATATTTTGATGAAAACACGATAGCCTATTTGGACACTTCCACTCGACCATTGAAAACATAAAGATCATCTTCGACCACCACCATTAAAGAAGAAGGAAGAAAGAAGACTTTCCCCGTTACAAAGACTTTCCCCGTTACATTTGTAGCTACTGGAATCCTGACTGGTTTTTTATTGTACCCGATCAAACCCCGTTGCTTCACCCTTGGAACCTTGGATTTCCCGTCTGGATTTTCCCCGTCGTCTTGGATTCGATTCATCATCATCATCTACATCAACTTGCCCTTCCTGTTGGACTGCCTGTCACATATCACCATCCCCTTACTACCCTTGTGATTGTGGTAGGATCTGGACATTACACCTTGCACAAGTTGGATTGAATCTTTCCCCCTTTTCATTTCTTTTGTTTATTATTTTTTGAGTGCACTCATATTCTATTTTGTTTGGTTTTCATTTAGTTTAAATGATAATCTATAATAAGATTTAGTATTAAATAGGATATAAATAGAATAAATATATAGAAACAAATAGAATAAATATAAAAGAGTATATGGATATATACAGATAATAAATAGAATATTATAACAGAATATATTAGCAAAATAGACACAACCTAATACTTTTAATATTGATATTGAGATAACTGTTGAACTGAATTGAATGACATTGAACTGTGAAAATAAATTATATATTTTTATTATAACCTTAACCACGAGTGTGTGTGTTGTCTTTTGGGGTGAGTACTAGAATTTGGTCTAGAGAAAACCTATACCAATCTTCACTGAACTTAGATATTAGATTAGACTGTCCCTGTATAAGTATAGGCCATTACCCTGTCGTACAGGTTACAGAAAGTTGGCGAGCCAGAGCCAGGAGATTGGTTAATTAGCGTTTCAGACCATATACTACCCCATTGACCACACCTCTCTATAAAAATATTTTGAATTATATATAGTTTTATTTAGAAAATAACACGGTCAATATGGAACTTTGCAATCAGTATAAAGTCCATGGACAAAACAGCTTATTAGTTGAAGGTGTCAATGAAATAATCTCTGATGAAATGATAAAAAGTTTTTTTGAACAAAATGGGAAGATCTCATCCTTTATCAGAGTTAAGGATGAGCCCAATCAACCTAATGGTAGGGTATTGATAGAATTCGAGTGTGAAAAGTCAATCACCAGGATCAACCCAGATACCCTTGGCAATATACCTAGTCCCAGCGATCCAACTACTCTATGGAACATCAGAACAATTAGAGAAATATGTCAAGAGGAAATAGGCAAAGACTTAGCACAGCAATATCTTGAAGAACTCAGTGCTATTGGTGGTAGTGCCACATCAGGCTATGCGACAATCCTAGAGAATGAACTGAAACGCATTCGATCTACAGCATCACAGGAACCTCACAACACGTCCAGCCTGGGACACAGCCCTATGCAGAACTCTAGCATTGATGTTGAGCGCACATCTAGCATAACCCAAGAATGTAACAGAAGCCAACCTATGCCCAACATTCACTGTGTTCCAAGCACACACTCATCTGTGCGTAACTCTATAAGCCTTGAAGAAAACATCATTAACCCCCCAAGCATTCAGAGAGTTGTAGTAGAACACGTTATTAAGAACGAGTCAGCACACCCATACAGTAGCCCAATCAAAATGCGAACCTTCTCAGGTAGGCTTCCAAAGCCAAATGGGGAAGTAGATTACGAAGCTTGGAGAACTCAAGTTGAACTGCTTCTAAGTGACACCCATGTCACGGATTCACAAAAAAATAGAAAGATACTAGAGAGCTTGATTGGTCCAGCTGCTGACATGGTGAAACCACTTGGTGTTAATGCAAACCCTGTAGCTTATGTAAACCACCTTGAATCCGCTTTTGGAGTCGTAGCAGATGGAGAAGAGCTTTTTGCTGCATTTTTGAGCGCAAACCAGAATTCTGGAGAGAAGCCATCCGATTATTTATTCAGACTTCAGACCCTCCTCACTAAAGTTATCTCTAGAGGGGGAGCCCCACTTGCAGATTCAGAAAAGCACTTAATTAGACAGTTCTGCAGAGGATGCTGGGACCACTCATTAATTTTAGGCCTTCAATTAGAACAGAAGAAAAATAGCCCACCCTCATTTCCTGAATTGCTTCATCAGCTTAGAACAGAAGAAGACCGTCGTTCAGTTAAACTAGACAGGATGAAGAAACATCTAGGGAGCTCAAGAGCTTCAGCGCATGCCCATGCTGTTTATGGAATTGAAGTCCCAGTCGAAAACAAAGATGATGACACACAAAAACTCCGTGATGAAGTAGCTGAATTAAAGAAACAAATTGCAACCCTGTCCATCAAAAAAGAGCCACAGCCAAACAGAACTCAAATCGAAGCCAGCTGCATGGTCACAAATGCCTCCACACCTCGAAATTTCGCGCCTCGTCATCCTAAACCATGGTTCTGCTTTAAATGTGGTGAAGATGGTCACATTGTTGCCCACTGTGTCAGTGCCCCCAACCCCGTTCTTGTCCATCAAAAGAACACAGAGCTGAGACAAAAACGTGAAGCTTACAGGAATAAGCATACAGTCACCTCCATGCCTTTAAACTAGTAGCAGCTCCTGTTCCGGGACGTTCAGGAGCTAAGTACCAACATATGAGTCCCAAACCCATTAATGCTATAATGAATAGAACCCAGACAGGGAAAGACAGATACAGACAAAGATGCCAAAATAGCCAATCCCTTCCCCTTGGACTCGTAGGCCCACGCTGCACTGCATCTGTCTCCATTGAAGGAATTGAATGTGAGTCAATCCTTGACACTGGTTCCCAAGTAACAACTATTTCAGAAACATTCTACTTGGACAACTTATCGTTCCTCCCCGTCCAGCCCATTCAGACTCTATTCCAGATAGAAGGTGCCGGTGGCCAACATGTTCCTTATCAGGGTTATATACAAGCCCTCATCTCCTTCCCCAGCAGCATCACTGGCGTTGCTGAACAAGTCTCTTCATTAGTCCTCATTGTACCCAATTGCCATTTCAACACTCAGATCCCCCTATTGATTGGAACCAATGTCCTTGACCGATTATATGAAGGTGGCATAGAAAAACATGGAAAAGAATTCTTACAAAGACCCAATATCAGTAGTGACTGTGTCTTGTTGTTCCAGCATGTTGCCCTTAGTCATCAGGAAGAGATATCAGCCAATCATGTCAAGTTGCATGGACGCCATTCTGTCACCATTCCACCAGGAAGAAAAGTCTCTGTCTTTGGAAATGTCAGAGTGAAGAAACATTCCCCACGTTCCCTTTTTGTAGTCGAATCCCCTGAAAAAATGTCCTTACCTGGTGGAGTGTTTGTTGAAAATGCCTTGATAGAAACTCCTCTTAGATCTTCAAACAAGATTCCTGTCATTCTTAGAAATGTGACTGATCGCACTGTCACACTGCATCCAAGGCAGGTGATAGCTGAAATGATGATAGCTCAATATGTGATGCCATCCGAATCCTCAAAGATGACTTTGCCTGAAGTCCCTCAGTCTCAGAATAACATCAACTTTGACTTGGAAGATTCTCCCATTCCAGAAGAGTGGAAAAGACGAATCACACAGCAGCTGAACAGCATGCCGGAGGTGTTTGCTGTTGATGACTTGTCCCATGGCCGTACAACTGCAGTAAAGCATCGCATCCGACTTCAGGATGAAGCCCCTTTCAGAGAACGACCCAGACCCATTCATCCCTCTGACAGAGAAGCTGTCAAACAACACCTAAGAGAGCTGTTAGATTCTGGAATTATTCGTGAGTCAGAGTCCCCATTTGCATCCCCCATTGTGGTTGTCAAAAAGAAGAATGGTGCGATCAGACTCTGTATAGATTTCAGGAAGCTGAACATGAGAACGATTAAAGATGCCTATGCTCTCCCTAACATCGAAGACACCTTCTCTGCTCTTAGTGGAGCCAAATGGTTTTCGGTCATGGATCTGAAGTCCGGCTACTACCAAGTAGAAGTTGCAGAGGAGGATAAGCACAAGACCGCTTTTGTCTGCCCCCTGGGCTTTTATGAGTTTAATCGTATGCCGCAAGGTGTAACAAATGCACCAAGCACCTTTCAGAGGCTCATGGAGAAATGTGTCGGTGACCTACACCTCAGTGAAGTACTGGTATTTCTGGATGACCTGATTGTCTTCTCTGACACACTAGAAGAGCACGAGGCCAGACTAATGAAAGTGTTGAACCGCCTTAGAGAATATGGCCTAAAGTTGTCTCCTGAAAAGTGCCATTTTTTCCAGACATCTGTCAAATACCTTGGCCATGTTGTAGATGCTGATGGAGTCCACACAGATCCCAGTAAAGTTTCGGCTTTGAGAGAATGGCCTCAACCCACCAACAGAAAAGAGCTTAAATGCTTCCTAGGATTTGCCGGATATTATCGACGTTTTGTGGAAGGATACTCTAAAATAGCGAAGCCATTGAATGCTCTAACTGCTGGCTATGTTGCTCCAAGGAAAAGAGGGAAGATTTACAAGAAGGACAAAGCCAAAACTTCCATCAGTCCCACCTTACCCTTTGGAAATGAGTGGACTGAAGAGTGCGATGTTGCTTTTAGAACCCTCATAGATAAACTGACTTCAGCCCCTGTGCTTGCCTTCGCCAATCCCAACCTTCCTTATGTCCTGCATACTGATGCCAGCCGCGATGGTCTTGGTGCTGCGCTCTATCAGGAGCATGATGGGAAGATGAGAGTTGTGGCTTATGCCAGCAGAGGGTTATCTAGAAGTGAACAAAACTATCCTGCCCATAAACAAGAGTATCTCGCTTTGAAATGGGCCATCTGTGAGAAATTCCATGATTACCTCTATGGAACAGAATTCCAAGTTCTAACAGACAACAACCCCCTAACTTATGTGTTGACCACAGCAAAGCTTGATGCAGCAGGACATCGCTGGTTAGCCTCTCTGTCAACCTACAGATTCAACATCAAGTATAGGGCTGGGATCAACAATCAAGACGCCGATGGCTTGTCCAGAAGACCTCAGAGTCCATCAGAGGAAGATGAGGAGTTCAAGCAGGAGAAAGTGAGGATAGAAGAGCTGAAGCAAAGAATTTTAGATGGAGAAAGCAAAACTGTTTCCGGTGACATGCTATCTGCTGTATGTCAGCGCCACTCTGTGATCACTTCGGCTGACTATTCGCCGCCAGAACTCCCCATTTTTGCTGAATCCTTAGCTTTAGATGCTTCTGCCATTCCTGATGACTTCGTGTCCTCTGGACAAGGCACCCTCCCTGGAATGACTCACAAAGACTGGTATCAGTCTCAAAGACAGGATCCATCTATCAGGCGTGTGATCAGTTTCGTTCAAGGAAACAGAAAACCCACTTTTCAAGAGACATCCTCTGAACTGTCAGAAGTCAAGCTGCTCCTTAGAGAATGGAATAGACTAGAGCTTATAGATGGAGTACTGTTCAGGAAATGCCTCGATCGTGGAAATCAGATTTTTCAGTTGGTGCTGCCTAGTAGCCACAGAGAAAAAGCATTGCATGGCCTTCATGATGAAGTTGGCCATCTTGGTGCTGAGCGCGTCCTTCACCTTGTTCGTTCCCGATTTTATTGGCCGAAGATGTTCCAGTCTGTGGAACAGAAGTGTAGGACTTGTGAGAGATGTGTGCGGCGGAAAACAAACTCCCAGCATGCTGCTCCCATGGAGAATATACAGACCAGCTATCCCCTTGAACTGGTGTGTATGGATTACCTCTGCATCGAACCTGATAGTAAGGACATTAGAAACATCCTCGTCATCACGGATCATTTCACCAAGTTTGCTGTTGCCATCCCCACGAAAGACCAAAAGGCGAATACTGTTGCCAAAACACTGTGGGAACATTTCATTGTGCAGTATGGTTTTCCAAGTCGCCTTCTCAGTGACCAAGGGAGAGATTTTGAATCCCACACCATAAAGGAATTGTGCTCTCTGATCGGAACTGAAAAAATCAGAACCACACCATACCATCCACGTGGAAACCCTGTGGAGAGATTCAACAGGACCCTTCTCAGCATGCTTGGAACACTAGAAGACAGGGATAAATATCATTGGAGGGACTTTGTCAAACCGCTAGTCCATGCGTACAATTGTACGAAAAATGACACCACAGGCTACTCGCCATATGAATTACTGTTTGGCAGACAACCACGATTGCCCATTGATCTAGTTCTAGGCCTAACACCAGACCAAACTGGATTCAAGTCACATTCAGAGTACGTTAAACATCTTCGTCAACGCCTCCAAGACAGCTATGCACTTGCCTCTGAAAGCTCTAAAAAGATGGGAGAGAAGAATAAAACCAGGTTTGACAAAAAGATCAGAGCAGCAGAACTTGTTCCTGGAGATAGAGTCCTGGTGAAGAATGTGAACATAAGAGGAAAACATAAACTTGCAGACAGATGGGAAAAGGAAGTCCACACAGTAGTGAAGAGGATGGGAGACGGCCCAGTTTATGTTGTCAAGCAAGAACAGGGTGAAGGTCCACACCGTACTCTTCACAGAGACCTTCTTCTGCCCTGCGGTTTTTTACCTGTTGCAGAGAGAGACTCAGAACCTGAAACAACCTTACCTACAAGAAAGCTGAGACGCAGGGATGCAGTCCCACAGCAGACCAAGCACAACGATCTTGTTGACCCAGATACACTCAGCAGTGATGAAGATGAGGATCGCTATCTGCAAGTTCCACAGATCTCAACAAGGTTCCCCCAAATCATCCGAACAACCACACAGGCCACCCCGCCAGAATGTGCCATGGAGCTGTCGAATCGAATTGGGTTGAATCCAAGCCCACCAGAATCCTCCCAATCTCGTGATTCACCCATCAGTGAAGAACACCATACCCCTGAGTCTGTTCAGAATCAATTACTGGAAGAGGAATCAATTGTGCGTGAGACAGAAATACTCACAGATGAGCCTCAGTTTGGACCAGTTGAAGGATGTTGGCCTGAAAACAACCCACTTGAACTTGAGAATGCACCGCCCACTGATGTGACTGCCCAGGCTGACCCGTCTGAGAGTGAACAGATCAGAAGATCTAGCAGAGAAAGACATCCCCCTCAGAGACTCTGTTATGGTGAACTAGGAAGGCCTTTAGTCCTAGCCATTGCTTCATTTTTTGAGAGTTTGGGTAGAAATGTTCCTGATACTTCTTCAGTGCCCTCCGCAAGATCAGGCCGTGTGCAAACGCATGCAGAGACTGATGCGGTTTAGAAGGGGAGATTGTAACCCAATGAATGGCACTTGCGCCGCCAGATCAGGCCATCTGTAAACGCATGCAGAGACTGATGCGGTTTAGAAGGGGAGATTGTAACCCAATGAATGGACCCTTGCCATTATGATGCGCAAAACAAACCAGAGGGCGCATGAGAACATCTAAATGTAAACAATTGGAAACCGTCAATCAGCAGCGTATTTGAAGAAAAGCTCTACGTCTGATGATACACGGCGAGAGAAGCTCAAGAAGAGTCGCTTGGAAACTTGGATTAATCGATACGAACACTTCGAGACTTGGATATTTTGATGAAAACACGATAGCCTATTTGGACACTTCCACTCGACCATTGAAAACATAAAGATCATCTTCGACCACCACCATTAAAGAAGAAGGAAGAAAGAAGACTTTCCCCGTTACAAAGACTTTCCCCGTTACATTTGTAGCTACTGGAATCCTGACTGGTTTTTTATTGTACCCGATCAAACCCCGTTGCTTCACCCTTGGAACCTTGGATTTCCCGTCTGGATTTTCCCCGTCGTCTTGGATTCGATTCATCATCATCATCTACATCAACTTGCCCTTCCTGTTGGACTGCCTGTCACATATCACCATCCCCTTACTACCCTTGTGATTGTGGTAGGATCTGGACATTACACCTTGCACAAGTTGGATTGAATCTTTCCCCCTTTTCATTTCTTTTGTTTATTATTTTTTGAGTGCACTCATATTCTATTTTGTTTGGTTTTCATTTAGTTTAAATGATAATCTATAATAAGATTTAGTATTAAATAGGATATAAATAGAATAAATATATAGAAACAAATAGAATAAATATAAAAGAGTATATGGATATATACAGATAATAAATAGAATATTATAACAGAATATATTAGCAAAATAGACACAACCTAATACTTTTAATATTGATATTGAGATAACTGTTGAACTGAATTGAATGACATTGAACTGTGAAAATAAATTATATATTTTTATTATAACCTTAACCACGAGTGTGTGTGTTGTCTTTTGGGGTGAGTACTAGAATTTGGTCTAGAGAAAACCTATACCAATCTTCACTGAACTTAGATATTAGATTAGACTGTCCCTGTATAAGTATAGGCCATTACCCTGTCGTACAGGTTACACATGGATGGACACTTGTTTCCCCCTCGTTGGTACACTCTCTCTCTCTCTCTTTACAAGGACATTCTGACCCAGGGAATAAAGGCTTGGTGACAGTGGGACAGTTTTGTGTCCTGTTGCCAAAGGAAAAAATCCAACATAAGGCCAGCTGGCTATGGAAGCAAGATGACTCTGGCTGCATCATACCCTTTATGACATCATAATGCATTCACACATGGATACAGAACAGATACATCCTGTTTGTGCCCCATAATAAAAACACCTAGGATTCTAAAAGAAAGCATCAACATTCAAAGGCTAATTCTGGGCTATAATGTTACCTGACATATTTATTTTCACAACAAACAACAAGAAAAAAACACTAACTGCACTTTATTTTTGCATTTAAATTCTGGTGATGTGACTGTCTATTGTTTAATAGGCTAACTAGTCATTTGTTAAAGTGATAATAGCCTACAGTCACCTGAGTCTCTAACTCTCTGACTTCTGGGGAGTACAAATGCTGCCACTAAAAGGAAGAGGAAATACTAATCTTATGAGCCTAAGTCACAGTTGAGGCTGTCAGTTTCCTGTCAGTATAACTCTCCCCAAAGCCCATCTCTGTCAGACCTGCATGCCCCTCTCTATCCCTAAAAAGCCTCAGAGAGAAGACAATTTGACGGTTCAACACTGAATGAGAGGGCTCTGGCTGCTCCGGCTGCCTGCAGAGTGCAGAGTGGTCGACACTGAAAGCTGGTGGAGAGCTTTACTGAGGGGGAATACACAGCTCAAGAAGACATTAAGACTAGAAATATCCACACAGCCATATGAGCCATGCTAAAAATAGTGACATATTTCTCTCCCTGGCAGTAGGATGGAAGAGTGCCCTCTGTAAGACTTTGAAATGCACCCCTGACCCTGGTGGCACACTCAGTTGGCCATTATCTTCACGCCCATTAGCTTAGCATTTGTTGTGGGGTAAACAAAGCGAAACAAAACAAATAAACAAACACAGAGTGGTGTTAGTGTCCAGCCAGGCCTGGCTGGGCTGCGTGTCAGAGACACTGATCTCCACTGTGATGTAAGAGTGCTCGGACTAAGGAGGGCATCTGAGCCAGTGTGCTCAGCCATTGCCTCTCCGAGCAGGAGGACGTGGGGGGTGGTGGGCGAGGGATTAATCCAACGCACTTTCTGCTGGGGGCAAATGGAAACGGCTGGCCTAGAGGGCTCAGCCTCAACAGCCTCAATTCAACCAAGCTGCACTGGGCTCTCGAGGAGCCCATGTCTTGCCTAGGGGGTCCTACTGATAAGAAGTCAGGAGCCTCGCCTCATCTCTGTCCGGGTACAGAGGCGACACGCGCAGCTTCTTAGGTGGCCATTTCTGCCGCAGTGGTGGGGGATCGTCACAGACCTAGACCTATTGGAAAGCTGCTGGGAGATCCGGCCTAGGATAACATCAAATGGTCTCCCAGGACAACTTGAGCTGAGCTGCACGCATTTGAGAAGCAAGGCTTAGAAAACAAAACCGTATTCAATATCTCCCTCCCTCATTAATGCCTTCGACTTTTAGTCACAGGGGAACTAATCCAGCCATAGCCTTGGCCTAATCTCTAGAGGTCATCTCTGGCCAAAGAGAGAGAAAGTTTGAGTCTGCCCGAAAATCGATGAAAGGGCACATACCACCACTGTGGGATGACCGCACCTGGAGACCTAAGTTCACGAAAGTTAGTTAGAGCCGTTGTGACATGCTGGAAACAACGGCGAGGGGGAGGCAGCATAAACTGTTACACGGATTACAGGGCTAGATTACATAGATCAAGGCTGGATTTGTCGAGCCTCTACTTCAGCGTAAAGAGTGGTCTCATCTCTTTCCTCTCTAAGCGGTGCCAACTGCAATCAAGACATGCATTAGTGCAGCCAGTGCTGTGCTTTTGGAGATCGGCAAAAAAACTCTGCAGCTAATGTTTAATCTGGATCCATCTCCAAAAACATGAGGGCGAAGACTATTCTTCATCAGCAAACACTTCACCAAACCCTTTACTGTTCCCACAAAAGGCCGTTATTGGTCAGTTGAGGTTAGCCTTTAACTTGCATGACCCCAGCCTCAGGAAATTCTTACAGGTTATCAATTTCCAGCTGAAACTGCTGCACCATAATAACAAGTTTGTCTTGATATTAGCTTCACAATTTCCTGAAATTGACAGGAAGCAATACCACACTGGCACACAAGTGGGTGAACCGGGGCAGACGAGAGAGAGAGAGAAAGAGAGAGAGAGAGAGAGAGAGAGAGAGAGAGAGAGAGAGACATTATCGCATTAAGATTTTTCTCATGCCGATTGAACCAAAACCATTTGAACCCATGCTGTGCTAAACAAACCAGAGGGAGCAGCCGAGCTAACATGATCATAGGCGCCTTATCAGTACGTTGGAGGAGGGCGTGGTAGAGGAGGCCTCGCTGAGTCAATCTTTAATCTAAACTTCAAAACAGCTCAAATTGTTCTTGTATAGAAAAGGTACATAAAAGCTGGATACAAATGACTAGAATCTATTTAATGATACAGAGGAGAAGAAATGTGCCAGTCTGTAGCCTGCTCACTCATACATAAACATGACAAGGCTAAAGCTCCCTACTCACACGCAAACACACACACACACACACACACACACACTCTCTCTCACAGACACACACACACACACACACACACACTCTCTCTCTCTCTCTCTCTCTCTCTCTCTCTCTCTCTCTCTCTCTCTCTCTCTCTCTCTCTCTCTCTCTCACACACACACATTTCCCAAAAAGTATCACTGGTTGAGAGAACGTCAGAGTCAACCAGAGTACACACTCACACTCACACTGTAACGCCTCAATAACAATAAAATGTACTGGGTTTGAGGGTGTTAAGTTAACTTCTGAAATGGTCTCTCACTGGCATTGTGGCTGTGACACTGTGGCCAATTAAACAACATACTGATTAATGGTGCTGGCCGTAGGGTATGTAGAACAGGCTCCTTTTTGTCCCAAATTGAATGTATGTAAAGCAAGCCTCCCTGCTGGCCAAATGCGGTCTACTGTAAAACCAGTGGGACTGGCTTACAAACTTACGGACTTACAGCGCCAGTATGTAGCAACACAACAATTCCACACTTCTCGTTGTAAAAGTTTACCCAACGCTTGGTCATCATCACTTGTCCATTCACATTACTCATGCTTTCCCAGCTCTCGCTTGTGTCATGAAAGAGTCTCATTGAGCAACACTGACACACAAATGTCTCTCAACAATGGTGTGAACAGAAGGCTCTGATTAAATCTATTCTGAAAAAGGAGGAACTGCATTCAATACCAGTAGGCAGAAAACAGAGCCATCTCTACAGCAGACCTGCTCCGCCAGCTTCTTCTTCTTCAACGTAAAACGATAACTGAATGATTAATTGACATGTAAATGCTCAATGAAGAACATCCTCCTCCTCCTCACAACCCTAAAGAAAACTACTCAGCCTCAAATTATGATGTGGCAACTGAGCTGTGTAGTAAGGGTATCCAATTAGATTATTATTTGGACAGTGTGGGTTCATTTTCCTATTGCTTCAAAAGAGAATGGGCTCAGGCTTTAAAAATGTAGTGTACCAATTTAACCAATGTTTTACACAGTAGTGCAGACTGCAGAGAAGGTATGCTATCCATCGTTATTTGTATACGTGTTCCCTGAGTATTTAACTCAGAGTCTTTATGTCGGTATCCACAAGCAGACCTACACAAACAGACAAATGCCAGAACTGCTTTCTATTCTTGTCCATAGATTGGTTTTAGATGGAGCAGTGTATGGACATCGACAGCTCACAACTTGGGTCAAAAGAAACATGAATGGTTCACCCATTCTCAAAAGAGAGAGTACCTCACACTATTGTAACAGTCGGCCTTTAGAAACGGTGTGTATAATGAACAAAAGTGAGTGTGGCAAAAAAAGTGAGCCGCTAAACCATCTGAACTCCAACATTCTGGGCAGGACTCGGCCTATTGGTCCATATACCACCATAACCTATTATGGGTGAAAATGAATTAAAGATGCATATGGACAGCTAGGCCCAATGGTTAGCCTAATTTATAATATTACTGATTCTGAATCAGTCACCAAGTGTTCTGATGTGATAAATATAGTGCAAGACCACAGATATCAACATAATCAGTACACATGGTGTTAAAAACATAATTGTTTTGATATATCCCAGATATTTCTCCAGATTACATAATTCAGACCACTCCAAACTAAGACATGACACCAGGGATTTATTCTACTAATATGTCTCCCTGTGATGCACATGTGTCACTTTATGTAATGGACACTGACCTGTCAGAACTAGGGGAAAACCTGAAGTTTCTGAGGTAACAAGCTGCCAGACGACACAAGTGACAGCTCTGCAGGCAGCTTGATGCCAGACACGTATAATTATTTTAATTTAACCATCAAAAAATAACTAGCAGATCAGTAGTTCAATGGGTCATACAGATGAGACAGCATGCGTCTTATTCCTCCTCTAACTGTGTATTATTAGTATTAGTATTATTATAGCCTACTGAATGATTGAGGACATCGCACTATTGCACAGCCTTTAAAAATAGCTTTCACTACTCCTGTCTCATTTGCTAGGACTGGAGATATTTTCAGTAAACCAATTGACCTTTAACAAAACTAGCTTCACACCAAGCAATTGGGACTCACATGAATGTGTCGATGCTTTCAACACCTTTACTTACATTATTATTATTACACAAATGTAAATATTAATGGAAAGCTGTCGTGTTAGCGAAGAGACTAGCTGTTGTATTCTTCTTGTATTTCCTGTCTAAACAGTGTCCTTTTGTTCAAATGTTTGAACCATTTTAAGATGAGGGAACATATTTAGACACCATCGAATGTCAGATAAGTGTCTATGCGGTCTTTCTACCTGCTTCCACATGAAATAAATGTAACTTTGAATCCGACGTACCTCAAGATTGTCCCAAATCCCCCTTTGCTACACCTTTCTTTCTTCGTGTCTGTGCCACCAGATAAAGCCCGACATCATAAGCAGAAAATACCACCATCTAATTCTCAAAGTAAACACCTACTGTGCTGTCATTGGCTGCGCGCCTGTAATCACGCCCATTTCCACATCACCATTGAACAAATGTAAAGCCAATCACACATTCTTTTTTTTTCTTGAACATTTAAAAAGACATGACAAATGGAACACTGAGGTTAAAAATATCAGAGGGGAACCAATGTTTCACGGCTACTGTAACAGCGTTCGTCAAAAGCAACAAATTAACCATGGCCAGGGAGTAAAAGACTTTGATTCGAATTCTGTCTAACGCATTTGTCGACTCAACATTCCCCAGCCATTTAAAGACCTCTGTCGTGGTGTTAAGCTGGCTAAGCTAGTTTACTACCTCTGCCCGACATGAAACAGGCCAACATTACTCAGAAACAACTGGTGACATCTAAAGTTATAGGCTATGCCAATAATCCCAGTGCGTCCTTTCAATAACCATCAAATTCATGGTGAAAACATATCTTTCACCAACCAGACAGTATAATTATATGCGAACTTCCCCTTCGAGACTACTGTAAATCCCCGACATGTTGTCAGAAAATGCCATATTTGACGTTGAACTTCGATTAGAAATTTTCAAAAATGATTTGCACATATCTGCCAAAGGTATGTTCTTGACACATAAATAATTTCGTGCCCGATATATATTTAGGTCAGTGTGCCTGGAGGTTTCGGTGACACTGCTCAGAAGCAATTCAATAAGCTAATGCTAGCTTGCTAAGTAACTTCTTGACAAGTTGTCTCGACTTACCTCTCCGACGCCTGAATTGTTTAAGACGGATTCCGCCAACTTTTTGATATGCTTAAAATGGAAAATACGCCTGTAAGTTTAAAGTATTTTCACGGAAACCTTGTAGGATATTAGAGGGTGGTTGTTTTCCCTCTGCTCCCTACCCCCACCCAGAAACAGTCTGTTTGTTACTTTTTGTCACTCCAACCCCCACTGTAATCTTGACGATGACGCAATAAATGGACAGACAACGATTATTTTGTTGAGCAATCATATAGGCTACGTCATGTTAAGATGATAACAATAATGGTCACTTTGATCACATTCTCAGAAATATTGTTTTATACAAATATGAGGAAATCAGATTCAACTACATCTGAGAAATCTTGCTGAGTCCCTGAACCAAATAGTTTTTGGGCTATCATGAAGAATATTAGCCTGCATTCTAACTTTTGGGGCACTACTTTACACCATTGTAGACCAGCTAGTCTACAAATGAATACTTCACACAGGCGTCTTTCCCTGCTGATTACTAAAACGGAAGTACAGTAGAAAAACAGACGTAGACTGACAGACACGCCCACTGTGCTATCCAATCTGGTGATGATGGGGGTTTAGCTGAACATGTGGTAAGATCTATCAAAAACTATGTAATGATCAACCGCCGTGACAGTGCGTTAACCTTATGTTCACTTGAGCCTCTTCCATAGCTTAACATCAGGAGTTTCGACCATAGGTTTTTGACCAGCTTTGACAGCCACGACGGCGGCGATCCAGGAGAGTGACAGCATGGCCGCACTACGAGCCGCCAAGCAAGCTTTGAGAAAAGAAATAAAGAGACGGGTCGCCGCTTTGACTGATCAAGAGAAGGTTCGCCAGTCTCGTGTTGTCTCTCAAAAGGTAAAAATGGAGGTTGTAGTTTCTCCACTTGCATGCATGCATGTCCTGCATTCGCTGCGCGTGACACTAATCAGGCTCCAGCTGCTGCAGCTGCAAAGTTTCTGACTGGGGCATGGTGATAGTTTTTGTTTTGCGAACACAGTAACAAGGAGCTTTCCCCCCCAAAATCGATTAGATGCTACATTTTATTGCACATCACAATGGGCTAACTTGCCAATGATGTCAATAAAGCTGTTTTTGAATCCATGTCCACTAATCCGCAAAGCGCACTTTTAAAGAGTCCTTTCCTTCTGTGTTATGTTGCATCTCGTGATGTTTTGTGTTAACATTGTTGATAATATACCTGCTGAACTGTGGCAATTTGATTAAGGGCTATAATCTTCTCATGCTTTTGCTAACTCTGAGGCATCATCATCACCATTAACCACCATAACAATAATAACAATTATTATTATTATTAATAATAATATTAATATTATGAATATTATTATATGCCTTCACGTTACAATGCATAATGCTACCAATAGCTGTAGGCCTAGTAGTGGACTTGGAGTGGCCTAATAGTAGCCTAGTGGTATATTGGCCTCTTGGCTATCAAGTCATTTAAGAAAGGTGTCATTATTTGTAGTAAGAAACCATTAGTAATGGACTCTAAGTAGAATCTAGAAATAGTAATGGACTCTAAGTAGAAATTAGAAGTTAGAATTTGTTTGATCTATACAATTTAAAAACAGTGTACATCTTAACAGATTAGCACTCAGTCTGAGCTGATAATAATACTGTATACAATTGTGACTTTTTATCTGCATAATTAGCTGTTCCAGCATCCAAAATACAAGAGCAGTCAGCGGATCGCCGTGTTCCTGAGCATGCACGATGAAATTCGCACAGAGGAGATCGTTGAAGATGCCTTTGGGAAAGGCAAAGTGTGCTTCATCCCCAAGTACCTGACCAACAACAGCAACCATATGGACATGCTCCGGGTGACCGGCATGGAGGACATCAACACATTGCCTCTCACGTCCTGGAACATTCGCCAGCCTGGAGATGACGACAACCAGAGGGAGGAGGCTTTGAACACAGGTCAGTTGACACGATGCCCATTTTAAACTGTGATTGTGTAACAGTGACTTTCCCACACTATACTGTAAATCCATCCTCATTTTATACATTTGTTCTGTTCTTTTTATATAAGACGGTTACTTCTAAGTATTATTTCAAGATCGCAAACGGGCACCAGAACATAAACAAAGTACAAAAGAATTTGAAGTTCAAACACAATTTAGTGCTGTTTAGTTCTGTTAACTTGTCCCTCTGATGTTAGGCCAGTAGATGGCGATACATCACCATGATGTGAAATTCATTGTCACCAGCAGCACTCTGGGAGGTGTAGTGTAGAAATTTAGTACTGTCAGTGCATGGACATTTATTCATTTAGCAGACCTAGAGACTTACAATTACAATTCTAAGGCCACTGTCCCTGGAGCATCTTGGGGTTAAGTGCTTTGTTCAAGGGCACAACAGTTGAAGCTGGGAATTGAATCCACAACTTTTTGCCGCTAGCCCAGCTTCTTGCCCACTATGCTTCCAAGTTCATGGTCTCTATAATAGGGTTGCTCATTTTAGTTCACACCAGGACTAATAGGTGTACAATAGGATATTGTGGGAGTCAGGATATTGTAAGGCAGGTCTTGACTGCATTTGATTTGGTAGGAATGTATATCTATGTAAACCTTGTGTGTGTCTTGACATATTGTCACGAGATTATGTGTGCGTGTATTTATAGTAATTTAGCCATTTAACTGACTATGTCTCACTATGTCAGATAACTACACCTTGAGGTTAGTGTGAAAGAAGACACCTGAGGGAAAAAGAGGATATCACGAAAAACGTTGACACACATCGATATGAAGACGATAAAACAGTACTACTTGCAAAAAGTTTTCACAGGCCTAACCAGTGCACTTTTCAGCAGTTATTCTGAACCCCAACCCAGCAGTTATTCTCAGATGCAGCACATGGAATAGGAGATGGACAGTATATAGTAGTAAACAACCAAAACTGGAATAACTTGAGCCTTTGTTCCCACTGAGGCACCGACGGTATTGGCTCCTGCTGGGCCTGCAATAATGGAGAGATTAAAGAGCAGAGCTCTTTCACACAGAGAAGAGGGAAGTCTGGGGACTTTTCTCACAAGTACAAAATGTTGTTGTCTCTACACGCTGGGGCCAGTTATTGCACAGTCTCAGAGGATAAAGGCAGCACTGGTGTTATTGTTTGGACAGTTTGATGTCCCACTCCCCAGCATTGATCATTTCTCAGCAGTACAAAGTACAAAGTTTGAGGGATTTTGCTGTCATTCAAAACAAGCTGTAAGAATGAAAGCATTTCAGAGGTGCTACGCACTAATCTTTCATGGTTGAGTTGGTGGTATGATTTCTTTAGAATGCCACAGTTTGACTCAAAGCTACACTGAAAAGCTATACGCACAAATATATGTTAGTCTATGGTCAAAACCTGTGGCATTCAAAAGACTAGATAAACTGTAAATAATCCACTCTAAATGCATAATTGTTGCTCAGTTGATAGCAGTAGATACATTGTTGAAATAAAGGGACTCTCTGAAAAACTCTGAAATGAAATGTCAGCCTAGTCCCACCTGGAAAAGGGAGAGTATTTTCACAAAGGCATACACCCCACTTCCTCTAAGGATCAATGCCCTGCGGAGAGAACAGTAGTAACTTCGAGGCAATCCTTCTTTTTTTCATGAAGCATGATCGACACCAAGAAAAGGAGTTCTGTTTCCTTATATTCCTTGCAGGCGGAGAAATTGGTGTAGCCTTTTGAGAGACGAGAGAGCATGGCTGTGAAACGGACAGATCCTCAGAATGAAATGATTGTTTTTCACACCTTAGAGAGAGAGATTAATCAAAGATTACCAATATTCAATTAAGGGATATTCACGAGTTGCATGCTGACTACTGAATTCCATAGAGAGAACATATGTGTTTCTTTCTTTATTTATGTCACACGTCGATAGGAAGACATACTGTTAGGGCTGCAGCTCAAGGCTCATCAATAATGAGTGAATGTCAAGCACAAGCTTATTAAGTCACAGAGCCCTTTTAAATATTGAAGAGCATTCAGAAGTGCAGTGAAGATCACTCTCCACATCATGAGAAGCCCGATTTTTAGATACCCCCATTAACAAATACAGCGCCGAACCTAACAATGTTTTGTTTATTTTTTTTCTTAGCAATCTAGCAAGTTCGATGAGGCAGTTCTGACTAATGAGGCATTTTGGGTCAAAAGAATAAAAACCGTTGCTCAGAGCAATACCCATGACAAAAAGTAATGGGATTGTTATTCTCCTGTAAGTCCCTGCCTCGAGTAGTGTTGTGTAAAAATAAACATGTGCCATGGACAAAAATGTTCTCTGTATACTGTTTGATTCTCACTGAACACTAGGGGGAGATTGATTTCATTTTTTCCTCTGGTCATCTCCGGGTGTCCACAGCAGATCCTGAAATTATACTATGTATGAAGGTCATCCAAGCTTAAGCAGCTTGCCTCTCAGTCGATTTGTTGATTTCTTGTTTTGTATTCACACATTTTCTGTTGATATCAGCTTAATGCCGTTTCCAGCAGCAGTGTCATTCACACTAGCAAGAGCTGTGCATTTTAAGCATGAATTACATTATAACACTATTATTAATTATTAATACTATTCAGGCAGCTGTGCTATTATGCTGTTTTTTTTACCTGTAAAGATAAATTGACCTGTTTGGGTAGGCGTACATCAACTCATTATCACAGCTGTCACCCCATAAATTCACCTCATACATTTCACCCAAATTTTACTTGGGATCAATAAAGTGCCTACCTACCTACAGAACGATCGATAAATCTATGTCAATAACAGTATAATTATATAATACAGTATACAGTAGTAAACAACCCAATATAGTAGTAAACAACCCAAACAGCCCAACAGCCCAAACCCAAATTATGAATAGCCTATAGTCTATGTTGTGGGGCCAAAGATCAATGTCCACCGTAGTGGACAATAAAGACTTCTAATCCTAGTCAGTTATTGCTGTGTGTTTCTAAGCTGATGACAATCTGAAGTATTCTCCCGTTGGTTTCTGCTGGCTGCAGGTGGACTTGACCTCATCCTTATGCCAGGGCTCGGATTCGACCAAAGTGGCAACCGCCTGGGCCGGGGGAAGGGCTTCTACGACACCTACCTGGAGCGCTGCATGAAGCATCCCAAAGGAAAGCCCTACACCATCGCCGTGGCCTTCAAAGAGCAACTGTGTTCAGACATACCAGTGGACGAGCGGGACATCCACATCGATGAAATCCTGTACGAAGACTAGCGATGTGCCCATGGAGTCGCGGAGACGCCTTGCGCTTTAGTGACCGCTGGACGAGGCCACTCAAGTGCCTTTTTAAGACCGGACGTGTCAGCAGTGCACGGAAGCAGCCTGGTCTCTCTCTGGTGCCTCGCAGTTTTCCTGAGTCAGGGTGGATTCAACGGGACGTAATGAGCTTTCTCCCGATGAGCCCCCTGGTTTAAGCTGCCTGTGCTTGCGCATCCAGATTTCCCAGGCCTGCCTCTTTTGTGGACTGCTTATCATAAAGTTATCCCTTTCCTGAAGTCCTTGAAATGTGGAATGCCTAAGTCTTATCATAAAGGTATCTTTGATCAAGGAAGATCAAAAATCAAATCATGTTTTTCGAAGACAAAAATCCTGCTAATTTAACTGAATTGACAGGTAATTAAGGGAAATGTTCATAAACTTTCCGTAACCTGAAACCTGAAATCATCTAAATCTTGCTTAAAGATGTGATCTATGGAATTGCCTTCAATAAAGGGACCAGAATTCACACATACCAATCCCATGCAGCCGTTAACACTATAGTAATAACTGTAAATGTCTAATGTTCCTTTGTACTTGCATTTGTGCTGTTTGTATTGTTAACACACCATGTCGATCACAAGGCAAATAAACAGTCATGCCAATTGGTTCAGTGATGAGACAGCCCCTGGAATAGGAACGTTAGAACCATAACTCCGTGTTCTCGAGTGACTGTTCCCCCTAGCTCATTTCACCCCATTAGCTCCGCAGGTTTAATTTCTCTTGTCCCATCACACCAGATGAAAGATAAAAGGTGTAATTGCCCTACCTGGCCATGGTGGCACAGATGAGGAGAGAGTAGCTGAATGCTGGAATGTATCTGCCACCTGCATCTAGTGTTTAAGCCAGTGTCCTACCCCTCAATATATGGTGAACATGTGAAATAATTGTCAAGAAGCGAGCATTATCATCTCTTTAGGAGGTTCTTTAATGGAGACAGTATAGGCTGGGTAAACCCTGCCTGATCTGCCAGCGATTTGGATTTCGCCCTGCAGCTCAGGCTGGAAACCTGCACATATCTCCGGGATTGTAGGTCTGATTGGTTGAAGGACTATCCAAAAGCGTATAGAGTCATTTGAACTATGCCCATTGATTACGCCTCTTGTGCAGTAGAAATAAAGCGTAGGCTCCCCAGACTAATCTTCAATCTTAAAAGATTTAGCTTAGTATGGCAATAGCCAGAGTATGGAGACAGAACATTTTCACGAAATCCTGTCTTGCTAATTTTAAAGTCATTACGTACAGTGGTGTCAATACACTTGTTTGGATAACTGCTCCATACAGTCCATAGTTGTCCGTTCTATGTGCACTCAGGAAACGCTGTGGTCATACACAGTCCTGACTCTTTAAATGGGTGTGGAGTAGGTAGGCCTACTATTACAGTTCAGTACGCACGCTGACTGCCATACCAACACACATGGCTCTGTGGCATTGTGGTCAGGCTGCAGGGCTGGAGCCTTTTTGACCTGAGTTTGGGTCAGGTGGGGTGACGGCTGTCTTCCTTCACTGCAGTAAGAAATAAAGTGACTGTGACAGAACCATACGCTATACATCTCAATAGGATGGGTGCAGTTTGCTTGTCTGAAGTATCAACATTTCACCAGAATGTGTAGCAAACATGCAATATTTTCTGTGTGCAGCATTCAAGGGGGGGCTATGGGGTTTTAGCTTAATCTACCTTAACGTACTGTAACAGCTTCAGAGTCATGGGAATGGTTATATGACGTTTTCTGGGGTGAGTGGTGGCCGTCTCGTTTCCCTCTAGTGTCTGTGAGCAGCAAAAACAGCCTTGCAACTTTTTGACAAAACCGCATAGAGGGGGTTTAGGTACTTCTCAACTACACTTTGTACATCTACCAGTTTTGCATGTGCTTTATCTATTAGTCATGAGTTGCTAGTTTGTTTTTGTTTTGTTTTTGTTTGCATTGATTATATTTCCTCTAATGAGTCTGTGTTTTGACAGTCTAATCTGTCAAGTACGCCTACATTGATTGTTACGGGACAACCCTGCAGTTGGTAGTCTACATGTGCAGCATAAACATTCTGCAATCAGCTCAATCCACTACCCCTATGGCACTTTACATTGTGGATAATGTCTAGAACAACATGGGAAAACAGCATATGCTCTTGTTAAGGTAGAACAAGCTTTGCCTATAGCAGATTCTCTGACTGCAGAGCCTGGCCTAGATCCATTGGCAAATGTTTATTTCCTGGTTGGTGGACGCTTGTCTGAAGTTTGAAATCATTGGAGTTCAATCACTAACGTTTGGTAATGACGTATGTCAATCACTGGGTACACACCGATAACGATATAGGCTTGCAACTTAAACGTAATCGCTCTCAGGAATGCCCTGTGTTCATTGGTTGGTCGGGTTCTGAAGCCGGAGTAATCAAGGGCAGATCTAGCTATTCCAGATGTAGTACCGTAGGGAAAAGAAATTGAGCGGAAGTACGTAGACAGGTGCAGCCAGGCTAGAACAAGCTGCAGTGCAACTAGAACGTTTCCAGAGTGACCCATTCAGGTTTTCCCCATTTTGTTATGTTTCAGACTCATAAAATGTAAACATAAAATGTATTCAATTCAATGTTCAATCTACACAGTAATCCAACACTCCACAAAGAAAAAGGTGTTTGGAGTGTTTTGTGAATTTGTCAAAAATTAAAGAATGAGATATTCCATTTACATATATTCAGACCCTTTGTTGTGACACTTAGCACAGGGTCTGAAATTAATATAACAAATTCTCTCAAACTTGTGCATCATCAACTGAGACCTTATATAAAGAGTTGTCTGCCTCTCCTAATAATGGCCAATGAATTCATTTAGGCACAGGTGGACTCCAGTCAAGTTGTAGAAGCATCTCAAGGACCATTGAATGAGGAAGGATGCACCAGAGCCCAACTGCAAATGTCATAACAAAGGGTCTGAATACTTGTGTAAATGGAATATTTCAGTCTTTGATTTTTTTTATATACATTTACGAAAGAGTCCAAACACCTGCTTTTTGTGGAGTGTTGGAGTTGTATGTAGATTGATGACAAAAAAAATAAATAGTTGAATCCATTTTAAGTGTCAGAAACATAAAATGTGGAAAACTTGAAACAGTTACACTGTATGTACAGTAAATTTCGAAACAAAAACAAGTCGTCGCCATCACCATTGGCATGCTCATAGATGAAAATAACCTTTTCTCTAGGAATGAACGAGCCCTTCACTATACATGTTCTTTCCCATTAATACTTTCCCTCTTTGCCTTCTCACGCAGCTTCTGGCTTAATCCAAAACAGTGGGACCCCAGAAATGATTAATTAAGAATATATCTGTTGGGATGCCAAGGCACAGCAAGAGTGCTCATTATGAGGAATTAATAAGACGAAGGAAGGCACATCACTGGATGGGTTCGCATCATGACAGGTTGGGCTCTGGTGACGCAGACGCCTCAGACACAGCTATATGCTATTTGGAGATTACCCAGTGATCCAGGAATAGATGGTGGGCTTTTCCCCAGAGATGAGGAACAAGAGAGGCTACAGACGTAGGCAGGGAGTTCTGCGAAGCTGGGAAGCTTGATGATGATGTTCTATTGTCTGATTCTGTGCCGAGTGAAACTTCATGTTGTCTCACCCTTTTTGTTTGGTGAAGATCTCAACACGTTCATTAGAAAAGAGATAGGTGAGGTGGCTGCCATGACTGTGTTCTCTTTTTACCAAGTTACACAAGCATTACATTTACAACCTACGTAATCAATTATCAACAAATAAAGTTCCTTAATTGTGAGATCTTGGTTTATACGTTTTAGGGATTTTTAGAGACTGTTTAACTGTTGGAGACTATTTAACTGCCAGCATTTTAACAAACAGAAGCTCACTTGATATGCATACAGTACATGAACCAGATATTAACTTACTTACTTATTTACAAAATAAACTACTGTTCAAAAGTTTGGAGTCACTTAGATATTTCCAATTGTCTTTGAGGGAAAAGTTCATTTTTGGGCCATGTTAGAAACGATTTATCAATCAGATATACTGTCTAGACATCATTAATGTTGTTAATGACTATTGTATCAGGAGATGTCAGATTTTTTTTTTTTTTTAATACAACATCTACAAGAGGCGTATATCAGCAGCAACCACCATCAACTTCAAGGCAGCGCTGCCTGGAAGGCGCTAAGGTTAGGCAAGGCAACGCTGTGCTGCCTTGAAGTCCACGGTGGGGGCCAAAAGCCCATCAAGCACTGTGTGTTGCAATGGCACGCTCTGACTGCTAATTTGTTTATCATTTTAAACGGCTATCTGATCATTACAAAAAGCTTTTGCAATTGTGTTAGTACAGCTGAAAACTGTTGCTCTGATCTGAAGATACAACTGCAATACAACTGGCCTTAAGATGTGTTGAGTGTCTGTGGGATCATTTATTGTGGGTTTGATTAAAGGCACAACATGGACAGGAAGAACAAATTTTCCTCTGAAACATGTCCATCTATTCTTTCTCTGAGAAACAAAGGCTGTTTAGCCAAAAAAACGGAACATTTCGTACAATACAGTGTGTTACTCTTTTCACAGAAGAGTGTAAACAGGCTTCTTCCAGAATATAAAAGGATTTGGAGGCCCCCATGCACAACTGAGCAAAATGGCAAATGTATTTGAATGTCTTGTTTGAGAAGTCCAAAATTGGCAGCTTTGTTAAATACTCCTCGAAGACACCAGTATGTTGGCCTTCTAGACAGAGTTGCAATGAAAAAGCCATTTCTCAGACTGAGGATTAAGAAGGGGGTGAAAGACCACAGACTGTCAACAGAAGAAGATGGGAAAAGGTTTTTTAGATAGACCAATCTGTGAAGCACCAACCAAACACTGGAGGAGTGGTTATCTGTGAAGGATGATGAAGGGAATAGGAGAGCTTCGCTGGTGTCTGATTGGAGCCTATTTCATCCAAAAATACGACAGTGACCTAAAGCTCCCAAGTAGCATGGAGGGAATCAGCAATCAGCTTGTGCTATATGTCTATAATGGAGAGGAATGGACATTTCCAGCTGACCCCCAAACGTTTGAACGACTGTAATTTTGAAATTCGTTTCCCAATCCAGTTCCCTAAAGCAGCTGGATATATGTCCCCCTGCTGCGAATACACTCTCTGAAAACTCTGTACGGTATAATGGACAAGTAGTTCTCAAAGCAGGAGGTGTCACTACAAAGGAGATGAATAATAGTCCAATAACTGCAGTTCATACTGGCACAAGGTTCTTGCACTGGGACCAGTGATAAGAGGTTGCAGCTCACTTCAGAGAGAACAGTGTGTCCTCATAGGAAGTTTGGTAACACTTTCTGACTAGTGCAGAAGTTTAATTAACACAATGCAATATTCCATGGTCACAAAAAAAGGAAGACACATCACAACCATAACTGAGTTCTGGCTTGGTTGCCATTGGATTGAAATGACTGAATAAGAGAATCAATAGTAAAAAGAGTGTGTGAATGAATGAAGGACATTTTCTCTAAATATATGGACGGGAGATTATCTTTCCCGCTCACTTTCTAAATCCTTTCAGTGCTCAGCAATTTAAAACCTCTTCAGTCATATCGCCGCTCTTTACACCAGCGTTTTACGCCGCCATAAATATTAATTTTACAACCTAAATCATATTAGCATTTAAACTATCCATGTCAATTTATAACGGCTCCTACAAAAAAAAAACCCACACAATTGCTTTGGATTAGACAGTCTTTTAGCGACAGGGCGGCGGAGACGTTGAGTTAAGCACACAGTGGGGATTCTTCAGGGAGCGTTGTGTGGTTAGCCAATGAATGCTGACCTGCTCGTAGTGCCACTAGCATCCCAGCGGCACATCCCCACTGAAATCACAGAGGCGTAGAACAGCTTACATTGCACTCAGTGTGAGGACGGTAGTGAGAGGGATCACACCTTCCTCTAGCTTCCAGCAACAGGGAACACTGCAGATGGTCCATTGTTTCTCATTTTTACCATTTCAACTACAATGCCACATGAGTGAAATATGGACCAGTGAAAGATAGAGAGAGAGAGAGAGTCAGACAGACAGACAGACAGACAGACAGACAGGGCCAAATTTTGAATATTTTGGTAAGCAGCAATTGTTTGTAGATTACTATATAACGCCTTTTTTTTATCAACATGATCTGTCAGCAGCAGACCCTAGAGCTAAGAGAAAAGAGCCATCTGCCTCCAAAACAGAATCATCCTAAAAATACATCAGGATGCTTTGGTTTGCGGTTGACTCAGGAAGCAACTATAGCCAGAGAGTCAGACATTGATGTTACGTGTGAAAAACACTTATTATCTCCATTCAGTCCCTATCTTCTCCATTTCCATGGAGTGTGACTGTTCTGCAAAGTCATGTTGTCCTTATCTACTAAACCCCCTGTAATTCCATACAATTATGTGGAAGAGGGATCATTCACCTCCTCTGGCATTCGGCTGACATTAGCCGTCACAGTGGCCTCTGTGAATGGCTGCATCCTCCACAGGAGTTACTCTCCACCGCTGGAGCATCTGCCCTCTGTGCGCTTGTTGACACTCGATTGAGTCTAGCACTTCGCCCTTTATGTGCGAAAGTAAATCTGCTGTTGCTCATTGTGTTATTCATTGTGGTGCAACCTCTAAGTGAAGGAAAGAAAGAAAGAAAGAGAGAAAGAAAGAGAGTGTGAAAACGAGAGAGAGAGAGAGAGAGAGAGAGAGAGCAACAAAACAAACAGCCTCTTGTCTTGACTGATGCTGCCAGTTCCTCTGGGAGCAGGCCATAACTCAGAGGAAGTCAGATGAGATGAGACTGAGGGTGTGCAAATTGAGTGGGATTGCTCTATTGAAGGAGAGAAGGAGACAAGGGGAAGAGATTGTCTCGAGGGCCTGGAGAGAGTGCTCTGCCGCAGGGGAGAGGCACTTCCAGGATGGCTTCAGACCCGACCACACGGGAAACAGCTAGCGGAAGAAGCATGCAGTATAGAGAAACTAGTTATTTTAATGACAAATACTTTGTCGCCAAGTCACCAGAAAATAGCAATTTCACAGGTTCCAGAGGGAGAGTCATTTTTGTATACAGAAGGTGTGTAGAAGTCAGTTCAGTGGTTCATTCACCTGCTGTTGGTTCAAATGAAAAAATTATAAACAATGCAAGTAACATTAAAGATGTTTACTGTTGATATACAGTATATCATCTGAGCTTATTCTTAAATTGGAGCCATGATTGTAGAATGCAGTCAAGACTACTGTCAAATGATGACAGTTCTTTCAGAAACGACATAGATAGTCTCTACTTTGGTTCTGTTAGTCCGGGAGCTCTTGAGCTGTTTTGTTTTGACAAATCGCAAAACATCACAGCGCGAAGTAGGCTGTCACACTAACATGATACCACCAGAACAACTGTCACAACAACCTGAACAGGTACAATATGATTACAATATGTGTTGAGACACCTGACATGATATATTTGATAAAGACTGGCATAGGAAGGAACAGAAACAGCTGAGGGGGTGAATCAGTTGTGTGCTCTCCCATTGGCTGTGGCCCAGGCTGAGTGACTGATTTGGTGAAGATGATTCCACTTCATTTCTCATAAGACTGAGAGAAACACTGCTTGATTGCCAATAAAGCCAGATGATGTACTCCTCGTAATTAAGACTTCAGTCAGAGCGTGTTCATTTAAATACATTAGCATACATTTCTAGCAGGCTGGTTAGATGAAAGGTTAACAAACTCTCTCTCTCTCTCTCTCTCTCTCTCTCACACACATACACACACACATACATATACACACTCACAATGGCATGGCTCATACACACACTCACACAATTAAATTGTAGTTTTCCATAAATGTCCTATTAACTGGATGCCCAACAGTAGTCTAGGTGGGGGGGCATGAAGGGGATTGCTAGGGTGGGGTGTCTGGCTGTGTGTGTGTGTTTGTGTGTGTGTGTGTGTATGCTATTGTGTGTGTGTGTGTGTGTGTGTGTGTGTGTGTGTGCGTATGCTATTGTGTGTGTGTGTGTGTGTGTGTGTGTGTGTGTGTGTGTGTGTGTGTGTGTGCACGTGAAGGCTTCAGACGTTGTGTGCTGCAGCATGTGGTTGGGAGGAAACGCTCGCAAAGGTTTGACTGAGTGTCAGACTTGGCACGAACATCCACGGCCCTGTCAGCCTGAACACGTCCACCTTCTCCGTCCACAGCTGAGAGGGGAAGGTCACCTAAGGTCAGCAGCACGGCTGCATAAGTAAGAGATGCAGAGAAATCAAGCATCACCAAAAACAGTACTCTTGCTGCTGTCTTTCTCTTCACAGCTCAGAGGGGAAAAACTAAAGCAAGGTCAAGAGTGGCAAATCTCATCCAGAAAACTGCCAGCCCTTATTTGCCTTAGACTTAATCAACGCAATAGGCAATGCATAATCTCCCTCCTGGGATCTTGTGATTGGGTCATTTAAGATCGCCTCTCCCTTTTCTTACCGAGACTTTGTCAAATCAGACGTCTGGCCCATTTTCTGCCCATATCTATTGTTGTGCTTTCCATGAGAAGACGAATGTGGCACACAGTTGGGCTTCAGTGTTCCTGCGGTAGTACTCGCTGAACTTAATTAAATCTGCGCCCCGCTCAGCTGCGTGAGTTTTAATATTGGACTTGGCTCACAGACACATTTCCTACGTTTCGAAACGCCTTGGGCACACAAGTGGCTGTGGCGAAATTGGAATAGAGGGTAAATTGACAGACTCTCAATCAGAGTGACAAGGTGCCTTTCTCTCACAGAAACAGATCCTCAGGTGTACAGCTGATTTACACGAACCTGTCGTAGGGCCGTGATGTTGGTAACGTGGAAAAGGATGCGATGCAGTTCACTCCTGAAACTTCCAGAAACAAACAGCTTGTGTTGAAATGAAACAAGATAAACATATTCAAGATCTATGCCAGCAGCCACAATCTTCATAACAAATAAATAAATAAATAAATAATAAATAAATAAAACATACTAAGAAAACAATTAAGACGTGGACAATGTTTTTAAATTAATTAAAAATCACTTCCTCTGCTTTCAGCCTGTGGTGGAAAATGAAATCTTATGCACATGAAAAATTGGACATGAGGTGCTGAATGATAATGACAGTGTCTCAAAATGTACTCTACATTTAAAAAATCAGTATGACAGGTGAAACTAATTTTAGTTTAGCTGAGAAAAGCCTGCTCAATTGAATGGATCATAGCAATTATCATTGGTTGGGTCTTCCTGTGGATTTATATAGGCTACTGTATCACCTCAACCTCACAAAACACAACATTTGTTTGTAATCGCTAAATTACTTGAAAAGCTAACCTAAAAGTTAATTAGCAAAGTTACGTCTTGACCCGTATGCGTGGTAAAGTAATTAATGTTGACACAACAGAACAGCCGAGAAAAATAAACAGTTCTCAATTGGTATTCCACAGCTTGAATGTCTTACTGTTCCACATGCGTACTCAGCGTATAAGCTGTAAATCCTATGGACTTGCACACTTCAAAGAGAAAGTACATCTCTGTGCATGTAATTCCCATATGGATTCTATACATCCCATATGTTTCAATATGTCATCCAATTTCACAGCACAAGCTCACAGATGCCTAGCCTGACTCTCGCCAGACCCTTGTAGTTCCGCCATGCTCCACCAGAGGCGTTTCGCTGAGCTCCACACAAGGGTCTGGACGCGAGGGCAATCCAAACCCCTGTGCCAGTGCTCAAAAAATGAGCAGCCAATAAGGAGCGCCGAAGCGAGTGTTTGATTCAAATAACAATGGCGGCACGCAGCGAGGAGTCTTGTGCTGACATTGATTCTGCTATTTCAACCGTTTTGTCGAATCTATCGAGTATTCATTCTTTCAGAGAATAGTTTTGAAGACATTTATTGGTGGCAAGGATGTTTTTACTCTTCTTCCGACCGGGTTTGGCAAGAACTTGAAGAAGCCTAGCACGTCATTCAAGATAACAGGCAAGTGGTTTATCAAATCACATGCGAGGATGTTTTACAAGGACCCGCCTTCAGAAATACATCTCCTATCGAGAAGTCCCAGATCCTTGTGTGAAGCAGACAGCGAACTACAGGATCTGGCGAAAGTCAGGTTAACAGATGCCCACCAAATCAAAAAAGACAATATATTGTACTATTTCAATACATTAAACAGTACGTTTTTGATGTTGTTGTTCCATCAACAAAATGCATACACAGCATACAGACACAAACATGTCGAACTGATTGACTCATTGCCCATGACAGACAGTAAATAGCTGCATAATTTGGTAACAGGGCTATGATAAATGTCTGTGTGAAATGGATGAAATCATCCCTTCAAGGACTTTTGGCACATACAATTGCTCCAAAGTGCTTGGAGTGTTTGACTGCGCAAACAATGTCATTTTTCTGCACTATCCCTGTCATTCCTTTCCTTTCCTTTAATGCATTTGATTAACGATTGTTTTGACAAATATGACATTTCTTAAACCCATTACTTACAAAAGAAGGAAGTATGTGGAAAACCATTAGTAATGTTTGAGTTAATGTTTTTAACTCAGCCTATGTTAAATCAACTCAGAAGTCAATGGTCTCTTCATTCTGTGTGATCACAAACAGATCAATTATGCTGCTTTGCTGTATACACATTACTCCTTACCTGCACCAATGCATCTCATGCTGTGTTTGTTTATGTTATAGCATTTCATCACCTGTGCACAGAGAGCATGAGAACACCAGCAGATGGAGAATCTTCCGGATTCCTTGCTCCTATTCTGTTGGTGTCAAAACTTTAATTGGAAAGTGAGACACAGGATGCTACTCCTTTCCTCTCCCGCACGCCTATTTTTAAACCCACTTGACATGCAGCGGGAAGGAGGGGGGTGTGATTCGCCCCGGCAGGGGTTGGCGCTGGCTCCATCAGTGGCTCCACCCCGCAGCACCGCCTGGGGCTTCTGGGGAAGCGCCCTCCCTCCACACCTTACCGCACACACACACACACACACTGCTCTAGCCCCTGCAGATGGCCGCTCTGTGAGTGGATGCACCCTCCCCACACACAGATACACATACACACACACACACACACACACACACACACACACACACACACACACACACACAAAGACGCACATAAACACCCCACACACACTCACAACCCCCCCCCCCCCCCCCCCCCCACACACACACACACACACACACACACACATTCCCTCTCTCTCTCACACACACATACACACATTCCCTCTCTCTCACACACACACACACACACACACACACACACACACACACACCCTTGCCCTGCTACCTCTCCTGCCAGACCCATCTTGCGCTCACGCTGGGCAGGATTGATGGCGGTGCGCAGGCAGATGAGTGATCCACCGTGAGCGAGGGACAGGGCTCCTGGCAGCCGTATATCTGTGCACCCGTGTCAAAGTCAATACAGGCCGTCCCTGGGCCAGAAAGTGTCAATGGCTGCCGTCTTGTGCAGGGCAGGGGAATGTGTTATCTGAGAGAGTGTGTGTGTGGGTGGGTGGGTGTCTGAGAGATAGAGAGACAGAGAAAGAGAGAGAGAGGGACAGATGGAAAGAGGGAAAGAGAGAGAGAGAGAAAGAGAGAGAAAGAAAAGGGCTGAAAGGAACAAAGGGTGTGAAGAATTGTTAACCCACCTGACTAATCACCTACAATTAGATGGCATTAACTTTACATTGTTCATTCTGGAAAATTCTGCACAATTAATTTCCAGGACCCTACAACGAAGAAGCACCCAATCCTCACCTAAGCACCCAATCCCACTCACCTAAGTCATTTGACTGAAAGCTGCCTTTTAATAAAGTAGAGGAAAATTACAGTTGAGACAGGAGGGGGAGAAATAGAGGGAAAGCAATATCTTTTTCTGATATCTCATCTCTGACTGAGAGAGGGGAGAGAGAGAGAGAGAGAGAGAGAGGGAGAGAGAGAGAGAGAGAGAGACAGGGAGAGAGAGAGAGAGAAAGAGCGAGCGAGACACACACAGAGAGGGATAGAGAGAGGGGGAGAGAGAAATTGAGAGAGAGAGCGCGAGAGAGAAAGGGGGGCCGAGCGAGGGATTGAGAGAGAGACAGGGTGGAGAGAGAGAAAGAGAGAGATTGAGAGAGAGGGAGAGAGATTTATCTGCTCAAAGCTTTGAGAAGAATGAAACTCATCTCAAGGCTGGGTCTGGGTGATAGATGCCTGAGCGATGCACTCACTGTAATTCCTCTGATAGGCTCTGGCTTTTGAAAGTCAAGACCACAGAGTCTACACACACACACACACACACTGTGTGATAGCAGCGCCGGCACTAAACACTTCGATAAGCGAATCACAATACCAATCCTCTTTTGTTCTCACAACATTACAAACTGTATTCAGACTCGTGTTTCTTTAGGGCATTAACATTTGTGCATATTTTACACCAATATATCCGTCCCCGCAGAGAGAGCCAGATGAAATTTCTATCTAGGCCATAATAATGAATAATTCACACTGTCTTACATTTGAATATTTGGAATGCTATTTAATCTAACACAAGCAAGATCATTATTGATAAAGCAACTTTGCTTTCACGTGTGTCCAGTCCTCCTTTCCGCCCTCCAAGGTTGTCGTTAATCAATAAGTCTCTCTTGTTTTCCAGCTATCCAGGAGAGGGTTAAAGCCCATTAGATGATCTAGAGTCGTGTTTGCTGCGTGTTGTGATTAATGCAACAGTTGGGCCTCCTCTCCTCTCATCTGTACTTGATTAACATATCACACGCTGTCACTGGACATACAGCAACAGCTGACAAGTTTGCAGGCAGTCGCTAGCTTTATCAGTTAATTGAGCCTGATTCAAAGCACTAGAGACAGGAGAGACAAGACTTTTGAGGGTGGAACGTGTGTGTGTATGTGTGTGCGTGTGTGTGTGTGTGTGTGTGTGTGTGTGTGTGCATGTGTGTGTGTGTTGGGGGATGTCTCATTTCCCTCTCTTTTCTTGTGTTCTTTTGGAGTCTGGCAGTCTGTACTTCTAATGAACTGTCCCAAGCTAACTACATTAGCCCACCCCAGTTCCTTATCACACGCTAGCTTCATATTGAATTAATCTGCCCACCTACATGTGTGGAATTCAGTTATTCGCAATGACCAAGACAGACAGCTTCCTGAAAGTGTAGGCACTAATACCATCTTGTCGTCATACAGCAAATATCTCCCCATGATCTGATACTCGATTGAGGTTATCTGATATTTCTATTTATGGACACTTGACATTCTATGGTCAGTAAAAGTAAAGCATGAAAAATATTAGTCATTTAAAAATAGTTTTAGAGAGTGATGGTAGTTATATGGATTATTAAAATGTTCAGCCGGTGCGTAAATACACATTTCCCCCACTATGCAAAAGCATATTTCAACAGAGTAAAAGGGCCATCTTCTCTGATCGGATCTGATTCCCCGTGTCTTCCTGGGTGACTTCTGCGGTGAATATCAAAGGTGTACTTCCACCTGCTTCTTTCACAGCATTTCTGACCCAGTTTTTAAAGCCAAAGGCAGACAGTTATTTTTCTTCTTAACACTGTGGTCTAACTCTCAGACATAACCGTGCAATATCAAAATGAAGAAAGGCGTTTATTGGTTAAAAAAAGGATGAATTTTCCATCAGTTATTTCATTCCTATTCAGAAACATGAATACATACAGACAATAACCCCAACAGCAGAATGGTTACTTTGTTATGTTTAGTTTAAAAACCCATAGCTTGCCCACTTATCAGAAATATCTCTCCTTAGTGTGCAGTCAGAAGACCTGAAGCATTTCATATGCTGTGGCAGTTTTCCTCCGCCGGCCCTTTCCAGCCATTCAGCTCTAGCTCGCTGCTGCACACACATTATCTGAGAGGAGGCTGTTAGGGCTCCATTGCAGTCCAGGGAACACTTCTGTCTTCATGGAGGCAAAAAGGCAATCGATAACACTCAAATAGTCCTCAGGTTTGGGGTTGGTGGAGATATTGCCATGGTCATAACAGAGCCGTTAAGATGCAATATTTTTTTTATTTTGGATCATTTGGCTTATTCGCCATATGTAGGGTCCATACAGGACTTGGGGGGTGGTGCTTGGAATAAAAATGATGCTGTTGTTTCACTGCACACGAAAACCCAAAATGATGGTCTTATTTCAGGCAAAGTAAATGCAGCATTTTTTGACCAAATCATACAACCAACAGCAGTGCAAACTAGGTTGCTGAAACCCAAACTGCATGCCGTGGTCTGTGGCCCTTTGCTATCCGTACATGTACAGCAGCAGGCAGTTACTTCTGGGTGATTTCAGGCAGTAAATGCAGCATTTTTTGACCAAATCATACAACCAACAGCAGTGCAAACTAGGTTGCTGAAACCCAAACTATATGCCGCGGTCTGTGGCCCTTTGCCATCCATATATAGCAGCAGAGGTAACTGGACCCTTCTTCTGGTTTTTCATCATTCTGGCCGGAGATGACTGCAGTTAATTGTGTTTGTCCAGATGACAACAAGCAGTGTTTGTGCTGCGGAGGCTCCATCTGTTCTTGCCCTCTGCTGGGTGCCACCGGTCAGCTGGCAACTCTCCGCAAAAAAAGCAGCTTCTTCGAAAAACTCGCCTTGGACAGCTGCCCTGCTTCCGCACAACAATTTAAAGAGGACTCTGAAAAGTTTGACGTTTTTCAAGTCCAAAAAAAAGTGATTACGAGGCAATTAAAGGCAAACGAGTGTTTAATGGCTATACAGGGCACATTATTTATTGGCCAACATTAATGGACTGTGGGAGAAGACACAGAATAAATCGTGGACAAGGCGGAACCATCATCCCAACAATACACACCCCATTAGAGGATTGTCAATTTGTATTTTTAGGAAAGATTGAGAAACAGTTGTGAGATGAAGACACAGCCTCATTTATGTGCTATACCTGCCTCATATAATTGCTTTCTATGAAGGTCTTAATGAACCCCAACAATGTCCAAAATGGACAATTAGGCTCTTGGAGTGAAGCATGACTAAAATGGAGGAAGTGCTTTCTACTCAAGAGGCGGTGTCTCCAATTGACCGTAATTCCATATTTCAAGGTAGCTGAGAATTCCGCCAGAGAAATGGTAATTTAGCAAACCGCAACCGAACAGTTTAATCCATTCAGACACGAGGCAATATCATCACAGCTGAAAATGAGATGTAATTTACTGCAAATGAATCCAGTCCCTTCTGTGGCATCTGATTCTTTGGCCTTATCACGGTGTAGCCTACCTCTCAGAGCTCCCGGGCCTGCATGCGCAAGCCCAATCCCACTCAGGAATTACACAGATGAGTTACACTGGTAATAACATTACATTACCACTGCCCTCAAATCGATAGGGACAAAAACAATGAGAGACGCACACCGCTCTGCTTTCACAACAAATGTGATGCAAATATTCCACTGCATATTAAACCCTGTTTGCATGAGACACACAAATAGGATTATTCCATTTAAACAAATTACTCATCCCTCAAGGGAATCTTCTGTTGTCGCAGAGTTATACGAAATCAATGGGTTGTTGACTAAATATGGATAATCCATCCATCTATTGAAAACAATCAATGTATTATTCATTTTATCATGGGTTTCATTTGAAGCCCATTTATTACTTGGTTAGAGCTGTTTTGTGTTTGAAGAAGATTTATTTATTCTACATCATATTCATATGGATGTTTCAAATTCAGAATTCAGTTAGTTGCATTTAAACACCAGTGGCATTTGCTGTGAAAACGTCACACTCGCAAACACAAACGTTATGATCACAGTTCCCCAAAGCCTGCTCCCCCAAAAAAGAAACAAAATATTATGAGGTTTATTTGTGTCTTTCTGCTGTTGTCAGCAGCTGTTGTCGCTCCCTGCTCTATTTAATGCATGGCTGAAGACATTTTCAAAAACACTGCTACCTAAAAAGAATGCAGAGGAGAGGGAGCCAGGGCTGTGTCTTGACAGGTCTATCCGTCACACGCTTAGAGGCAGTACAGAGGACTGATGGAGAAGCTCAGGCACCCGCCGCACATCTGGAGACAGCCCTCGTGTAGACCTCAGAGAAATACTGAATCCAAACGCTGCAATGCTGCTGTAAAATGGAGGGACTATCACAACATTGACTCTGCTAGGTTCCGTTGTGATATTACAAATAGCAGGTGCAAGATGCTTAAGTTGTTTGCAGGAGATCAGAAAGAGCTCAGCATAAAGTAGATCAGCATAAAGAGCTGCATCCTGTACATTTACATTACATTACATTTCATTTGGTTGACGCCTTTTAACCAAAGCCACTTACAACATGGACATTTTACAGTTTTTCTCAATTGTTTACACACAATTTCTGGTACTTGAGACACAATTCCCATAATATGTAGCTCATGCACCAACCTCCTGAACCGATTCTGCTGAACTATAAGCACAATTTTGGCTTTACACTCAAATTGCAATTCTATAACACACTGTTTTCAAAACACTACACACAATTCTGTGCATTAGACACAATTGTCATGAAGAAAATCTCTTGTTTTCACAAAGAACACACTGCCATTCAAATTCTAAAGCTAACTGCCCTACCATGCACACTGACTCATCAGATGGGCAAACTCCTGTCACACAGTCTTACAATTAGCAATCAGAGCTTTAGTATTACAGTAGTACAGGCAGGGGCAGAGCCAGAGGAGTGAGAGTACTGTAAGAGGAGGAGGATGGGGAGGCCAAGGACCGTAATCTCTGATGAGATCCGAGCCACTAGAACATTGCAGTGCTACGTATCAATACAGTACAGTACTGGACAGTACAATACAGCTCAATGAGCACAGTAGTACAGTATTGCCTGTGGGCTGTTCTGTAGGACTGTAAAAATAAAGTATGTTTCAAATATTTGGGGAAAGTAATCCTACTTTGTATTCCTACACAGTTTACAGTATTTTACTATTTGTTTGGCAGCCGAAAGATTACCAACACAAGGGCTTCTGTCTCCTGAACAGGAAACTGAAATCATGAGCATTGTCCTAGAAAAAACGGCATAACATTACGGGAAATACAAAGAAAAATAATAGAAAACAATGAGATATTTCAAAATATTGATAGGGTAAGCATATCAACTTACTGTATCAGCTTATCTACTGTTTGTAGTACTGTTTGTAGTGTAACACTGAACAAAAAAGGGCCCAAGTCATTATAATGAATGGAGAAGAAGTGTTTTCAATTCATCGCAGTGTTTTACACTGAGCACATCAGTGTTCAACTGGTCCTTGTAAATGTCTTGATATATGATGGTTTGTGTGTGTCTCTTGAGAACAAAAGAGCATTTTGAGGAGAAATTATATTGTTTTGAAGGTAAAGTGTCATTTTGCAGGAGAATTGTGGAGTTTTGCCCATTGTGTGTGTTGTTTTGGATTTGTGTGTAGAGTTCTGAGAATATGAGGCATGTTTTCAGAAAATGTGTGTTAACAATCGAGAAAAACTGTAAGCAACAGATTTTGCAACAGTATAAGCAACAACCACAATAAGTGCATCAAAGAGTGTAGTGCATCAATGAGCGCAATTGTCCATATGGTAAGCAAGACTAGTTGTAAGTAGTGCTATGAGAGGGGATGTTCTCTGAAGAGCTGGGTTTTCAGACTTTTTTGAAGATGGAGAGGGATGTCCCTACTCTAGTAGGAACTGGTAGCTGTAGGTTACTGTATTGCCTACAGTACGTCACATTGGCTAGGCATATCCTCGGAAGTATTCGCTGACCTTCTGACTTTATTTGAGCGCTTCCTTATCTGTTTATGACGCTCATAAGGTCACAGCAAAGGGCGAAGTCATGGGGCGAGAGAAGGGAGGACCACAGAACACAATGTGCACTAACTGAGTTCAGAGCCAAGGTCGCCGGAGAGAGCAATGAAAAGCAGCGGTGGCGCGCAAAAAGCAGCCAGTGTGTGAAATAAAACGACTGGGTATGATTTATTGCGTTTGCAGCGATTTCCAATCTGTGGCTTAACAACTGTCCAATCTGCTGGCTGTTCATTTCCCCAACCTCACCCTTCACTCCATTACATTCCTCTCCATCAGATGCGAGCGGATCGGGAATGGGGGGGTTGAGGGGGGGGGGGTATTGGGTATTTTAAATTGGTCCCATTTGTTTCAATTAGCTGCAGACACCAGCCTGACCATGCTGTTGCCTCCCAACGCCCCACAAACAATTAATAAAAGAGCATATTGGAAACACGGCGCAAAACGCCTTTAAAGAACAGTCATGTTCCTACATGTATACACATTTACGGTGGTGGTGGTGTCCTTTGAGATGGACAAAAGTCCTGATTGCTGGGAGATAGTGGCTGAATAATTTATGTCCGATGCACATAGCTATTCCGGGCAGAGCCATTTCTACAGGCGGTACCAGACTTCCTCCCTATGTGGCCTGACCCCTTGACATTTGTTTATGATACCAATGCAGTGAGGTGGGTGCACAGGGAATTAGTCATCCCTTCCCACCTGTTTGAAGTGGGCCAACACAGACCTGTGTGATGACGTTATTTTTGTTTTTTTCTCTTTCAGAGGAGAGGACTTCAGAAAGTATACTGTGGGTGTTTTTGTGGGGAGAGCGAGACTGAGATTTATGAAACATTGTTGACTGAGCTGTCTGTGTTTTGAGAGACTGTCGATGAAATGAAGATTCTCACAGCAGGATGTTCTCATAAATAAACCCCCGGACAAACAACTATCTCTAACATAGAATCAACAAACATGAGCTGAACAGACATATTTCAGCCTGTCAAATTCTTATTGAACTGAAGAGTCATACTGCAATAAAGGCAGTTAACCTCTGGCGTTAACATTGTGATGCGTCATTTTCAAAAACTTAAGTTAGCAAGATGATGCCATGATCACACTAATCCATTATAAATCCACTTTTTCTCCTGCCTCTAACATCACACTCTGTCTCTATCTAATGTACCACCTCAACGAATCACAACAGACTCCTACAGTCTAGTCTACTCCACAAGCCTACACCAGACAGGTCTTTTTTGTTAAATTACTTTTCCTTCCACCAGGCGAATTCTTTTTAACGACTTAATAACTCACTTCCTTGATGTTGTGTGCTTTGCTCCTTAACCATTTTTTAACGGCGATATCAGTATATTGAAGAGAAATGGCAGAGTGAGGGCAGGCATGGCGAAGGGTTTTTCATGTGACATTTGGTATTTCGTGATATTGATGCGATTGACCCTTCGTTTGATTTGTGTGCCACGTTGCACTGGGCACGCCGCAGAAAGCTTTAATGGGGCCACAAAGGTCAGTGCACTCGGAGTTCGATCCGTCGCCATCAGAGCTGTGAGCGTGCGTGTGTGTATGTGTGTGTGTGTGTGTGTGTGTGTGTGTGTGTGTGTGTGTGTGTGTGTGTGTGAGCTGTGGCCCATGCCAGGCTGTATTGTAAGCACAGTAAATCCTGAGTAGGCACAGACGCGCTGAGTTACATATGGCACTGTCACACACTGAGACACTTGGGCGGATGTCTGAGGGAGAAAAAAAATAGACCTCAGCACAGCACAGCAGAGAACAGGCAGCTATAGCCAGGAATGCATGAATAAAGATGGCTCCCACAACTGTCTCATCTGTCAGGGCAAGCTTGAACACAACCAGCGAGAGAGAGAGAGACAGAGAGAGAGAGAGAGAGAGAGAGAGAGAAAGAAGGGAGAGAGGAATAACGCTGGGTGTTGCATTTAAATGAAATATTACCTTTTACAGGGCTGCTGCTGGAGATGAGGATTAAATGAACGAGAGGCTTGGTAGGAACATAAAAGGCAAAGGAGTGGAACGTATGCACTGGCTAATGCCAGAGCGCCGAACAGACCGCGCGGTAAATTGCCCAGCATGGTGAGGGCCCCGGCACTTTCAGACACAACCGAAAGAGATTTAGTGCGTCATTGAGTAATCCGGGAGAATACAAATGTCAATAGTTTCTTTTAATTCCTTCCACCAGCATGTGGGGTTTATTGGCCACAATTAAAGTGCAGCTGGGGATAGGAGAGCTTGGTGGAAGTGTGAGGATGATGCTGGTGGCAGTATAGCGTTGCTAATAACGTTGCCCGGGGCGATATTAGCCCGTTATTTAATTCTAGAGGCAACGCTGCATATCATTGTGGCAAGGCTGATAAGGAGACAGTGAGACACAAGAATAATTCCACATTAAACAATTAAAACAATTGAGCTGAGTACAAAATCAGCCGGAGCTGAAACAAAAACACTGATAAGTACATAAGCTACACATCCTAACTGCAAGCTAATTTGCATAGACATAATACTGTAATACTAATACTAATAATAATACTACTACTACTACTAATAGTAATAGTAATACTAATAAACAACAGAAAAAAGATCAGAAAACGTCTGTTTTGCTGTGTAGTGTAGACCAGGGTACACTACAGGTCCTACACATGTAAGGTGTTTCGTCAAACACAAGCGAAGTGCAAGGAGCTTGAGCTGAGAACACAGTCAGCCATTGTTATGCAGAGGACCTGGGATTACACCGAGGAATAGCGCAAAACAAATAAAACAGGAGGACGGACTTGAAACGGCTGACTTTGGCAGCTCTGAAGGGAAGAATGTGGCGGCGGCACCCCGGTTACCACTCAGCAGCGGCCCCGACAGGCACAAACTACAGACATCCTCCGCTGTTTGACGATGAAAGCTTAAGCAGAAATCACTGGCCAAAGTAACACAGGCAAGGGGCTGCTGAAATGGGGGAGAGACGACAGATTCAGATTTGGTCCAACTTATATACCGGTATATACTGTATATATATATATATATATATATATATATATATACATATATATATATATATAAACCTATCTAGATTACTTGTGGGAGTTTAAGTAAACAAAATACACATTCATACATATTGATGAATACATATTTTTATGTCAAACTATAAAAAGAGGTTTTTGAGATGGTAATGGAGGCATTGTCCATGCAAGAGCCAAAGGAACATTGTCCTCTCGACATACTCTGTTGTTTTTGTGGATTTTGAGGTTTGGTTGGATGCATTTCTGATAGAACAGATCCACTTCAATCATCTTCAACACAAGGGTACAGAGGCAAGGTCATATACTCATACCGAAATACTGTAGTGTGTGCCACCAGAGTCTACCATAACAGTTCAAACGCTCACTGTTCAATGCAGTCTCTTGGTGAGGCCTTTGAATTTCTCTTCACAGGAAAGGCACCTGGGGAGCAGTCACACATTCTGGATGATAAAACCAGCGCTGAGACCAGAAGAAAACATTCATTGCTTTCTTCCCCAATTAAATGCACTCTTGCTTCTCCCCATCCAGAGTTTATAAGTCACTTGGGGAGAGGGAGAGCACCAACGGTAAACTATGAGATATTACTATTTGCTGTGAGGTCTGCATATCACTGAGCTTCATCAGTCTTCATGTAACGGAGCGGAGGAAAGTGTGTGGGATTCCAGAGAAATATGATGCTGAATTATACCAAATTATTCAGAAACAATCACTATCCCATGCTAACTTAATAACTCTTGCTGAAATGCTAGTCTGATCAGACAAATGACAAAATAGCTGCCTCAGATGTCATGTATTGTCATTATTACCAGGACAAAGAGAGACAGTTTACTGACACAGAGGAGATATTTTACTCTCAAGGGATTTTTCAGGTAGCCGTGTATAGGTACACAGGCACAAAGATATTCTTACAGCACACTGGGTACTACCAGCTACAATTTTACAGTTTAAAAGTGCAACATTCACAAATGGACCATAGCATTTTTATTAACTCTGCTTGTGGAAATAAACCAGCAGTTCCTCTTTCTGTCCCCACTGACTGAATATGAAAATATGCAAAATTACACAGTACACAGTCCGCCTGAGAAGCCATTTGACATCTCTTGCATCATCATAATATGATTTTGAGGAGCAGAAAATTAGATAGCTCTTTAAAGTAGTTTATGTGGAGAAGAAAATGCATCTCCATATAAAGGCTGAAACTAGCAGCTAGCAGCCTCCATTTTCTGCTCATAACATGGCAGTGCAGTGGTAATTAGCCCCTTGGTGACGCCAAGCCTAACCAGTAGCATACGTATATAGCTCCATATAATCCCTTCACGAGCAGTGGATGTGGGATAGTTAGGAGCAACGGGACTCCAATTCTTGTACTGCTGTCAATGTCAAACTAAGAGGAAATATTCCAGTCCAACGTGCCTGTCAATGACCAACAAGTACAAATGAGAGTGCATCAGCCATATCTGCAATCACAGTATATGGAACAGAGGAAAACTCAGGTCAAAACAAAACCCTTATTTTAATAAAGAAAAAACATTCATATCACATTGATCAGATAAATTCAACAAGAGAGAGGTATAATTAAAGGAGAGGAGAGGAGTGTCTTTGAATGCCTCTGAAAGAATAGTCTGTCGGGAAGTTGGAGACGAGGGTCAGATTGTCAAGAAATCTTTAAAAAGCAAACTCTTTAATTAAGAGAATCTCTTCGGCGACTGAGCTGAGCTCCACGAACAGACATCCCTACACATCACTACACACAGACATCCCTGCACACAGCATAGGAAAGATTCTGGTGTCTTTTCATGAAATAATGTGACCGCAGGGAAGCAGAGAGAGCAGAGCAGTGAACAGAGAAAGGGAGAGAGAGAGGGAGAGAGAGCAAGAGAGAGAGAGAGAGGGAGACAGGGAGAGAGAGAGCAAGAGAGAGAGAAAGACTTTCAGACTGAGGATCCTTAGATGCTTATTCTAACTGTGCAGTCGAAGAGCGGCAACATAATTAGCGATAAAAACGTCTTTAATTTACCTGCCATAAGTGGTTAATGTCTTTGTGCCGAGCCTTAGCTGAGGAGTCCTAATTAGATTACTTACTTCAGGGATATCATTAATATTCATAGGGTTGATCCATACGCACAATCAGGCCACTCGGCTGCTGTCCTACAAGAGGATTGGCTGTCATGTGTACAGTAGCATTTTGCAGAGGGGTTTACAAAGTAGTCTTATTGATCGTGTCAGGGGATACGCATGAAAGCTGAGAGACACGGTATAAGACTGCATCGTCTCTTAATGTTTAGTCGTTTGTGGAAACATTCTCAGCTCTCTGCTGTACTGTACTGTACTGTACATGTCCTGAAAGTAAAGGAGCCTTGACAAATAAACACACAGATGAATAGATGAGTAAACAAATAAATACACATTGTCCAGTCCAAGAGCTCTAGCATCATAACACGATTGTGTCTCCTTCACAATTACCATGGTAGTTTATACTCAAAGATCACATCCTGTGATTTAACACACAAGATGATGGGAGAGACCAACCTGGATTTGACAGGATAAGTCTATGGACTATCCTCCACCGTGAAGCAGGCAGCATGCACAACACACTAGCTTTGTTTTATTTAGACTGTTTATGTGGTACGATTGTAAATAATTGCTTTAGGTTTTGCCTAGCGGCATTCAGTGCCCTTAACCTGCCTCTAATAATTCCCTCATAATATTTTCTGCTTTTCAGCTCACGCACCAAACATCCTTTGTCACGCTACCCACCACAACACAGACGTTCTCCACATCTTCCACAGGAGAAGATGCAGCAATGTGCCTGCTTTGTCAGTGCTGACATATCTGTTACCTGCAGAAAGCAGGCACTATGAAGAGAGCACAAACATCTCTCTATCTGTTTCTCCTCTATTATTAGTTCAGAATTGTCAGCCAGCCCAGCGACGCAGCAGATTGCTGAATTGTTCATGTCTGCGTTCCCCAGCTGCTCAGTAATAACGCTGTGTGTGTGTGGCGTGCACTCGCAATGCTTAAAAAAAGTGAGTGCTCTTATTAGCTCTGTCGCTCTCTCACACAGTTCAGGAGAGCCTACTGAACACCAGCAAAGTCCAATTAGATGGATGGCAAGGTTATGAAGGAGCAACATTTTCCCCAAGGTCTATCAAAGTCTGCCAAACTTCACTTGGTGACATAATGAGGACTAGGGATGTGCTGTTGGGTTTGAGGGAGTGTGTGACTGCGTTCACAGATCAGAACGCTCGCTGGAGCCCATGTTCTTGGTAAGCAGCTGAGCTTTTTGCCCCAAATCTAAGCCCCAGTTCCTTCTGGATCCCTGAGTCTGGGTCAAGCAAATTGGCCTACTTAGTGAAGTTGTAAATATCACTCACATCTGCCTGGAGAGGATCATTCACAAACCCTGGGAAACTAGAATCCCTTTTAGACCAAGGCTTCAACAAGGCTTCAATTCTCAACGTGGGTTAGACAAGGGTTCATTTCAGTGTGAATGGTATGATCCAGATTGCTAATGACTCTAACAAGCCATTGTTCTACTATGGCATTCATAATTACAGAGCTCTTTTCCAAAATGCTATAAATCCAACATTAATAAGTCATGTTATGTAATTGTGCGTTTCAGGTTATAGCAATAAAGGTGCTGTTGTGTTGTTTTGATTAAGTAAAGATAAATCAAGTAACAATAACCCAATTACAGTTCCACTGAAATTAGTTGGGAAAACAACATTTTAAAAACTGATTTATGACAATGCATTAAAATGGTGGATATAGCATTTTGGAAAAGAGCTCCTCAACTGTTTCGTCACTACTGGGTTGTGACCCTGGTCTGATCCAAACTGACAGGAATAAAAGATGGCTTTGAATTGACGAAAGAAGGGTTGGATATGGATCAAAGAGCCCTTGTCAATTGGTTTGGAAGTGCCATATGTCTGCAAGCAAGTAAGTCGGGTTTGAGTTATCTGATGACGCACCTACATCACCCACACTACAAATCAATGTTCTGAATGATTCGCTGTTTATCATATGAAGGCAATAAAGTACCCATTGGTGGATAATGAATAATGCGTAGCTAAACAAAATATTTCCGGAGGTTTAAATGACCAGATTACTGGGAATCGCTGGTGTGTTTGAATAAATAGAGAGACTGAGCGCATTCAGAGGAAGCCAATGCAGTGACACGGTGAACAGTTAGAACAGTAATCTTTTATTGTTTTTGTTTTTTTTGTAATATTCCAGTTACACCTGTTCACATAATGCGCTTGTATCCTGAAGGTATTTACAAAATCCTACAGTGTGCTACGGCTCACAGTTCCTGTGTTAAAGGCAACAAACAAACATTCTGGACTGGTCAACCACACGGTCAAGGAAAACAAACAAATCACAGTTGGCCTCAACTGGCCAATTCCATCCCCACGGTAACGGTCATTGCCCCACAGCAGCGCCAAATGGAGAATGGATTGTTGATTGGCACACGAACGCCACGACAAGCTAACAGTTAAATCTCCAAATATCCTGTTTATGCCGTGTCCATTGCCTGTGCCCAACTCAGTCACGCACGTGTCTGGGCCGAGGGATATGCATCGAGCTGGCTGACCGGCCCCCCGTCTGACCGATTGTCAGGCATTCATTCAGCTGTCCTAAGGCCCCTCGATATATAGAGAATAGTCTACACGATGAATGATCGTGAAGCAGAGAGAGTGGCAGCAAGAGAGTTTTCTCTCTCTTTTTTCGTTTGTTTGTTTTAATATCCCGAAAGGCGTTCCACACAGTTAAGACACCACTTCCCAGTGGGCTAGACTGCGACAGTTGAGAGGAGTTTCAAGTATTTATAAGTGATTCTGAATTAACTAGGCAAATAATGATCCTGCTTATTAGAAGCAGCATTGTGCTGTTAACTATTTGGAATAAAGAATACAATATAAAGAACAAGAGAGAACTTCAGTACATTTACAATAGTGAGAAGATGGAGGGACCTCTTGAAATCCCTGTCAGAATACACAATGGCTTTCCATACATTCAGGTCATCTCCGTTTCAGCCTTCAAACCTGTACTCCAAACTTTCGATGCATTGCACAAACCCAGTAAAACTCTCTTGATTTGTCAGAAAGATAAAACTTTTTGATCCAGTTTTCCCCACGCTATTCAGGTTAATTCACAAAAATAATTCTCAGCAAAAAAAGGCTTTTGGACATATCAAAATAAAAATATCCTATGCTTTCAAAAACAAAACGCATTCCTCTGCTGTTAAGTGTAGTTTAGTCATAAATAGTAAAGAAAATGTGTTCTAAACTAACTACAATAGAGTATATTAAGTCTTGCCTACAAAAAACAAGTTTACAATCTCTGAGCCACATAAATGGTTGTAATCTAAGTAATCGTCCATAGACATTGATAACAATAAATGAAATGCATTAAATATGTATCTTCTGATCATATTTAAATTATACACATATTCCTGTCAACATTTGTATATCCACTGATTACTAACATAGCTGGCACTGTAGACCTAAATCACAGCTACCTCAAAGCACAACACCACCTTAGGACTTCATAGTGCAAATAGGAACAACTATGACCAGGATGACCGTGCAGGCGGCTGCCGCGATCAGCGCTCCGATCTTGCATACCTTGGCCCTCCTGAACTCCGCCTCCTTGCGCTTCAGCAGCGAATCGTAGCCCGGCGTGTAGATGTCCTCCATCCAGTACTCCAGGTTGTTGGGATTCAGGGACTCCTGTGTCTTGGGGGCAGAGGCAGGACAGGGTTTGAGTGGCCAAGAAACCTGCCTGAATGTGTGTGTGTGTGTGTGTGTGTGTGTGTGTGTGAGACTCTCTCTGTGTGTGTGTGTGTGTGTGTGTGTGTGTGTGTGTGTGCGTCAGTGATGTGTTCCAGGGTGTGAAATGAGAAACGGGGCAAAGATGAATGGAACTCTTGTCGACTCCTAAAAATAGTCGAAGGAAGGAGTGCTGAAGCAACACATTTGGCGTGAATGGGATTTTCAGCAAATGCGCACCGCTATTTTAATTGATATTCAATTCATTCCTAAACAAGGGACGGGGAGGGGAATACATTCCCAAAGAGAGAGAAAAAGAGAGAAAGAAAGAGAGAGAGAGAGAGAGAGAGAGAGAGAGGGAGGAAGAAAAAGAGTCTAGCAGCATAATCACTGAGGTGTGAGGACTTCTGGTCTATTCTTTGCTTGTCTGTCTTTTGTTGGTGCCTGGGTGGGGGGTGGGGGGGTTTGGCTGGGCACAGCTCACCATATGAGGCACAGGAGCTTCCTACAGAGAACAGCAAGCTGCTTTCTGACAGCTGTTAGCCTGCTGGGGTGAGCCGGCGTTATCATCTAAAAACCAACTGTAGGACAAAAAAAGAAAGCACACGGCTCTGCAGAAACCATCGATCTCCAGCGTAAGCCGTGTCCTTGCGGACGTCCATTTCGGACAGTGGCAGATACGCGCAGGCCGGGCGCTAAACCCCTCACTTGGCCTGAATTTATTGCCTTTCTGCTGGAGATACCTCTCTGAGAGGCACGGGAGAAGAGGTGTGTGTGTGTGTGTGTGCATGTGTGTGGGTGGGTTTGGGGGGTTTTCACTGCATTGATTGTCAGGGTTGAATATCTTTGAACAGAATTGGTGTTTTTTCCCTTTCTGCATGTCCTTGCGACAAGCTTCCCCATAGCATTTAATTAATAGTGCTTTAATGTCAAGGTGGCAGAGTCACTGCTAATAGGCTTCCAGCAAGATGTTAAAAATGCATCAGTCACTGATGGTGCGATTATAAATTTCTGCATCTACTGGAGATAAAACCTCTGAGAGAGCTGTGGAGGCATAATAATGTCAGGGTTATGTACAAGGACTTTAAAGGTCCACTGGCAGGTTACTGAGAAATACCAAAATATTTTAGAATTTATTTGCTAACTCAATATTTCACTATTCATACAATGTTGTGTAGCACGTTGTGTAGGGTTGTGTAGCACGTAGCATGGAATATATAGCTCTCGACAGTATGAGAGGTAACTTTATGTGCAGGTGATATGTAAGGGATAATGTATAGAATGCCGGTCATTATCGTGAAATACGTCCCGACAGGACGAACCGGACCCCAACGCACAGCAGAGGGGTCTTATCCACCCTGAAGGGACCTATTTCCGTTCTATACTGTACATTATCTAGAACTAGAGCTAATATAGGAGTGCATTAAAGGAGTGGTCAGTTCCAGTACTGTATATATTACGCTTGTGTCCTGTATTCCCCATAAGCACTTGCACATTTGTCCTGCTTGAAGCAGAGGGGGTTGGTGTCAGTTTGAGGAAGAGGGGAATATTCGAAGGCCAGGAGATAATAAACAACCCAAACAGCCCTGTGTTGTATGTGTGTGTGTGTGTGTGTGTGTGAGAGAGAGAGAGAGAGAGAGAGAGAGAGAGAGAGAGTGTGTGTGTGTGTGTGTGTGTGTGTGTGTCTGTCACCGTGAGCAATGGTGGTGGGCGACCAGCTGTATGTCTGCTGTGTGATTACAGTAATTTATGTATTTGGTGGGATGTGGAACAAAGGTCAATTGTATTTTGTCTTCTCCGAGCCCCTCACAGTTGATCATATAGTAATGAGATATCAATGCTGTTGAGGATGATGAAGTGCCCCCAGATTGAATCTGTCCACGCCATGTCTGCTGTGAAGCGGCCCTTAAGTGTCTCTCAGGCTGAGCCATGCCTTGGACTGTGAGGAATTGAAGCTTTTTAGAGGACTGAATATTCTTTTAGTCACAAGGTTACTGTTAATGACAAAATCTTACGCTACATGTTTCTATCGACAAAAATAGGTGTTTTGTACATAGAAGGCATGCTTGAAACATGAGAACTGGCCTCAAACTAATGATCTGCTTTGCTTTTCAGTTGAATAAACAGTATGATCTACTGCTGTATCTGTGAATCTTGAAAAACATTATTCCTCATGTGCGTGCTATGTTGTGTTTAGTAGGCTACATGCAAACTGAGAGTTCTACATTAGCTGCCAAGTTCAAAGCCTTGTGCTCGCACACACAAAACAAAGCACAGGGGCGCAGCTGCAGCAAACACGCGTGGCCTTTGAGCGCATTAAAATCACTTCACCTACCGCACACACACACACACACACACACACACACACACACACACACACACACACACACACACACACACACCACACACACACACACACACACACACACACACACACACACACACACACACACACACACACACACACACACACACACACACACACACACTCCGTATCTGGGAGCCCAATGCGCTCTAATGCAGCGCGTCCTCTCATTTCAGCCCAGAGATCCAGAGGAGCGATAAAAAGCCGCCCCGAACAGCAGGAGTTTAGAAAGCGAGCCACGCACCGGTTCAAGTCGGTCCAGTTGCTCTAACTGTGATTTAAGATTGATAAAAAAAAGAGATGAAAAAGCTTTGAATGTGACTTATAAGGGGGAGATCTTTTTTTGTTTTGGTTTCCATAAACAAAGGTGTTGGTTTGCCGGCTCATTAATTGCAAAAAGGTTTGTGTCTATTCCGGGGGTGATCAGATAAAGAGCACAGGCGATAACGAGAGAAGAGCGCGTGCAGCAGGTAACAACTGTGCCAAAGCAATCAAACCGTAAAATAATAAGCTCTCTGATGGAGAAGATTAACAACACTTACAGGAGAAATGGCTCCATAGCCATGCCTTGAGTATATTTGAATATCTTCAGTCGGCTACTAGAGAGATTGACAACAGTTCGCTTTGGGAAATTGATTTTGAGATCAAAGTAACTCTGTCCTATATTCCCTCCACTGCCCAACCCCCCGGCATCATAGACCTAGCACTGTAATATGCTTAGATTGGGGGTAGACCCTTGCCTTCTTAAGCTTTTGTCAACTCACTTCTGAGTCTTAGTCTGCGTCTGAGATTCGCCAACTCATTTCTGAGTCTGTTTCTGTGATTTTCTGCTTCGCACACTTCCACTGTCAAAACCAGAAGCTCTTCCACTTGCTGACTGACAAGTCCTTGTCTTTCTCAAGGCGAGACCTTACTGTGCTCATTCGCAATCTCATGCAATCCACGGAAACCTTCCCATTGTCAGGTTACAGTAAATACAGTTTTTCTCGATTGCTAACACACATTTTCTGAAAACATGCCTCATATTCTCAGAACTCTACACACAAATCCAAAACAACACACACAATGGGCAAAACTCCACAATTCTCCTGCAAAATGACACTTTACCTTCAAAACAATGTAATTTCTCCTCAAAATGCTCTTTTGTTCTCAAGAGACACACACAAACCATCATATATCAAGACATTTATAAGGACCAGTTGAACACTGATGTGCTCAGTGTAAAACACTGCGATGAATTGAAAACACTTCTTCTCCATTCATTATACTGACTTGGGCCTTTTGTTGTTCAGTGTTACACTACAAACAGTACTACAAACAGTAGATAAGCTGATACAGTAAGTTGATATGCTTACCCTATCAATATTTTGAAATATCTCATTGTTTTCTATTATTTTTCTTTGTATTTGCCGTAATGTTATGCCGTTTTTTCTAGGACAATGCTCATGATTTCAGTTTCCTGTTCAGGAGACAGAAGCCCTTGTGTTGGTAATCTTTCGGCTGCCCAACAAATAGTAACATACTGTAAACTGTGTAGGAATACAAAGTAGGATTACTTTCCCCAAATACTTGAAACATACTTTATTTTTACAGTCCTACAGAACAGCCCACAGGCAATACTGTACTACTGTGCTCATTGAGCTGTATTGTACTGTCCGGTACTGTACTGTATTGATACGCAGCACTGCAATGTTCTAGTGGCTCGGATCTCATCAGAGATTACCGTCTTTGGCCTCCCCATCCTCCTCCTCTTACTCTCACTCCTCTGGCTCTGCCTCTGCCTGTACTACTATACTGTAATACTAAAGCTCTGAATGCTAATTGTAAGACTGTGTGACAGGAGTTTGCCCATCTGAAGAGTCAGTGTGCATGGTAGGGCAGTTAGCTTTAGAATTTGAATGGCAGTGTGTTCTTTGTGAAAACAAGACATTTTCTTCATGAAAATTGTGTCTAATGCACAGAATTGTGTGTAGTGTTTTGAAAACAGTGTGTTTTAGAACGGCAATTTGAGTGTAAAGCAGAAATTGTGCTTATAGTTCAGCAGAATCGGTTCAGGAGGTTGGTGCATGAGCTACATATTATTGGAATTGTGTCTCAAGTACCAGAAATTGTGTGTAAACAATTGAGAAAAACTGTAATACAGAAACCACATTTTACGAAGGCGGAGAAGGCAGCACACAGGCTTCCTGAAAAGACCAGATCACGTCGGCGTGGCTGGCTGGGGCATATAAATCGGAGAGGGTCTATTTCCAGGACCTCATCAAATCCTCTGAACACAAGCAAAGGCTTACCAGTGGCCTGCATTTCAGACACAAATATACAATTTCTTGGACTTCTCCTTTCATATAGATCTACAGCAACAAAAAGTCAGAGGGAGGGAGATATAACAGGGGCTAAACTAGATCAACAATAGCATTCGATCCTAGACACCACAGAAACAGCCGAAAAGTTGTCATAATACGAGATTGTTTTTGGCCAGTAATGAATGGTATGAAAAGTAGAATGAGCACACAATCACAAAATGTTGTTCTAGTTCTAGCCATAATGAGACGTGTAACCTGGGGCATATTTCTAATAGTCAGCGTGGGTGTATCAGCGAACAATGTGTTGCTGGGTAGAAATCTACAAAAGGTTGCAGCTGCAGGTATCATTTCATTTCATTTCAGACTTTAGACTGGAGCAGTGTGACCAGAAATTAATCAAACTGCTCCACTTTCATTTCAAATATGTATGCATGTTCCAGTAAGAGTAAGTAAATATTTAAGTATTCTATCTATATAGCGTTCTTTGTAGCATCATGGGCAGACAAAGAGCTTCACACAGAGGACGACCAGAAGAAACGTGCTAGGCGATTTACTTAGTTATGACCACACACGCAAACATGCAGGGAAACATATGCATGTATACACACACACACACGCACACAAACAGACACATGCATGAGCATACAGACGTACACACACACACACACTCACTCAAACACACACACAGGAAGAAATGGAGACAGGGGTCACGGGGTCAGGGGTCGGCCAGTGCTCACCTGCAGGTCCAGCGCGGCCAGCTTGCCCTTCTCTCCTGAGTTGCGCTTGTACTCCTCTATGGTCCAGGAGGGCTGCGCGCGCTTGGCCTCCGACAGGTTGGTCAGCCTCAGGTCTGTGTACAGCGGGCTGCCCTTGTGGGACTTGACCGAGGGGGGGAAGTGGTGCGGGCTGAACACCTGCTCCACCAGGTAGGCGTCTTTCGGAGGTTTGGAGGAGCGGTGAGCAGACGGGACCTCGTACTGGCGGTCCGACTGTAGAGGGGTCAAAGGGCAAATGATCAGAGTTCAGGCCAAAGGGGCTTACAGACATCCTGTGGTGCGTTCCTATGACGGGTGCAGAGTTGGTACAAAAGGCTCATTAAAACTGAATTAGCAAACCAATTTCACAGTAGTCCACACAATCAGTCCTCTAATTCAAAACAATTAGTGAAATTAAAAATGAGCAAACACACTCAAATTAACGAAATACGGTTGCACCAGTACCGTGTGCATATACAGAATATACCATATATGGTTGAACACTCTCTTGTATAAGAGATTCTGAAATCCAGATCATGTGCGAACGACCTCAACGAATGGTCCCTATACAGCAGTCACCATACTTTCATTGTGCCATAAATGATCTCATCGTGAATTGAATTTGGTTCAAATCATTTGGATTTATGACTGCCTCCATTAGTCTTCACAGTGCACGGTTGGGTGATCTCTCTTTACCTTCCATGTTAATTTGTAGGGTTTAATCACCAGAGCAGCATCTTGCCTCTCTCTCCCATAAGCCCCAGTCTTAGCAATATCCCCCACTATTGTGTTCCAGGATGCTAGAGGGGCTCAAGCCTTTCTGCTGTGTAAACGAGACAAAAATAATTTGTGCAAACACCAGGGTAATGCCACAGCAAGCGCCAGATCTCTCAGCGTGGCCGCCCCAGCTGGGCTAGTATCTTCTGTGGCGCTGAGTCTGATATGCTCAGAGGATCCTGTGGTCGCGTAACGCGTTGCACATTGTTATTGAAGAACGTGCTAAGCAAAAGTTATGACCACACACACACACACACACACATACACACACACACAGGAAGCATATATATGCACACGCACACACACACACACACACATACTCATACTCACTCAAACAAACACAAACACAGGTATATACACTGACACATACATTGCAAATGCACACACACACACACACATATGGACACAATAACAGTGTGCACAAGTTTGTGCAGACACACGGCTACACACACACACACACACACACACACAAGGACACACACACACACACATGCACCAGATACACACACACACACTCACACACATACACACACACACAGACACACAATAGCAGTGAGCATAAGTTTGTGCAGACACACGCCTACACTCACACATGCACATGCACGAAGATACACACACACACACATGCGCTCACACACACGCACATATACACAAGCGCGCACGAACACACACCGACACAATAGCAGGGCAAAAGTTTGTAAAGACACACGCCTACACTCACACACACATGCCACGCAGATACACACACACACACACACACACACACACACACACACACACACACACACACATATACACAGGCACACACACAGAAGAGCACACTCACTCATCCACACACACACACACACACACACACACTGTAAAAATCTAGACGCACATTACAGCAATACGTAATACGAACACAGCCCAATGGCAGACGTGGGCAATGTGTGCACAGACATATGTCTCCAAAGAATATTTTGTCCATTGTTGCAGACTTGAAGTGAGAGACCTTGTAGACAATATGAGGATGAATGCTTCGGCTTTGGAACACATTACTTTGTACAAAATGTGAAGCTTTTGTGAAATGTTCATGTATTCATAAGCAAAACTGTGGAGACTATATACGATTCACAGTTTACAGGAGTTAGAGGGAAAAGGGATGGAGAGAGGTAAAAATGGTGATTTCTTTTCTTCAGATAGTATGTGCGGCACGTTCAACGGTCATAATAAGTGTCATTATGTGGTAGGTCAAGTATTTGTCTTACTTTGGCTGTATAACTTAAAAGCCATTTTGATAGCAGCTAAAGTACTGTACAGAACATGGGTGCTTCCACAGGCTGTTTTAGCACCACACTCTCTCGTTAGGTGCCATAACAGTGATGCTTGGCAGGCATCCGAGAAAGACAGTGCCCAGATCTGAATTGTTGATAATCCCTATGTGACAACACACACTACAACACTCAATTGTGCATGTGTTTTTAATAAACCTTGTCGGTTCTTGAAGTCTCCAGTGTGCGGACATCTACTTCGTTTTATCATTACTACATTTTTTGTGTCCTGCACCTGGCCCCAGTGAGGTGGGATGTGCATGCACCTATTTTACCTAAACTCAGTATACCAGCTTTGACATGAATCGGCTGAATCATCTAAGAGGAGTGCATCAAATTGATCAGGTGTCACAATGCTCAAAATCCAAAATATTTCTCTTCCAGTTGTGCGTGGCTAATGCACCATACATGAAAGTTATTTGTTTTAGGGAGTTACACACACCTACCAAATGTGGTGTGTGCGGGTGAAACGTTATACCAACCACCAGACTCAGTGACATAAGGGGGCGTTATGGAATTCCTGGGCCACACCTGGAGCCAAGCTTTTGTCCCCAAAATGCCTGACGTGACACCTGTTGTGCATGTCAAATTTCATTTCGCCCATGGGAACCTCCTCAAAAAAAGTATGTAATCAGGAGACCAACTACTATAATAACCCTCACAGAAACAATAGGGCAATTAGGGCCCTAATTAACCTGACATCAAATACCATAGTTACCTGAGGCGAACCTAATGTGCTGATGGAGCAAATGCATTCCATCGCATCACAATACCATAATGGAGGCTGTGGGAATTGAAGAGGTAGTAGAAGCAGCTTCCTACGTAAGCCTGGGTTTCTAAACTGTCATCTCCATATAAAATAGAACTGACTGCTGTTACCACAAGTTAAAAGTTCATGTCCCACCATTTCTGCCCTCACACTAGCATCTCATGTCCTTGACGGTCTAATTGAATCAGGTAAAGACAAGAGACAGCAAAGCTAAAGTGAATTCTGTAGTCACAGTCACAGCTAAGCCTGCATCGTTGGCCCAACGATGAACGATGCCCATTGATCACACCTCTTGTGCAGTAGAAACAAAGCACAGCCTCCACATACTAATGTCCAATCTTAAAAGATTGAGCTTAGTATGGTGATAGCCAGACTAGGGTTTTAAGGCACATCTATTCAATATGCACTTAGTCTATTAAGCGTTTCTTATGATTATGGTTTGTATATTATAGTGTTGTTTTGGTTTCATTAGGCCATTGATTAAACTGACATTGTTGTTTTATTATTGCTTTACATTCCATAGTTATTTTTATCATATGATTGATTGATTGCCTTTATTGTTTATTTACTATTCTCCCATATATTCATTGTTTATTTTCATTAGGTTTGCTTGTAATGATACTGTTTATTGTTTATATTGCTAATTTGCTATTCTCTTTACTATAGTCTGACCAACTTTTTGAATTTGTTCACTGCTAAATTATTTTTTGTACTGTTTTTGTTTGTACTGTATGTCAGTTTGGACAAAGGCATCTGTAGAGCAGCATAACTGTAACCGTAACCGTAACCGTAACCGTAATTGTGTTAAACACAGCACTCTGATGGACAGGACAGGTCACCTCTCGATGCTCTCTGCAAGGTCAATCTGCCCTCTGTAAGCACCTCTTGCACCAAAGGTGCAAATTAAAAAAACAGCATGTTTGCAGTCACAGCACAGAGAGGGAAGCACCGGTGCCAGAATGAAGAACTGCTCTAACAGGAGACGACACGGGGCTGCGGCCACTGCATTTGGCCGGTCGCTGCTCTCCCTGCATCGGCCGGCAGCAACACCCACGTACCCAGGGATTAGCAGATTCTTTGACATGCGTAGTTACCTCTCTCCTCCCAGAGATCAATGGCAGGGAGAAAACACCAGCGCAGCACACAGCATTGATTCTATTGATTTCCTAACTCTGTGAAGTCGCCTTGTAATTTGGGAGAGTGTACCAGCTTTCCAACAAGGAGCCCCTAGCCTTGGTCATCTAAAGTCAGACTCCGGTCCCATTTATCCTCCTAAACCCAGCAAAAAAAAAAGAAATGCACAAAAAAGTGCTTTGAGAAGAGGAGGTGATTTTTCACTTCAGATAATGTGATGCTGTAGCGGCATCGCTCACAGAGTGCTTGGTTGGGAGAACACAATCAATGTCGGGCTTCACAGGGGAGCTTTGCATAGCAATAAAATGCTAAAAATGCCATTTTGATTGGATGGCAGCTTTACTGATTGCTCTGCATCCTTCCCATAGTTGAACAAAAACAAAGTCAAATTACAAACACAATTTCCCCCTGCAGAGAAACACTGTTGAGTTAGTCGAGGTACATCTGATCTTGCTATTTAAATGCACATGCATGTCGCTAACCGCAAGCCTTAGCGTTAACGAAGCTCAGAATTTTTAATTTGAGGTTGCAGGTCCCTGTGTAACTGGATGAGCACCAAATAAAAGAGCACTTGCCAATCAGGCTTACGGTATCTGTTAATTGCCATAGCTTCTCCTAGTGTTGGGGCTGTGCAATCTTGGCTCTGCTTGAAGGACAGTTTGCGTTGCCTTTTCCAGAGAACAGCATGGGCTGAGGACAGAGTGGCGGGGCCAGTGCCAAGCGTCGTCGTCGGATGACAGGCTCCCAGTGTCATAACACCTCGAACGCTCCCACGGCACCGCGAAGCGACACGAACGCCCCGGCCAGGCCTCAACGGCCAGTCAGCGGTGGTGATGGAGAGGCCAGGCCGGGGGAGGGAGTGTGGAGACAGGAGGAGGAGGAGGAGCTGCTGTGGTGGTGGTGGTGGTGTGACAGAATGTGGTGTAGTGCTTTCAGAAGGGTTTTTTTCCCCCCTCTCTTTCCTCTGGACCTTTGCGTGCCATCTGCACCGGTCATCTTGACCTTCATGTGTGTGAGGGGGTGAGATTCAGCTGAGCCGACACAGCAGCCTTCTCCCATCACCATAAAGGCTCAAACGCTCTGTGACAAGCGGATCCTCTCGCTATAGCTGCGCTGAATTGAAAAAGAGGTGAATTATGAAACATATGTGTGTTTTTTTTCCTTGAGCAAATGGGTGTCGAGGCTGGCTCAATGGCCTGGCTAAGTGAGTTTATCATTGTTGTGGGGCACAGTAGTGTGCCCTGAAGGTGGCATTCATAGGTAAACAACCCTCTTAACAATTCAAGAGGTGGAAAAAAAGCTGGCCCAAAATGACAGGCTCAACTACGGGCCACCGGGGGGACACATTGCTGCCGTCCTCCCGGGCAAAGTGCCAGCCTCTAAAGTAAAGGGGGGAGAGCTGAACTCCCAGACCAGGGAAATATTCTCTTCAGATGATGATTCATTGGCATGTTCAAATGCAGCTCTCTGACAGTGATGGATACTGATGGTATAATAATCAGGGAGTGGTCCTCCTCCCTGCATCCTCAGCGAGTCTCCTGTCAGGGGAGAAGGGGATTAAAGGCTGGCTGGGGGGGGCTGTGGGGGCCGTAGGGGGGGGCAGCCTGGCTGGCAGCTGGCTAAGAGTCAGCAGAAACCTGAGGGATCGGCGAGTGACAAGAATAAAGACGGCATGCAATTCATTTGAAATGAGCTGGCCTACAAGGCTAGTCTTCCCTCCAGACACCCATTGACTGGCTGGGGCTGGTGCTTTGTGACAGCTCTGGTCAAGACCTTTATCAATTAGCATCATCTCCATTTGGCAACCCTGGGACAGCTGGCATAAAAATAAAAAAAACCTTGAAGTAAAGTACTTCCTACCAAAAGGGAAACTGTTGAATAGCCTGCTCTTTAGGGGACCAGGAGAGATGTGAACCCAGAGCACAGGGAAAAGATCAAACTGGTAGGCAGCCTTTAACAACTGCTACTCCTCTTCAAATGTGTAAATCTTACAGAGACACTGAATCATTGCAGAAACGGGATTAATTGTGCATTTAGTTCATAGTACGACAGATGCTTTTGTGTCACCTACCCAACAACACTCTAACGCCTCCTCGTTGCAGGTGATAAATGTGAGGAGGATGTTAATTTTAGGGAGATTGCGGTAAGCTCCTGGGTTGTGAAAGCCAGAGAAAAAACGCTCCCAGAACGCTGCACCTGTTCTGAGGCTGGGTTTTAGTGGCATTACCATTCCGCTCTATTCATCCCAGCTCAGATGAAATCTGTTTCATTTCGGTGCAAGCTGGGGTGAGAACGGCTTCTTGAATTCCTTCCACCGCATGACGCCTGTGACCCAGCTCTCGCATCCAAACAAGCCCAGCTCCTCGGCGGCCCCGCGCCTGTTGTGAGTCTCACAGCTAGCAGGAGGGGGAACAGCACGGAATAATCTCTGTAGATCTGAGAGAATTTTTCATGCGTTGCTGTTAAATCGGTACAACAGCTAACTCTTTTTGCATTCCCCCTATTGTCTCTTTACTGTCCTAGTGATGTTCTTACACGACAACATGTCAACAATTATGCCATACCGTCATTCACGCTATATCGAAATCTCAGTGCAGGCTGTTTGAAATACACGATTACAGTGAACAGCTCAGTAACTGACGCACACACTTCAGTGTGAGCGTCAGTTAAACAACAACAACATAACATAACGACATTGACCAGAGTTCTCTCACCTCTTTGGATTTCCTGTGTCTGTCCTTGCTCTCCCTGTCCTTCTCCTTCCCCTCCTCCCCTGGGTGGCTGGAGTAGGACACTGTCCTCCAGTCCCGCGGGGAGTTGGTGATGCTGGCCACTTTGGACTCGGTGGCGCTGTTCTCCTCGTTGAGGGAGCGCGACGACCTGCGGGTGAACAGGCTCTTCTTGAGCGCCTTGACCCGCAGGCTGTCGCTGCCGCTGGCCTCCGAGCAGCACCACTCCGGGCTGTTGTCCACCTTCACGTTGTGGCCGGTGGTGTGGCACTGGAAGACGTGCGGCGACAGGCCGACGTCGGCGTGCATCTGGTCGGCCGCGCCCGCCGCCTCGCCGGGCTTGCCGTTGGCGTCGGGCTCCTGGATCTTCTCGTCGAGCTTGTTGAGCTTGGAGAGGACCTGCGAGATCTCGCCGCGCACGCCCGAGAGCGACTCCAGCTTCTTCTCGATCTCGCCGATCCGCAGGACCAGCTTGCAGACGCTGGCCTTCAGCTCGTCGTCGTTCTCCATCGACTGGAACAGGCGGTCCAGCTTGAGCCCCGACTTGGCCAGCCGTATGGTGTTGCGCTCAGGTGAGCTGTCGCCGTCCGACTTGGTCACCTGAGAGAGGGAGCCGTTGCTGTTGTAGCACGACGGCTGGATCACGCCCAGCGACTCGCACACGCTCATGTCGTCCAGAAAGCGGAAAATATCGCTGATGTCGTCGCTGATAATTTCAGAGTCCTCGTCCGAGTGCTTGAACGGCTGCCTGTCGCCATATTTGCTGTGTCCAGAATAGTCCTTCAGCTTTCTCTGCTCAGCCTGTTCTGTTTGCGTTCCAACGCTCAGTGCACTGTCAAGGTTGCCAGCTTGAAAGGACGCACAGTTGACACTTTTGTCTTTGTGTCTTTTTGGACCGTCTCTTTTGTCCCCATTTGGGACACAAGCCATGGAGGCCATGTCCTTAGTTTTAGGTCCGTTGGATTTCTTTGGAAATCCCGAGGGAGAGACATTGGCCTTCTCTTTGGCACATTGATATGGTTTATGGTCATTGTCCATGTTGTTGATGTTATGGCGATGATTGTCTTTTGGCGGCTTGCTGCCCAGGAAAGACCGCTCGAAGTCAGGCCCCTCCTCTGTGTTCAGACTCAGGCTCTTGACAGGCCAGTGTGGCTGCCTGCTCTGCTTCCCCGCCGACGTCCGCTTGGTGTTCACGCACTCCGAGACCGTGGTCGGCCCGAAGTACGTGGACGCCTGCAAGTCGTCCAGGCTCTCGTGCTTCACCCGCTTCTTTTCCGGTACCGGTGAGCTGACGGGCTCGAAGTACGGGTTGCTGTACGGCAGCTCGAAGCTGTGGTTGAAGAAGGTGGCGGGCTTGTGGTACTCCCTGCCGTGGTGGTGGTGGTGGTGGTGGTGGTCTCCGTGGGGCTTGAGGTTTACCTTGGCCTCGCTGGCAACCACTTTGGGAGAGAAGGCAACAAGGTTATGAAAATCTTCCTTGAAAATGTTCCTTTTTTGCACGCACGAGTGCACAGAGAAAGGCTCCGTGTTGGTTATGAACACTTCCTTTACCCCTGAATTCATATGCAGGGAGTCCTGGTCCGTGGTTGACTCACTGTCTATATCCATAGGGAAATATGTGCTCTGCATCTCACACGGAGGAGAGCTGCTGCTCGAGTATTGGGGAAGGTGCTGGAGCTTGTCCAATGAGGCTGCTCTGCATTTCAAATCCTTGTTGACTCCCAAGAGGAAGTTGGGGTCGGAGGTCGGAATGAACGACTGACAGTTGTTACAGTCCGATTTCGACCCAGGGGAGTTGCGGCTAATAGGATGACCTCTGACGTCCAAGAAGTCGTACGTTTTATCACAGTCAGCAGCATACTTGTACACCTCTGTGTCGGATCGGCACGACTCAAAGGACTGGTTCTTGTGGAATTTGGGCCTGCGTCCCACGGGCAGCTTCTCTTTGGCATTGCCGCCGTTCATCTGAATCAGGTTAAACATGGTCACAATGTCGGCGGCCACCATCAGCTTTTTGGACTGATGATCCTCCACGGAGCATCGCATCTTGTCTCTGAACAAAGTGGCAGGGAAACTCGGGTCCAGGCAGGCCGTGTAGAAGAGCAAACTCCGCAGCTTGGCAAGGTGGACCAGGTCAAACCGGGCACACAGAGACTTGCACAGGTCTTGGTAGGACACGGTGGTGTACTTGGTGTCCAGCTCCTCCAAAATCCTCATGAGGAAAAGGGAATACTCCGGCACGGCATCCATGCTTGATCTCACTGAGCTCCGATTCTTATCTTAAAAGGAGAACAAAAGCCTACGGAAAGGCAAACCGGGGATTAGTGGCTTCATATCCACAGATCCACTACTTTTATGGTAATTGATGATATCACATTCATAGTGTTAATGCATACTCACACTGTAGATGCACCCTACTTCAAAGAATAGTACAAACACTGTCATTTGTTTTATTTCTATGATAAGTGCAGGTGCAAAAAATAATAATTTGACTTACATTTTAACATTGTAATCCACACAAGGCAGAGAAATAAGTAGACATTTTATAATGCAGCAGATGATATCAAGCCCATAAAAGCAGGAAAGAGGCTGAATTCTGTATCCGTTTAGAAATGGCTCTGGTGTTACAGAGCACTATCACATGGGCACAAATCAATGCATCGAAAAAAAACTGTAAATAAAATTGCCCATAACCTGCATTGGTGGCCATAGTTACACATTTCACTTTCAGATGAAAAAAAATACAAATGCACTAACCCAATCCCCAGTTCCATTTGCTGTCCGTACGAAGACCAGGAGAAAACTAGGCAGTGGTCTCGAAACTAACAAAATGCGATGATAAAGTTAATGCACACGTTCTTCCACAGACAAATACTCCTTGGGCATACCACAGCTCTCGCGCGGCATGATAGATAGATCATCCTTTATCCGGTCATCACCGTAGTGGAGGAAAAAAATCTCTGCTGGTTTGAATTATTCCCTTGTGTTCTTTTGCCTTGCGTTTACTCTCGGTGTGGGAACGAACTGTCCGCTGTCTGAAGCATGTGTGGCGCTGAACAGCCGTCGGCTGCTTTGTTTCCACCTAGAATGACGTAATTACACCTTAGCATCAACTGCATGGAAGCGAAAAGGGGCACAGAAAATCATAATCTTCATCTGAACTGCTGGTCTCCACCCTTCTACCTATACACTCCCGTGAGTGTCCCTTGCAGTAGGATGGGACATTCGAGCATTCCGATTGACTTTCAAGGATGTATGCACAGGCAGGGAAAGTAGTACGCAACGCGCTTTATTTTTTCATTCTACACATGAAGGGGATGGGGGGAAAGCCAAATGAAAAAAAAAAAATGGTAAAGACTGTTAAATAATAGGTTGTGTTATGTCCACTGTGCAAGATCGACTACGATATAACTGCATCTGCTTGGACAGTAGCCTAGTGCATGTGTCTATATCTGATGTTTTACTTGCAGCATTTCACTAGAACAACCATACACAGACAAAAACTATATTATAGTATGATAGTAGCCTACGCAGTGTTCTCAGGTTGGAGAACAAATATATAGGTTATCTACATGCTGATTTTGCTGTATGCCTAATGGAGAACTGACCATAACAAGATGTGTCATATTCCAATTAATCATGTCCTGCAGAACATCAGAAGAGCTGTGAGGGGCAACACACATTCATTGGAAAGGCTCAAAATGTTGATATATATATTTGTTGTATAATTTAAGATTTTTGTGCAATCTAGAATCAGGGTCACAATAAGTGTTATCATCACAAGAGATAACTTTTATGGTTGAGGCAAGTGAAATGTAACAATCTCCTCTTTCCCTATTTGTCTCCAACTGAATTATTGCACAATTACTTTAATTCATGAAAACAGAACTATAAGCTTTCTCATTTATCCTCAGGACTTATTAATTATAAGGTCCAGTAGGCAATATGTGCAACGTGTTCAAAAGTCCTACGTTGGCATGCCCAGATCTCTTGTAAGATTACCTCAGCTTTCAGTCTGACACTACAATATGTGTTGTGTCATTGTGTTGTGATGTATGGATCCCCAAGACATCATTTCAACAGTGCTCTGTCCTGAAGAGATCAATACCTCTCCCATCCACTTCATTTTGAGCTGGAGCATGGGAGAGCTGTTCACAGTCGTGTCAAATGAATACTATTGGACACTCCAGCCTAAGTTCCACTGGGAATAACTCTAGTCACCACGGATAAGTGAAGTCGTTTAATTACACGACGTCAACTGACGGGAATCGGTACGGCGGCCTGACATTTCGCGCCTAGTCCATTGAACCCACAAACAGCATTGATTAACCAAACATGTCTTTAGCTCGATCTGCTTGTGATGTCACACAGAGGACACACTCTCTGGACAATTCATCTCCACCGTGTTTGTCTGCAAACATCAGACACCAAGAAAATCTCTCCCCTAGATAAACTATTTATAGGTGAGCATATCATGCCCTTTCAGTGGCAGCAACAGAGTCACAGCCTCGACCCATCATATTCAATATGCACGTGAAGAGGCTGAAGTAAAATCGGTCGCAGAGGCACCACTGCGATGATAATTTCTCAAAGGTCTAAAAGTAATTAACATGAGCCTTTCTGCAAGATGGCCGCTAAGGGACATTTCCTTATCTACAGTCTGTCAGGGTTACCTCTGATGGTCATGATTGTGCTGGCCGCCAGACTTGCACACATGATAAAACAAAACAAAAAACGGGCCTCTGCAAAGCCTCAGAGAATCCTGACCTGAACTCGTTATTTTCCAGCTGACTAAACAAGTTTTAATTGAGGCCAAACTTGGAGGAAATCATTTAGCTCAGAGGGAAGAGTCTATCAGAAGGCCACGAGGCACGTAAGTGGAGCCCAACCGTCTGAGGAGTAATCTGTTAATTATGGTGACCTGGTCACCGGGCAGAAATAAAGGGCAGTTTGATCCCCACTGACCTTCCATCAAAGTCACATTACATCACCTAATTGGAGTTACATAAACACGGTACGAAAGTGCATATAGTTTCAAGCTACAGCAATCTTGCAACCTCATAATCCAGTCAAAAACTGAGAAACAGGTCACAGCATAAACAAAAAAGGAGAAAATTAGTAAATGTTTGGTATGTATTTCTATATCGAGCTTACATTGCATGGCAATGTTACTATAGAGATCAGGGAGTGATTGTGTGTTAATCATTTTAAGCATTACAGGGATTTGAACGAGAAAGCAATACTCTGCATTAAGACATCAACAGAATACCAGGGTTGTGAAATGTGACATTTGGAAGCTTGAACAGGGTTGTCTCTCTCTATTTTTTTTTTTAACTTTCAATGGCTTATCTTGACTTGTGCAAGGACAAACCATAATCAGAAGCAAACGGAACGGATCAAGTGTTCCTCAATTGTTTACTGAGCTATATCAACAGAGCGTCGCCAGCAATGCACAGAGCAGCAGCGAGGAGGATTAGGAGGAGAGGAGAGAGAGTGAGGCAGCAGTTTTGTGCAATTCATCAACACTCCAGCACCTCCATTCATAACAATGCTGCGATGATGAAGGTGAGCAAATGAAATGCACAAGCCTCACTGCTGTCCTCTTCAGACACATCATTGTATCCATCAGTGGAGATGGGAGTTAACTAATTACTATGCATGTTAGATTGCAAGTGCAAATAGACAAATAATTGTTCAAATCTGCATTACCAAAATGCGGATGATTGAGTGAGTACTTAGAAGTATTCAGATAATATTTTTGTTGACACTTTCTCAGTTCAAAAGCATTTACCACATTCAGTTTGTTTTTTTCATCCATTAGTCCTTCATGACACACATTCGACCATGAGAGTATGAGACTGCATTAGACACATGACTGCTAACACAGTGAATAATGTGTTTTTAATGCACTTGAATCCTGGCATGATTGAAGAAGACACGTGCAAACGCTAAGTGGTGGAAAGGAAAGACAGTCAACAAAGGGTTAACAGAATATGCCATTTTTTCATTCAATCTTGGTACATTACACCGCATGTGACATGCCGAGATCTCTGACAACAATTCCACCCATTAATTTATCTAATTACTTTTAAATGGCATCCATAGGTACGCCACAAGAGTTTGTTTTTGGTCAATTAAACCTAATCAGGCTATTTCTGACGTAAACAGTGAGAACCTACAGAAGCAAATGGGAATGGCTGGTGCTTTTGGCTTTAGTCAGTCGTTTTGCGTCTCTGCAGTTCAATGGATTGCTCTCCTCATTAGGCCCTGATGAGAGCTTTTAAAGGCTATATTGGATGAATCAATTAGAGCAGAGCCCTCCAGGAATCCTACACTTATCATATCGCGCGCCTGCATGGGGTCTGGGTCCATGTCTGCCATAGCCTTTTGCAGAGGCGCTGACTGCCCTGCATGAGTGAACCCGGTGTTACTGCTAGATGGGCTAAAACGATCCATTCCATACAGAGACGAGGTCTCAGTTCCCATCTGATCATGAAACTGCAGCTATACACATGCAAATGTGTAGATCACTGTGCCTCCATACCCTCTCTCTCTCTCTCTCTCTCTCTCTCTCTCTCTCTCTCTGCAGTTATCTATTTCGGTGTCTCCTTCTCTCTGTAGATTGGTACTCCTGTGGAGGAACAGATAGCCCTTCCTCCTCTTCACCTCCTCCGTTCTCAGTCTCTATAATAATGCCCTCTGTTGCTACACATGCCGCATGTCAGTGTCAGGGGCTAAAATAATGCCATCAAATCTCAGCAGACATACATCAGGGTTAATAGGCACCCTGGCCCCAATGGTTGGGCTGCTTCTACCCCAAATTGGAAATTACAGAGACCGGAGGTTAGATGAGGCAGACAAGGAGATGGAGATGGACACACACACACACACACACACACACACACACACACACACACACACACACGTGTATTTCTTTTCCATTGAATATGTTTTCTAAGCAGCTGGGAACACTCAACAATATTGCTGCATGAATGCACCATAACTGCTCTTGAGCATCCTCCAATGACCACACTCATCTTTACTCCTTTTGGAGACAAGAGAGTTTGATTGAGACCGGGAGGCAGAAAAAATGTCACGATGTTTTATTGCTAAATTACAGAGTCACTACAGAGAACACCATGTGCAGTGTGCTCTGGCAATCTCTACACAAATTCAGCAGATGGGTGAAAAGCAAGGGGTTGTGGATATCATATTAAACAGTCATGCAGAGATGAATATGTGGACATTACAGCCTGAGTAAACTATAGCTTTAGTTCAGTGAAATCCAGGACAACCGAACATAAATTCTTAATGCACAGTTGTTACAGCTTGTTACTTTGATGGACGTCTTCCGTGCAAATGGATTCCTGCTGAAATAATAACACACATTAGAGGGGGAATTGAGAATGTGCCACGCTTGAGTCCTCGCTCTCGTGTGTGTTAGTTACCCTAAAAGGTCAGCGGGCTCTCGGAGAGAGACTCACTCTCAGTCCAGTCGTTAACCCATTTGAACACTCTGACAAAAGATTCCGTTCCGCAACAATTCAAGGTTCTAAAATTCTATGTTGAATTTAATGAACCCAGATATTCTCTAGAATGTTCATTTTCCAACATTCCCGTGACGCTAGTGTTATGGTACAGGCTGCTCCATCAGTCATTGCATTGAGCCAGTGCACCGGACAGTTTTGTGTGACTGCCATAACTTTAAATTGAGCTAAGGCTTACGATTGACATCTGGTCAAATTTCCTACAGTGCCACAGTTATCCTGTTGTGTTGCTATGTGGATTGTCAGATATTATTATCAAATCAAATTAAATTATGTATTAAGAGTTAAGTAACAGTTTGTGAAATCAGTTGGGTTTTATTCCAGTGATTTATTCATGGGATGTCATGGTCGTGCCTGGACAATTCAAACTTGAGGAGGCATTGTTCCTCTTAAAAGAGCCGAGTGTGTGACCACATAACACACACAGCAGCACTGGTGCGGCTGCTGTGGCCCATACAGGGTCTAGTGGACTCATTCAGGCCATGTGAGTGTACCAGGCAGTAAATATGTGTCGCTAACTGTCACTGACAAGCTATCGTAAACAGTTCTAGCATGTTCTAAAACGAAAATGTAACTGACAAGACAAAAGGCAATATCAAAGAAACAGCAATGAAATGCACAGTCTGTATTTGGAACAGTTCTATAGACAGGTGTAATATGACACAGCAGTTATCCGACTGTGTTTGGAAGAAAGTATTTGTGATTACTTGTGACTGATTTGGATTCAGATTAGCTGCTAGAGCGAGTTAGAGCTTACACCTAAATGTATTGGTCAGGTCTTTCTCAATTGCTTTTCACACTTCATTAGAGTCTCTGACAGCAAATGTCTGACAGCTACTGATTCAAGTCACCCTGAAAAAGGGGGAGAGGGTGAAAGAGAGAGAGAGAGAGAGAGAGAGAGAGAGAGAGAGAGAGAGAGAGAGAGAGAAGGAGAGGGGTAACTGAAGGTGATACTCAGCAGTTTATTTAAACAGGTATGTTACACAGACCCATACAAACCAATGTACTGTAGTGCACATGGATAAAATTGTATTAACCCTTTTCCACAAAGCAAAGCTTAACTTTCAGCAAAGGTTATTAGTTCCAACAGTAATATTGTCTGTGAAAATACTTATTGAACATGGAGGTAAACAAAACTCTCTCTCTCTCTCTCAGGCACACACACACACACACACACACACACACACACACACACACGAGATTATCTGTTTGAGATGTTCACCATCATCTCACAAACATTTAGCATTTCTCAAGGCAGAGATCAGTAGCTCGTACCAGTATTCACCAGGGGCCTGTGCACATGCCTTCATCTCGGTTGCATTTCCTGTTTGCCAAACCCCTGGGGATTTCAGACAGCGGCATTGACACCTCACAAATCTCTCCCGGTGTCTTGGCCTGGGTCCCCTGGGTTTTCAGCACAACCTCAAGGCTTCACTGCACGTCTCTAAGACCCTGAGAACTATGCATGAACCCAGCGTGCCACATTCTTACTTCAGGCACTTCTCTCCATCGCAGTGGCATGGTGAGCATGCACACAGAGAGGCTTGGGTGTTTCATTTCTTTCCGCTGGGTTAAAGGATCTTCTTATTCAATAAGAGGACTGGTCAATACCTCTGCAGTAATGCTCTCTAAAGTGATTATATATGATGATCAGAAAAAAATGCCATGGCCACACATACACACACACACAATAAGGATGCCAGCTCGTAATGTGCATTAGGAAACAAGGACGTTTGGATTAACCTTCTCATACACACACACACACACACACACACACACACACACACACGTCCTCAAACCAAACACAAGGAAATACTCGAAGCCACAGCAATAGGAGGGAGAATATTTATGAACCTGATACGACTGTATTGTGTGAATAAATTCCTGAATAATGCAAGGCTTTGCAACACTGCAGCCAAGCAAGTGTGGTGTATGTAGCTGTGTACAACCCAGCTATTCCTGAAGGAGCAGACTGAAAGACTGTGTGACTGACCCATAGATCCAATACGATGACCTCGCACTTCCAAAGAACTTGAAAAGAGAACTCAGTGAAAGGGGACACACAAGCATACAACACACAGCTACACGCACACAAACACACACACACACACACACACACGGAGTCCCAAGGGTGTGTGTGTTTTGAGACAGAAGTGCCCCCCACCCCTTCCATAATCCGATAAGAGAGGCGAGGAACAACAGCAGCCAAATGTCCAAGGGAGATGTCTGACACACCTGTGAGGTGGAGGGCCGAGCGGTCGCTGATGGGAATATTAATGAGGTGTGTGTGTATGTGTGTGTGTGTGTGTGTGTGTGTGTGTGTGTGTGTGTGTGTGTGTGTCTGTGTGTGTGTGTGTGTGTGTGTGTGTGTGTGTGTGTGTTTAGAGAAGGCCATAGAAGTCCACCCCCCCCTGCTGAGGGTCTCTGCAGAGAAGAAGCAGCAACCAGGTGCTCCAAAGGCCTTCTGCTCTCCGAGCGTCTGCTGCCATTGTCCTAACCAGCTCAGATAAGGAGGACTCCCTTTATCACTGAATGCCATGGTGTTTTCTGTTATTGTTCTTGTTGTTGTTGATGAATGCTAACGGATGATGTTGGCAGGTTCTGTATGCCAAAATGCTAATGTGGTAACGTAAGGGAATCATATAGCAATAAAAAGGAATATTATATCTGTATCACATAGTCATAGACAGGATTTGTGGTCAGTGACATGGCCAGACATGCCCATTAGCGAAAAGCTTCAGGTGTTTAGTATGCATGGCCAGCGATAACACAATTAAGGAGCCATTTTGTCCAGAGTGCCATTACCTAATGCACTAAAGGCAAACGTGTGCCATTACACAGCGGTGGAGCTGAGATCTGTAATCGCTGACTGCTTTATGTTCAGTGCTTTATCAAAGAGGGGGGTCAGCTTATCTGGCACCAGTGGTATCGGCTACTCCAAAGCTCCAGCAAAGTGGGATTCACGTCTCAAAGCCTCCTGTAGCTTTGTCGTAGGTCAAACAACTTTGAGTTTGATATACCAAGACTTGAAAATGTCCTCAAAAGATCCTAATAAAATGCCAGTTTGTCTATTTCCTGCCACAATATGTATCATGTAGTAGGCAAACCTGGTGGTAAAAAAGAATCAAGACATAATCAATGTTACAGTATACATCAATTTATAAATCATAGTGCTTGTTCTTATCGTCTTTGAAGGTCACATTAAACTGAAAAACATAGTTTGCACAAATCCAAAAGCTAAACACATAATTAAGTCACCAGCATTTGATGCAGTCCCTGGTGTCTTTCCCATAGATTTCCATTTATACAGCATTTCAGCATCCCAGGCTTCACTAGAAATTCACCTCAGCATTCTCAGCTAGAACTCTGGACCAAATAAATAAATAATTCACAACACCATACGTCTGCAAAAACAAAATGCTATATTGTTTGGGCTTTGTCAAATCCTATAATACAGATAATATTTCTGCATTGTTTTTCCGACACTGAAAACCCGAGGTCTGTTTTTACGCTCATCCTTACAGATATAAACCTGTCCAGATTAACAAATAAATAAATCAAGTCCCTCCCGACTGACATTCGCTTGCACTTTGATGATTACACTTGTCCACGTAGCTTGATAACGAGTTGTCTCTGCTGAAGATGATTCTCCTTGTGTTTGACACTTGGTGAGCATGTTCGCCTACAGAACCACACAAAAAACACCCTCTACTTCAGTCAACAAATGTCAATGGGTAACAAGAGTAGTGGATGGACATAAAAAAAAATCTAATCTTACTGTCTTTCACTGGAACTGCCCAGACAGTTTTTAATAAAATGTCTGCAAAAGTGGCTTTATTGCTTGGCAAGGGCGGTGTAACAAGACTGTAATTCCCATCTGAAGATCCCAGCACTTATAAATCCTACTGTATATTACCAAACATCTCTGCCAGTGAGCTGAAACTGACATACCTCAAACAATCATCTCCAGACAACCCCCCCCCCCCTCCTCCCCCCCCCCCCAGCCCCCACTTTAGGTCTATGCTATGGGCCTAGTCTGAATTCATTGCAGTTGGTCCAGTCTCCCCTGTCTGATTAAACAGTGAGAAAGCGTAATGTTTTTATGCGGAAGAGGATAAGGTGCTGAAGAATGGCCTTTCGTCTTTTGTTGATATAAATCCACCAGGGCCAGCGGGTGGCCTATTTATTCAGGGCAGGTAGCGTCCCCGACCAACAGGAGATGACAGACTATCGCCATTTTAGCCATAGCCCAGTCATCGGGAGATAACGCTGAAATGTTGCCTGTCAGGCGCCATTGTCACCAGGGGCATTTGGTCTTTCAAAGATCTCTCTCGCTCTGAAAGACCATCGCAGGCCTGTCGGGGCTAAAAGAGGGATTTTTTACACCGACACCCCTGGCCAAGAGCAGCACATTTCACCTCACCCTGCCTTGCACCCAATAAATATTCAGATTTGATTCTCAGCAATAGAGGAACGATAATAGTCTCACTACCAATCTGCCACATGGATATCATGCAAATAGAATGAGTTTCAGCTCCTGTAAAAAACATGCAGCTCAGCTCAGCTCAGCAAACAACACTGCACAGCAAGAGCTGACCGGGCGGACAGGCTCAGTCAAGGCTATACTTCTGAGACAACCAGACAGTGTGAAGTTCTGTGTGGAAAAAAGGGGGATGCGTTGCCATTTAAACAATACGGATTACAATCTAATCTCCAGTGGGCAGCCTGAGAGGAGTCAGAGAGTCATGGCTAACATTCTGTCATTACACCCGGAAATGCCAGCGCTGCCACTTAAACTAATATGGCTCATAAATCAGCCCGGATCACACCTCCTCCCCCATAAATTGTGTTGTACTTTGAAAGAAACACACTGATTAAACCATGAAGTGCGTAAGGGAGGGGGGAGGAAGGTCCAGCGAATCTGCTAATGGATACTGGGCACCTACAAATTAAAGCTGTCCAAAATCGCCATGTTACATTTCAGAGACAGACCAGATAGTGGTGGAAATAAAAAAAAAAAAAGGACTGGGCTTAAGCATGGCGGACAAGCCATGGAAGCACTAATCAGTCAGATGCAGCACAAACACCCTTCTGTATAGGGATGAGATCCTCGGGTGAAGGCTGTGGATGAAGGAGCGCAACATGGCTGCCTTTTTGTTTTGCTGTCTTCGAGTGATTAAAAGGGGCTCGTTTTGCGAGGCGGGGCTGGTGATTCGACATTCTAATTATCCTTTAAATAAGTTTCAGTCCATTGAGCAGTCTCTCCATCTTTGTCTCCGCAGCACAGTCGTTCACAAGCCCACCACAGCAGGCCATCTTATAACACAGCTCAATACAGATCAGCTGTGGGGAACATTTTTCCGTAGATGAACCATCAGTGTGTAATGCGTGCTGCTATATCAAATAGTGTTGCCAGCCAGTACAATTGAGTCTTGTGTTGTTGACTGTTCGGTCACTGGAGCTTTAAATGAAACAACAAGGCAAGCTCACGATGACCATGGCATTGCCAGACTCACACTGACAGGCGCAGCATTTTAAGTACAATTTGGTGGTAAGTAATACTGCAAAGTCATGTCTGCCATCCTCTCTGTGTTTGCTGTTCTCCCACCTCTCATTTTATGGGAATGCCCCATGGATATGCATAATGGACAAGGACTTGGTCGGAGAATGAAGGTCCGCGCAAGCGATAAATAAATCATGATTTTCCAGGAAGGTCAGTTTCAGGATAACTGCTTATTGTTCATGCAGCCCACAGATAAAACAGAATTTGTTCATCAGCATGGCCTAGGAAATGTGAAAGAAAAAAAAAACTAAGTCAGAGCGACTTGCCCCACTCTGAAATATGGTGATTCATCTGACCTTCTGTTGAAGTGGGCTGTTTTCGGTCTTCCTGGTGCCATCATTAAGTATGTTGTACACTGCGCGGGGCTCTCATGGTGAGCAAACATTCCGTCTTTTCTCTGCCTAATGTGCCTTCAGTGTTGACAGTCATCCTGTCTGAATAAATATCCGCTTTGAAAGGGTTTGTTAATGGCTCTCCGAGAGACATCATTTAGCAGAAACAGAGTTATTTGCACAGCAATGCAATTAAATAATAATGTCACAGAACAAACAGACAATCAGCAGTGTGTGTGTGTGTGTGTGTGTGTGTGTGTGTGTGTGTGTAACAAGGTGGCATTTCACCATGTGCTATTCACCTTGCGTACCTTATCTTACGTAACAGCTGCATCTTCACAAATGTCCACCAGATGGCAAAGTAATAGATTTAAGGATGAACCAGAAGCTACACTCAATATGCCCTTCACATAAAGTAAGCATCTGATTCTGCACTCAATAAACAATGAGCGATTGGGAACAGTTGGAGGAGAATTAGAATACCTAATGATCAAGAAATAAGGAGAGACAACCAAAACATAGCACAACACATTTTTCAAATTAACACACTTCATCAATCCATCATTTACTACAATTTAAGGTAAATGTTTCGCACTGATCCATCCATCACATTTCTTGGCAAAAGAAGGGCTTATTCTCACAGAGTTTCTGTCTCTGACTCTGAGACTGTGAGTGGACAGCCATTGTGCGCTACCATCTGGATTGGGTTGAATGTTCTACAACAGTGCCACTGGGAGAGCTTGACTAATTGCTCGCCTCGAATGGCTATGTAAGCACAACTTTCTCAAGAGAACACGCAGCCGTCCAATTTACTGTAATATAGAAATCAAACAAACAATTCATTAACCTCGGCGCGCTCATCAGCCGTGTTTGACAGAGTACGTTCAGCGGGGAGAGCATTCTACCCATCTCGGGAGGAGAACGGTTCTTCGGCTGAACGCCCTCTTTGATGGGAAACCACATTGGGTAATCTGCAGCAGCTGACTCTCTCTCTCGCAGGCAAGCAAATTCATGGCTGCCTTCACCTCGTTTAATGCCGCTGCCCGCGCGCGGCTTCCCGGCGATATATCTCCGCCGCATATTTTCACCTGGGAAGAGATTGCGATAGATAGTGGGGCTGAACTGTATGGCAGAACGCACAGGACTGAGTTAGATAACCTGCTTCCTAAATGACCTCATCATTCCAACGAGGTTGACAGGATGTCGACGGTCCAGACATCGAGCCGTAGGTCTTTTTTTTTGCGTCATACAAATCACGCAGAGGAGCTATGTTGTAGGCCGCTGGCCATAGCCCCTGGTCATTGAGTTCTCACTGACACTTTTTGACTGTGAACAACAGGAGGTTAGACTGTCCAGGCCTTTCACAGCCAGCTGCGGGGGGGCTGTGTCATTGACATGCAAGTACTGTAAATATTTGTTAAGTAGCCAGCTGCTGATTCCCTGCCTATTATAAGACTGGACTCAATAGCGTGCATTTTTGTGTCCAGATGCACGTCTGTGTTTGGAAGTCCAGCTGAATGGCCGTCTCCCATGTTGGGACGGCACATAATTATTCGATGACAATTACAAAAGGAAGGACGTAGAAGCCACAAGTGATTTTGCAATTTTATGGGATAAATTGAGGAGACAGCTGCTGCTGTGGTTGGTGCTGGTGGAGACTTTGTGTACAAAATTCCACACAAACCTGACGGTAGTGGATCTGTGTGTGTATGTGTGTGTGTGTGTGTGTGTGTGTGTGTGTGTGTGTGTGTGTGTGTCTGTCTGTGCGTGCGTGTGTGTGTGTGCGCGTGTGTGTGCGCGTGTGTGTGCGTCTGTGTGTGTGTGTGTGTGTGTGTGCGTCTGTGTGTGTGTGTACGTGCGTGCATTTGTGTGTGAGCGTGCGTGCGTGCCTGCGTGTGTGCGTGTGTGTGCGTGCGTGCGTGTGTGCGTGCATGCATGTGTGTGCAGGTGTGTGTTTGATGGCAGAGGGGATTTAGGGAGTGGGGTGGTGCTCTCACCCAGTGGACAGCTCGGTGAGGAAGGGGCCAATTCATCAGGCTGAGTGGACCGGGAGGCCATTTGTTATTTGAGTGGCGGCCCGTCGGGGGAGAGAGGCAGCAGGTCTCCGGGTTCCTCATCCGAAGGGCCGGAATGTTGTGACGGCCACGGCTCAGTGCGCTTCCAGGCCCAGACGGGGGAGTGGGACGCCGTTAATTATCAGGCCCTGATTGGTGAAATTAAAGTTGCCCGGTGGCAATCTAGCCCTGCCTTTCCCATGTCCTCATCTTTTCCCCCTAAGAGGGAGAGAAAGGAAGAGGGAGAGAGAGAGAAAGAGAGTGAGTGAGAGAGAGAGAGAGAGAACGTGTGAGTAAGGGAGAGAAAGAGACCCTGTGAGAGCAAGGAGAGCGAGAGAGTAGATAGATAGCTAGATAGACAGAGAGATAGGCAGATAGATAGATAGTGAATGAGTGAGTGAGAGAGAGAGAGAGAGAGGAGAGAGAGAGAGAGAGAGAGACAGAGCGCCGCTCCTCCCTCACAACCCCTCTCCTGGGGGCCCTGAGTGTTAATTACCACAGCGGGCGCCGATGACATAATGCTGTGAATTGGCACAGCCAAAACAATGTGCTCACGCCGGAGATCTCAGACTTAGAGCAAAGGGACGGAGCCAGGGGTTGGAGATGTGACCCCACACACCCCTCAATGACACCACCATCACCACCACAACACACAAACACACATACACACATACAGTATACTGTAGATGCACCATCCATACACACACAAAAATAGACATACGCATGCAGGCCAATGCCAGTGGAAGTTGAGGAACAGTTTGGAGAGGAAAGCACAGTAAACAGCGCAGATCATTCCGCGTCACGCCACGCGGCACCCCAAGAGGCCACTGACTGGAGTATCAGCTCCGGATTTGACAAGCTGGAGCCGTCTCTGACAGCCCGCTGTAGTAGAGATGTCATAATAAAGTGGAGCGGTGGATCAAATCCACATGGCTGTCACAGTCGTCAACTGTACTCTGTCCCTACTGAAAGACTGATAATTACAGCCTGACAGACTGATTATTTTAGCCTGAAGGATTTCATTTCTTTTTACTTCATGATATCACAAAAAATATCTCAATTTAATCTTCTTTATGAGGATTTGTGACCAATACAATAGATTACTTTTTTCATTAGTTCATCTGGTTTAATAGAGTATTATAAAGTGATATAGCTGTTATGACACTCGACATAAAAATTAAAAACAATACACAAACTAGGGGCAGCCAATGCCTCACTGAATTACATAGCATAACAGGTGTAATCTTCTCGCCAGTGGAAATGGAAAGGTATTGTAAAATGCAGAGGGAGATAAGATAAGGTGAATTTAATTAATCCCACAAAAGGAAATTAAAATGTTACAGCAGCCAACTATTAATGAGAAACAGACACTTAACATTTAACCACTGAACGCAAACAGTAAAAAATAAATAGATAACACACAGCCAACGACCTAAAGGAGGGTCGTTTGTTCCCTCTGCGTGCAGTTTCATGTCCTGTGAGTGTGAATGACTTCCTTCTATAGCCTTCCTTCACACTGAAGAGCTAGAGACTAACGGAGATTTCCCCGTGCAGACAAACTGTCAGTCAGTTGACTTTCTGTATTGAAGATTTGCTTCTGTGTTAGAGAGATGGCATGACAGATCTGTTCTAACACTTGTTAGACAGGCATAACATTCTGGTTGTCTTGGGGTGGTGGTGGTGGTGGTGGTGTGTGTGTGTGTGTGTGTGTGTGTGTGTGTGTGTGTGTGTGTGTGTGTGTGTGTGTGTGTGTGTGTGTCTGTGTGTCTGTGTGTCTGTGTGTGTGTCTGTGTGTGTGTGTGTGTGTGTGTGTGTGTGTGTGTCTGTGTGTGTGTGTGGGGGGGGGGGGTGTCTGGGAAGACTGTCACAGCAGAGAAGCTTGAGTGTTTTTACTGAGTTCACACACTGTTCACTTCAGTGGAACAAATAAAGCCATGGGCCAATGCTATAATTTCCATGTAAGACCTAGAGAGTTACGACTATGCATGCATATGAAGAGATACACACAGAAGAGTGCAATTATGTAAAAGACTACAGGCTGGCTGAAGTGTTTATAGGTTATATTACTGTTAGGGAGGAATATCAGACAATGTATGAACTCCATCCTAGCATATCTGCCTGTATACTGCAGGATCAGTGGGAGACTGGACTAGATATCTAAATGCTCCTCTATCATGTGAAAGTGTACACAATATGACAGTAACAGCAACACTTCAATCAAGGGTTCCACACCCAGGGTGCACATATACAGATATTGGCAAATCCATTTGGATTAACACTGTGTGTTAAAGGAATAAATGAAAATGGCAGAATTGTTGCTGAACCGTTACAGCAGAATGGGTTCGTAGGGCCTGACATTTGATCTGCATTAATGGCTTTTATGAAGGTAATAACACAAAAAGAAAACGTAGAATCTTTCTTTATGCACTGCCCTTGTTCATGGATAATTGCACAAAATAAAACACAGCAGAGGACTGAGGCGATTCATAAAACAGCCTCATAACATGCCTGACTGTGCTAGAGGTGCTGCTATCCCTCAGATGCTGGTCCAACTCATCCTCAGAGTCAGGTCTCTGTTGCTTATCGGAGCCTTATTCCCCTTGGACTGACCTCCGTGGGTCTGGACCATGGCCCCTTTGTCCTGGCAGCCTCCCCGAGGAGGACAAGCCCTAGCTGGGCCTGATGCCCCACTCCACACCCCCTCCACCTCCAGCCCTCTGGGGAATGCTGGATCCAGTCACTTGCTCTGGCCCCTATCACGGCAGGTCCACTGGACATCACAGCAGTGGCCGGCGGCCTGATTACACTCGTAATTAGGAGGGTGGAAGAGCAGGTGGACAACTGATTACACTTACTCATAAAGCCAGTCCACCCCACACACCGCCTCGTTATGGGGACGTTATAATGTTGCAAGGGATTTAAGGAAACATGCAAAGGCCTGGTGTGTTTCTATACTTTGGAATGCAGTGTAGGAGTGCCACATTTCCATCTAATGAGGACTGTGGGGAGAAGAGCTCCGTGAGGTGAAAAAAACCATCAACATTTCACAGATTTTCACGGGTAAAAGGCACCATAAAAGCAACACAAGGGCAGCTCTTGACTTGACAATGATGTGGAGGCTGACACAACGCTGAAGCCTTGCATATTTTAACACAGCGAGCTCAGGCTTCACTTTGACGCGGGTAATTCCCCCTGTCACGGGTGTGGCACTGGGATGGCTGGGGGGGTCTCTCTGCTTGTGGCTGACACACACACACACAGACACACACACACACACACCTCCACAGCACCTCGTGTCGAGGTCATGGCCAGCCGTCTGCTGTTCCCACTCAGTCCGTCAACAGAGGCATCCCCCTGACACGGCAGACTGAGCGGTTGGGCAGCCTGTCTCCAGCAGCTGGCTGAAGCTGGCTTGTCTCTGTAGATGGCCTGTCAGTAATACACCCTGACAGCTCCACAGTTTCACAAACACAACCCCCCTTGCAGGGTTACATGTATCCACTCCAGCAGCAGCATGCAAATGTGTGTGTTAATAGAACTTTACATTAATGCCTGATGCTCTTTATATTGTATATTGTATTTGTCTCCTCCTCACTGGTTATAGATAACAACATACACACAACTCTGGTTCACATCACTTGGAACATGGCCCTGGGTTTATATAGATCACAAAAGAACCATTCCCTTTCATGCTATACCTTCATGTACAATTATTTCCCCTGATATAAAGAATCCAGAACAGGCTAGACCCTGGAAAGGTTATGTGCCATTCTACAATGAATGGCCAATTCTATAAGGTCCTTAGTATCAGCCATCTTGTCTGCAGCCCTTTAAACCTCAGACAGCGCTGAAAGGTCGCTGAAAGATTGTATTATCTATTTTATTGAAGCCCAGCACATTGACCTTGAGCACGAGCACGATATTCAGGCCTGATACACGGTCATACATGACTCACCTGTCTGGGAAGCCTTCCTCTCTCTCAGCAGGTCTGGAGGTCATCTCTCTCTCTCTCTCTCTCCCTCTGCCACACACACACACATCAGTACTGCCTGGCTGGACTACTGTTGCCTTTCTGTGCATAGCCGAGCAAGCTTAAACACGAAACAGAAAGAGATATGATTGGCAAAAAAAATAAAAAATGACAAAGTTCAGCTCAACAGGGTGAAATTTGAAGTGGAATATTCTGACAGTGCATTAGGTACAAGGTTAAAGTGGGCAGACAACTGTGAAGCACTTTTTAAAGAGCTCAAGCAAGAGGAATATATTTGAGGAATATACTGTATGTGTGTGTGTGTGTGTGTCTCTGTCTGTCTGTCTGTCTGTCTGTCTGTGTGTGTGTGTGTGTGTGTGTGTGTGTGTGTAATTTGGAATGAGGGCTAGAAAGCTCAACTTTGAGGTGTCCCTCTCCAGGAGGTCTGGCCAGCAGGGGGTGTGTGCTGCGGAGATTAAGCGCAGATTAATACTGGGGACCCGGGGAAACAGCGAGGGTCCAGGAGCAGTCGTCTCCCTGATGCGGAGCCTAATTGTAGGAGACAGGACAGTTCCGGGATGCTGAGCATAATCGAGCGTCTCTGTCACCCAGCATTCACTAGTGAGGGTGACACACACACACACACACACACACACACACACACACACACACACAAAAGGGCAGACGCGCCATCACACCACCAGCCCACCAGTTGATCAATCCCGACGTATGCAGACGGTCAATAATGTTGGACACGCTCTCAACACACCACAAAGGCAGAGCACCAGGGCATTGAGCCAAGGACATTATAAATTAAAGTGAAACTCGATACAGCCGCTTTCTAAACTTGTTGCAGTCAGTCTTGAGTGTGATTACACGACGACAGTAGCCTACAGATTACATAGATTAATCTGTTGACAGTGGCTCGCCATTTTACTCTTCAAGTGAACTGATTGACAAAGAACAGGTCATTTTAATATCTAGTGCAAACACCTGCTGTAGGAAAAAAAAAACAATCCATCTTTATAAGTTTTCCAATATGATTGAAATATTATTGCTCTGAGTGAATTCTGGGCTTGACTGAGACAGTCTTAAACCAAGGGGAAAAGTCATTAATCTAACACTTAGAATGTCCGTCGCTAGTCTTTCACCGGGGTCCCTCAGACAGACACTTCCTGTCTCTGATGAAGTGTTATGAACCAGCTGAGGCCCCAACTGGTTTGTACAGTATGCGACCACAACCTGAGAACGCAGGCTCCATCGATAGTCAGTCAGCAGCTGAGGGCTACATTCAACCCCCCCCCCCCCCCCACCCCCACCCCTCTTTTTTGCAGGAGAACCTTTCCGATCATTAATCTGTCTGAAGCTCGATGTGAAACAATGAAAAGGGAACAGGGAGTGCTGTACCAGAACCATTCAACACCCCCATACAAAACGACAAAAAAGAGAGAGAAAAAAAACCCTCACTGTACGCCTTCATACTCAAAGCCTTCATCAGCACGGTAACTAGACTGCAGGTACAACAATGAGACACCGGTGACAGTGATCAAAAGCCCAGCAAATAATAAGCTGGGGAAGTGTGGCAAATTACATAACAGGCCTGGCCTGGCCGCCGATGGCAGTGAAGGCATTGCAGCGAGCCTCCGTCCGGCCCATAGCACACCATTTCAATTAGAGTTACATATGGACCCCTTTACAGCTCTCCACCCCCACCATCCCTCTCTCTCTCTCCCAGCTCATTTTGGCTGGGAGCCACAAAACATTAACCATGAGATGACCTCATTTGTTAGAAAAAGCACCGTAATGGGAGAGCTGTCTGGCTAGCCCTGCGACTAGATCTGAGGAGCGATCGCCTCTTGGCTAATCCTGAACACCCCGGTACCCACTGTCCCATCCTATACCCCCCCGCTCCTCGTCTTAAAGACGCGCTCGGAACTCTCTTCTGTGATGGATTCCGGCACGTTATAGGTGTTGGGCTGGCTAGAATGTGACAGACTCAGGAATGCAAGAGCTGGAAGGTGCTGCTCTGGAGCGATTCTGGCGGTGGGGGGTTGGGGGGCGCCGCAGGATACGCTCTAAAGATGGATCTCAGTCACCTGCCACAGTGTGCTGGATTTGGGGGGGGGGAAAGGTAGCGGCGGGTTACATAAGAGAAGATTGCTGTGAGGCCGAGAGGACTGTAATTGCAGCTGGAGGGAGTTTCCCCCCCCCCCCTCCTTGCAGGTCTATCTGTCTCTGGTGCTGTTTCAAATCACGCAGCAATCAGTCAATATTTCAACAGCAACTTTCGCTGTTGCCATTCCTCGGGCTTGGGAGAGAGAAAAGAGCGAAACGGCGAGCGCACCGAGATGTAAATTGTTTACTGACAGCTGATTTGTGGTGGAGATTATCCTCCGGGCCGGCAGCACACAGCAGACAGGGCCTCAGGGGTTCGGCCCGGACGTTCGGCAGATCTGGACGTTCCGAAAGCCTCGGCTAAATGCTGGGGCCCATTAATCATCTCAGTGTTTATTGTAAGCCGTTCAACAATGCCTCGAACAAGACACGCTCGCATCGATTGTTATCACGCTTCTCATAATTGTAAACGAATTAGAACGTCTATTTCACACGTGGCTGTAACATCTAGCTATATAATCACACACAAAATAGACAATAATGTCACGAAAGGTTCAAAACACAGAAATAGAGACATATTATGCCATAAACTGCATAATCAAATAGCAACAGTGCATTCAATTACACAAGAGAATTGCCTGCCAACAATAGTTACTTTTGAGCTACATCAACAAATCAGTTCCAGTACAGCCCATGATGTTGAGTCAGAGGTGAAGTTACGGTCCTTGGCGTCAACGCAAAGGCCCTCTAGTGCTCCTCTACCCTTGTCCTACTGCTCACACAATAGAACTGCCAACGCCATAAAATAGCCTATTAAACATTATAGAGACTGATGATTTAGGATGCTTGTCTTATGCATGTTCATCAAAGATGTTACATTTGGAATAATCATGTTTGTAGAAACATTAATGTAGTGTGTAGAAACGGTAATATAGTGTTGTTAAAAGTTAGGACTAATTTAGTAACTGTATACCAATGCAGTTTTCATATCAATGGAACCACTGCTTTGCAAGTACTTGCATACTTGGTTATTAGATCATATGGATGTTGGGACAGTGCCCCATGCAATGTATTTGGAACATACGCCCTGGTACATCTGCATAAAATAAAACAGTGCTTGTGGTTCATTGAACCTACATATCGTTGAGCCTTTGCAGAAGGTAAGGAGGAGGAGGAGGATGAAGAGGAAGAGGAAGACCCTCCAGCGGCGACCTCCGTGACCTCCAGTGCTCTTCCTCTGCCCTCTACACTGTCACTGGTGCAGGAGAGCTGGTGGAGACTGCAGAGCAGATGGCCTTGGACGCCACCAGAGAGGACCTCTGTTCTCTGATCTGCATCCAAAAGTCTGAAAGCATTAAGGAGGATTCTGCGCAGGAGAACTCAAGCTAAGCGCTGTTGTCTATCACGCAAGCCAGGCGAAGGTGTTCTAAGGACCAAACTCAGTCAAACAGGCACAAAATATGCACAACAGGCTCTGCATGTGACCTTAAGGACAGATTCACACCAGAGAGCGTTGATTTGCATGACAATTTTTCTTGTGAGTGCTTACTGAAGATCCCAGATTTTCTTTGTGAGATAAGATGGGCTTTAGGGAGACAGGTGATAAGAAAAAAAACTGCTTGGATCGAGGAATATCATGTGAAAATAGCTGACTGTCACCTAATGCAAATGAGACCCCATTTGTTGTCCTGTAAACAACTTACAGTGGAGCTGTACAACTACATTGTCACATCTTTTCATTTTTATTTACTGCAACTATTAGTCCGTAATGCTGAACTTTCGTGATCAGTTTTACTGATATAAACATTCTAATAAGAGGGCTGAATACAGCCAATCTGTACAACACAACAAAATATGGTGAAACCCCTTTATGTCAAGACATTAATTTATTAAAGAAATAACATCTTAAAATTTATGATGAACAGAATCAGCACCATTAAATGCATATAGTGGCAATTTATGTACCAAAACATCTGTGCAACTAAAGACATACAGTACATGATTATACAAGAAATTGGCACTACAGAAAATAAACAAAACACAAAACAATAAAAAATAAAAGCCATCAATGACAGTTATTCAGGAATAAAAAAAGGTAGCTATATCTATTAAGTATTAAATAATCCTAATAAAAAGTCATGTCCACAATTACATATGGAAGAACATAGACAAACAAACAAACAAACAAACAAACAAAACAAACAAACAAACATGTAACACGCTGAGAGCTGAAATTCCATAGAGTTGAAATATGTCTAGCACCACTTGTTGCCCTCGGGGCCCTCTCAGCTGAGGGCCCGGGGCCTCTACACACATGGAACTCTGGGTCTGTATGCGAGACGGGTCTGCGCGTCCGTGGCAGTCCTGTAGTCAACGTTCACATTTTAGATTGACTTCTGCTGAGTGAATCAAAACAAAACAAAACAAAACAAAAAACAAATACAAAAAAACTAAACAAAACAAACAAAAATAAAACAGCACATCTCGATTCCCTCGATTCCTGCACGGCGGCGGCACCACAAAAGGAAGGTTGGGAGGCCTTCAAAAGCCACCTCTTGGGGGGGGGGAGGGGGAGGGGGATTAGACCTTTATATGACCCCATTAAATAAGCCCTCCTGTTCCCACATTAAAGGATCCCCTGAGCGCTCTCGCTGGGAAGCAGCGTCGGGAAGCTCGCGCTGGGAGACGCCGAGCTCTGGCCGACACGGAGATGGAGCGCGATGGAGCGCGGCGGGTGGTCTGCCGTTCGGCCGTATCTGAGAATCTCTGGGCAAACAATATTAGGCCGGATTGATTAGCCACCAGCTGGACTGAACGTGAGTGCCTGCGTCGGGAGTGTGTGTGCGTGGGGGTGTTGTGGTGGGTGGCAGCGGAGGGGACCTCTGTTTTCTCAGTCTTAGTCTATATGCTGAGCTGTGTGTTTATCAGCGAGCGAGTGCCGTGGTCCAACTGTTGACTCTGAGCTCTTATGTCAGCAGCCCCGGTGGTCTCCTGCCAGCCAGCGCTCTGTGCCACTGACAAGCCGCGGCCAGACTCTGAGGGGCTGAGATCAAGCTCGGACTTTGAACACACACACAGACACACACACACACACGCACACACACACACACACAAAAAAACACATACAGACACACACACAGACACCTAGTTGAAAGGGGAGCGTTTAGGAGAGTGCTACTTACCCAGGACTGATTGCAGTCATGGGAATGACGCTAGTTTTCAAGGGAGACATTTTGCCTCCGAGACATGAATAACTGTGAACTGAGTGCAAAAACAGACTTAATGATTAATAACTGATTAATTACTCAAGGCAATGGATTTAGTTGTGCTTCCATGTCCACACGCCTGTCTCTACTAGCTAGCATTGGAACTAAACAGGTACAATGCCCCACTTTTTGATAAAACGTAAATACATCAATTGAAATCAAGGAGTAAAGTGATGAAACTATAGGTTTCTTTAAAAAAAAAAAGGGGGGGGGGGGGCTATTTCAGTTCTTTGCTTACTAGACCACTTGCTTTCCTGACATAAATTCTGAAAGTAGTGAGCACCATAGGAAAGCACCTAACATGACCAGCTCTTCAACCTACACCATCTGAGCCCAAGACTCCTTGACCCAAATAATTTAGCTCTTATCTTTTGAAGGATAAGTTCAGAAGCACCAATACTGGTGTTGAGGTTACCAAAATTAGTTCAAAAAAAAATACTACTTGATGGTGGCTCTTCATACAATACAATAAAATAAAATAAAACAGACAGATAATAAACATACAGTAAAACAAAACAAACAAACAAATAAAAAATATCTGGGAAGTAAAGTGGAAAAAAACAGGTTCCAGTGCCCATTCTTGGGTTCCTGGCCAGCCAGTGGTGATTGGAAAACAGGGCCTGCTGAAGTTCTCACACTGTGCAACAGCCATCCTGATGGGCTGAACAGTGACCTCTCATGTCTATAAGTCACTCACTTTGGTTTACAGCAAAAGTCAAACAAACAAAAAAAAAGTGTTTTTCAAGTCATCTTAACATCTTTTAGCTTTAGATCTCACTTGAAATGTATGTTCATGCATATGAACAGTTTAGAGTTTTATGATATTATTCCATCAATATTAATGGACATAACGCCTTCTATCATAATAATAATAATAATAATCATAAGAATAATAATCATCATCATCATAATAACAACAATAATATTAATAATAATCTGAACATGTCAAATGAGACAACCCTATCCATCGGCTGCGAGGTCATTAACTGTTGTGTGGCATTTTGTTGGCATAAAAGTCTCTACAGGTCTGGCAGCACCGCTGGTACCACCTCATGTCCTGGCACAGGTTCTTCTCCCGGACCACCCTGCAGTACACCGTCCACTGGTCGCCCGTGCACTTGTACGTCAGCGCCGCTGCGGGGAGATGCCAACACCATGCCATGAGGTCACTTTCACCACTCGCAACGACTCATGCAATAACTCAGAGAACTCGCAAAGGGCATTTGGCTCACAGTCGGACACAACCTGGACACAAGCTCAAAAAGAGCTCACGGTGGCTTTGATGGGGGGTGGAGATGTGTGTGTGTGTGTGTGTGTGTGTGTGTGTGTGTGTGTGTGTATGTGTGTGTATGTGTATGTAATATGTGTGTGTGTGTGTGTGTGTGTGTGTGTGTGTTTGTGCTTGCGTGTGTGTGTGTGTTTGTGTGTGTATGTGTATGTGTGTGTGTGTGTGTGTGTGTGTGTGTATGTGTGTTTTTGTGTATGTATGTGTGTGTGTGTGTGTATGTGTATGTGTATGTGTACTCTTACCCAGTCTGGGGGAGGTGATGGTGTTGACGTTGACTTTCTCGTTGCACGCCCCCAGGTGGCACTGCCGGTAGGCCGGGGGCTTGAGCACAGCCGGGCAGTCGTTGCCATGGCGACCGGTCACACGGTGCATGCACTGGACGACTCTGGACTGGAGGGCCCGGCCGCACGAGGAAGAGCACTGCAATGCATCACAGGCAGACGGTTAATTCGCACGCTCAGAGCCGAAATGGAGGAAGCTAGTTTGGGTGTGTTTTATTTGCTAGCTCGTCTTTTGCCCGATACAGCTGAATAGAGAGAAAAGGCAAAAAGAAAAAAATCAGCCAAACAAATCAGCCAAATTCGGTGCCTCGGGGCAAAACACTTGAAAGGCAAATTAGCCTGACATGAAATTATACTTTCAAGACCGCTAAAGCAAACTTACAGGAAAACTCTCTTACTCTCGAGAGATCATTACGACTGCACAAGGCCAAGAGAGTACAGTGCATTTCATCAGGATGTTTGGATGATCAATCTAGATATAATGAGCCATATCAGGCACTTCAGGGTAACAAATGCAAAATTAATGGGGCTTTTGCTCCGCTGCTGACTAGTCATAGTTTTAGAATCTTTTGTACATTTCAGTTTTGTGTCAGCCTGGCTAGTATCAGACGACCGCTCCTTGCGTCTCAACTGGGTTGGAGAATGGGTCTGGGGACCTTCTCTTCACTTTCCAAGGGGTGTAACCAGCAGTGAAATCGAACTGGAAATGATACACTGAACCTCTTACCAAAGCTTTTTGGAAGTAGCCTACGGCAAACAACTTTTTCTTGTACGCAATAAAAAAAAGAAATAACACAAGCAAAGGAGCACAAACACTTGTTGTGTAGGAAGAGAGCACTTCATCCACACCCATGCCCTGCAGATCAACAGTGAGAGATTACAGTAATACAAACTGTGTTGAAAGGCTTCACAATGCACGGGGGGAAGAAGGAAGAATTAGTGGCTTCATTCACGTATGTTTGGTTTCAAGATGCAGACTTGTTTGCTTGACTTTTCCTTGACCGTACAATGGATATACCCAGCCCATCTCGCACAGAGCTCCCAGTATGATCTAATCGTAATCCTTCAATGCCATCACTCAGCTTATTTCTCCACATGTGCGTGACTGTAACCATAACTGATCACGATGATCAACAGCGTACGAGAGTAAGCCTCCAAATCAGAGGACAGACATGTCGTAACTCACTCATCGTAATTCTAAAATCGGGACAAATTGGGAAAAAAAAAAAAAAACGTTGGCCGGATAACACAATTCATTAAGCGTCCCACAAGACAGCAGTCAGAATCCAGATAAGGTTTTGGCTGTGATCTTCGCACTCGCGAGAGATCCGCTCCCCTGCGGAGGCGCATTTGCTAATAACTTGGCGAGCTAAATTCAATCGGCTTATCGGAGTGATACTTTAATACGCTCTAATAAACTTATTCTTTGATATGTTTAGGATGAATGCCGCCATTATACGAGCTTTGGCAGAAGCAAACACACTGGAAGGGTGGCAGACTTACAATGATGACTGTATCCCTGAATAGATCCCCACTCAATTAGGCAAAATAATCCCACAACAAGTCACAACACTCCGAATAGGCCCGGAGGGAGGGGAAAACTAGTCGGCACAGTTTATTACAGATGTGTGCGCTGCCTATTATTCCTCACATGACACAATTCATCTGTGTGGCTCTCGCAGACAAGAGCAGCCCAAAGTCCTTTCATCACAATACAGTGTTTCACCCAAGGAGAGGAGAGGGAACAAGGGGGGGAAAAAAATGTCGGAGTGGTGAAAAATGAAATCGTCATGGCGACTGCTGGACGGATCAACCGCTTGGCCTCCCGTCGGAGTGCAGTAAAACAGCGTCAGCCGTGGCGAGTCTCGGCTCCAAGTCGGACATAAAACCCCCTCACAGCGCGCCGCTGAGGACCGGCCGACCCTCCTATGGACCGGCATGCATCATTAATGGGAGAATGACACCATGCGCATAACACACAAGCAGGTCTGGCCCTGTGGCCTCTGTGAGGATATTCAATGGCACATCAAAGCTAATGGTGCCCTTAGGAGCCTGAGCTAAAGTCTGCTTACTGTTAAAACGTCAGAGCTGGAGGGATGTGTGCACCGTGACAGGGAACTCTGTGAAAGGCTACCTCTAGACGGAAAGACAGACATACTGGTGTTTCGTGTACAGTTAGTGAAACAAACTGCCTTCAACAATTTCCATTCAAAATGGCAACGCAGTCACAATCTGAGGGAAGAGGACATTGTAAATGAATGGCTATCGTTTATTCACCTGAGAACAGGGGTTCATGTCACACACAATGCAGCTAGAGGAGAGCAGTTCATCCGGTGACCTGGCCACCACTCATTCACTGCCTTACACCCTCGAATTTTGACACGGTACCACAACTAATACCGCTCGAGCAATTGAGCAATTGAGCTTGAAATGAGCATTGCAATTTTACGGACAATTTTACAAAAACGATTTTGGACCATCTCATGGAGTAAGCAATGGAAAACAAAAATCTCGGTTTATGTCCTATTTGCACTTGCAAGTCATGTTTTCTCCCTCCCTAACAACATGACTATCTCCATTCTGCAGACAGGTCACACACCACAGCATGTATATCACACTGGAACCCTGATTCCCTATACAGTAATCTCCTCTAAGCTCCGATCAGCACATTCTCCAGGGGATCATTAATACTGTAAATCTGTTATACTGTTACAGGGCACAGTCCAGCCCGAGCTGGCCTTTAAGACATGCACGGAAGAGGGGGCCCATTTCAGCCATTGGCAGGAAGAGCGACATTTCCAGGACCGCCTTGGCTTCGCATGAGGACTCTGATTCTACCAAGACCCTCTAGTAAAACAAATGGCTTGATTTCACCACGACTCTGTTGCGAAATGTGTGTAAGGGAAAACCACGGCCTCCGTGGTGAAAGAGAAGTTTGGTTTTGACCATCTTTTGCTGACAGTTTTATCTGCACGCTGTTCTCTGTCTTTCTCTAAAACGAGGGCACTCTCTCCCCATGGGTCTCTTTTTCTCTCACTCACACACACACACACACACACACACACACACACACACATACACACACACACTTGTTTGAACTCAAGGGTTGTGCTTGTCATCTGGAGATAGGGACTGCCGTGGCTTGCTTTCGCTCAGCGAGAACCACATGTGGTCCACTCCTGAACAAGAGCCCGCTCAGCTATTTCATCAGCGCCAATGACGTCACTTGGGCCCGGCCCACACCGCGCGATTAGCTCTTAACGGCTCTGTTCACCTCAGCCTCGTGCCCCCCCCAACCCCAAGCCTTGACACACAAACTCTGGCTCCCTGTCGCACTCGCCCGCACAACCTTTGCAAGTCATTCAGCGGCCGCGGTCGCTCTCTCTCTCTTTCTTTCTCTCTGTCTCTCTCCCTATCTATCTCTCTCTCTCTCTTTCTATCTCTCTCTTTCTCTCTCTCCTCTCACTTGGACGACGACTTTAGCAGATGTGCGGGCGAGGCGGCAGGTTGAAAGGTGAGCGCGCCCGCACTCGGCCAACGCGCACGGGGAGGCATAAAGCTCAGAGTTTTCCAGTTCCTTTTTGGCTGGGGGGGTGGGAGGGAGGGGGAGGGAGGGGGAGGGGGGATTTCACGACTCCCTGCTTGCCCTGTTGGACTGACCTTCAGGCTCACGCCTGCTACGGGCTCTTGAAAGTCACTCATAAAAAAAATAAAAAAGACACAAACAGCACCATGTCGCCACCAAGCACGAAGGCAAGACAGTCGGCCAGTCAAAAGATGACATCTGGGTCGAGAGCAATCTCGATTTTATGACCCTGTGCGAGAATGATTACAAGATTCTTCGATGTCTGCACCGCGACTCCACAATGTCAGCTGATACGGGCTTTTGGTTGAGAGACTTAATCAGAGCCAGTCGCTCAAAAACAACATCAACATCATTTGCAGCTTACAATTGCTTACACAGCTACGGTGCTGTGGCTAAGTTGTGACTAGATGAGCAGCTTGATATACAGCTGTTTACCGAACCGTCTGTGCGCACCTTTTCAGCTTGTTTTCACTTCTGAAAAAGTATTACGCAAAGAGGCGATAAAGTGAGGAGAATCTCCAGCCGGGCTGTTAGCGTTCTGTTCCACGTATGCTGCTCGTGTCAGTCTCAGACCTCTCTGTGACCGACGGACATTAAGTGCTCTACGGAGGTCAGTGAGTTACTGCCGGCAGTAACCTGGAGAGAAGACTAACGGTCGCTTCGCCTTCAAACGCGTCTGCGTTCGCCGCAGGCTGGAGATGAGTTGCTTTGGCCATTGGTTTTGTGCTTTTCTGGACTCTCTGACCCGATTCGGCGAAAAATGCAGTAAACTTGTGGGAATGACTGAGGATTAAACGCGCCTGGCAAGTGGCATTGTTTCCCTCATCAGCAGACAGGGCCGTGCTCTGAGAGTCTGGCGCCTGCCTTGTTTAGCAGCTTTAATGAGAAATTGGATTCACACTGTCCTCTCTCCCAGTCGGAGGAAGGGGGGGGGGGGGGGGGTTTCGCCGCGTAAGTAGATGCTCATTACTGCAGCACAGTGAAAAAAGCAACCGCTGCAGTGTGTTGTTCTAGGAGATTACCCAGAATCCTCAGGGGTGCGGTGAACGAGGGGCGACAGAGATGGGGAGCGCGGCCGCGATCTGCGCTCTTGGCGGCGGCCGTGGCGGTGGGAGCAGCTGGTGCCGGGCTGCAGCGGATAACCAGCCCCGGAGAGCGGGGTTAACCAGCTTTCCACCAAACCCACGGCAGCGGCGGCAGAGAAGCCGAGCACAGATGTGGCCCAGCCCAGCGCATCCCACTGTCAATGTATCAGCAACCGGATCCCCTCTGGGTAGAAGGTCATTCTGGGTAACGCTGAGTATGTAACACCATCCCGTAGGAAAACACTATCAGCTCAAAATAGCAACGGCGCTACAGAGACCGACTATGTGACCGTACACAGCAATTAGCATTCTTAAACAATATTCCTAACGTTTTTTAAATGCTCCTTCTCAATGAACTGCAGTTAGATCTAATGCTAATTCATGAGGCTGTCAGTAGTGCAGATTTTCTAAAAACAGCACAAGATGTGAAGGGGATACACTGCACACAAAGGACATGACACTGGGCTCAAACTGACAGCTCACAGCTGGGAGAACAAGTCACACTGTTAAAGTATCAAAGACGTGCCTGCCCTCATCAAAATCATTCAAAGGTGCTGAATGTATTTCATATCTGATCAAACAACACATCAACCAGTAGTGATTGGGGGTGGGGGGGTGTGTGTGTGTGGGGGGGGGGGGGCGGCCTCTCACACACACACACAGCGAAACAAGAAAGACAAGAAAGCCAGTTGAGGCTGGGAGTTGAGACGTCTCTTCAAAGCAGGCACTCCGTAGAGGAACTCCCGTTAGCCCATTACCGCAACAGACAGGTGCAGCCGAGCAATTTGTCAACATGCCCGCACCAGGACTGGCACCATGTCTGCGTCCGCCACAGCACGGGAGAGCGTGGGAGCGCAAATCGAGTGGAAAGGGACATCTGGCTGGAAGGAGAGTGCTTCTTTTTTTTCTCTCTCTCTCTTCCTCTCTCCCTCATTCTGTATTTTCTCCTTAAAAAACGTAGATTAATGAGCTGGGGATGGATATATGCTTTTTTTTGGGGTTTTTTCGAGAAGGAGACGGAGACAGAGAGACAAGCTTCCCGCATAATAGCCGACAAACCTGTGATTGGGAAAGGACACTCAATATCATTGCCAAGTGCTGTCACCGAGAGATGCCTATTCCAGTAATGGCTCCTCATAGACTATATGTTTTCATAGCGATTTCAGGGCTTGCCGTGCTTGAGGGACTGTTTGCGTGTGCGCCATCATCATTTTGAGCTGCTGAGTACACTCTGTGAGCTGATGGACAATGTGTGTTTAAGAAGGCGAGACGTTTTTGGTGCATACATGGCACATAACAAGTCAGCATCAATTGCATATACAGTATATATATACTCAAGAGTGCATTTTCCATTGACATAATAGCTCGGCTACAAGTTAGAAGCAAGAGTGAATGTCAGAACAGAGAATACCCATGGTTTACTGTTCCAGTGAGAAAACTGCTATCGCCTTCAACTGGGAATAGTGCAACTAGACTACTGCACGGCTAACAGACACACATGTGAAAAACATCCTCTATAAAAGGGACCGTCGGCAATATTATGGGATTTCAAGCCCATGTTTTGTCACATGTTTGCTGGTGTTTGTCTTGTCATATTCAGCAATCATCTCCACGTGATTCGCTAGTGGACTATTCCGTGGGTACACTATAAAAATGTTCTGTATCCCGCCCAGGCTCTGAAAACTGGAAGCAAAGATAGTGAGGGCAGCCGTTCCACCCAACAAAAATGAATTGTGGGAAAGGAATACTGAAGGAATGGGTGAGAGACCTCTCTGATATGTTTTGTTTGGTCCTTGGTTAAAATATAACGTACGTTGTTTTGGACAAAAAGCAGCTGCTAATCATTAAATATAAACATACACCTAAACAAATGTGACTTTCTGCACAATCGCTGACTGCACCTTTAAGTATAGTTTCGGCTTTTTGCCTTAACTCAAGGTAGGACAGTGAAGAGAGACAGGTGAATGGGAGAGAGAGAGCGATGACCCTCACCTACCCCGCAGCAGTATACGACCTTGTGTTTGAGAAAGGCACCATATAAATAAAAACATGCTATTTTTGTATTATTATTATTATTATACCTTTGACCAGTCTCCAGTCTTCCACTCGTAGCACTTGGAGTGGTCCTCACAGGCCTCCTCCTCTGCCGGGCGGGACACCGGGTCACAGCGGCCCTGGGGGTTGGTGCAGGTGACGGTGCGCCTCCGCGTCCCACGGCCGCAGTCTGACGAACACTGGGTGGAGAAGAGGGAGATGGGGGGTGGGGGGGGGGGGGGGGGGGGTTAGTCATTTATGGGGGCGCTCCTGTGGAGCCCCATTAGAGCCTCTCTAGCAATCAACTAATGAACTGAAAAGATAATCCATCAAGCGAATGACAGAGAGAGAGAGAAAGAGAGACAGAGGCAGAGAGAGAATGACAGAATGAGAGAAACAGAAACCACCACACAGCCACCATAGGGAAAATGAAAGATGCCAAGAAACACAAGAAGCATCTTCGGTCTGAAACCAGCTGTAAAGCAAATACCCGCCCCTTCCCCATATATGTAGAAACCCATGCCCATGCTGTGGATGTGTCCAAAGTGTATGTAGAGGATCTGTCCACTGTAGACAATGCAGTGTGGATGACTGGGGAGGGTGGGGAATGAAAGGGTGTGCGTTTGAAGAAAAATGGAAAAAAAGCCTTTTGATGTAAATTGCTCTTTGTTTTAACCTGTGAAATCAATAAAAAAATCTAATATTGTCGAAGTGTAAAGGATGGAGGATGAGAGGTACCCTGGACCACTCGGAGGCCTCCCACACGGTGAGGCAGTCGCGGCCGTCGCAGCCCTGCACGGCCGAGGGCTTGCCGCTGACGCAGTACAGGTCCCTGGTGTTGACGTAGGAGCCGTTCTGGAGCTGGTGCACGCACACCACGTCACGCAGCTGCAAGCCCTTCCCACACGTCACCGAGCACCGCCCCCAGTCCCCGGTCACCCAGCTGAGAGAGAGAGAGAGAGAGAAACAAAGAAACAAATAAACAAAGGGAAAAGAGAGAGAGAGAGAGAGAGAGAGAGAGAGAGAGAGAGAGAGGGTGGGGTTGGGGGAGATACACAAACACAGACAGAGTGAGTCATGCAACAACAGCAGAGAACAAAACAGACATTTGACACTTCTCACAATGTCATGCTTATGCAGCAGATTTCGTTGGGCGCACATCCCCTGTGGCTGAACAACCTGGCAGAAGACAAAGCACCCACCAGCATCAGCGTCATGGGAAATAACCTCAGAGAGGCGTCATCCTCCGCAGAGGCCTACAGCGCCACAGTGAGACCAGCCAAACGGTAAACACACCGACCCTCACACTAGACAACTCGTTACCATGCAAATGGCAGTTAGGAGCAAATGCAACAGAACACTGAGTGATAGGCATGAAGCTCTCACAGAACCCTTCAAACAGCTGCTAATTAAAACAAAAGTTTGAGATTATGCAGCATCTACTGGTTCTACGTTCTCCAGAACATCTACTGTTCTATGGAGATGATGGAGTAGCGGGGAACATCTGAGGGACTTCGAAAAGCTGCTAATTAAAACAAAAGTTTGAGATTATGCAGCATCTACTGGTTCTACGTTCTCCAGAACATCTACTGTTCTATGGAGATGATGGAGTAGCGGGGAACATCTGAGGGACTTCGAAAAGCTGTGTTCTCTCTGAAGTCGAATACACAGATAAAACATGGCTGTGTTAGAACAACTACAAAAGGCTGGGACGTTCTCTTTTCATTTCTTCAGATCTCCATGTTAAGCCTGGGAGCTCCTTTCTGGTTGTCTTCACCACGGATCCAGGATGCTTCCTCTCATTACCATTCTCTTTGGAGTCCGCAAAACACACATATCACTCGCATCTGTAGATCTGCAGTAATGACACTGAAGCGTGGAGAATAAATGGTTTCAGCAGCTTTGTGAGGGAAGACATAAATAAGATTGACTAGCTAAGCTAAGCCCGGGAAGCTTTCTGCACACATCTGTCACCAAAGATCTAAGAGAGGGGGAGCCTGCAGCCTCGACACGCTATCCGGAGCGCACAGTCAAACCGAAAAAAGCGATCAAGAGAAAATACATTGATTAGCACACACTGCTATCTAAATGAATCTCCTACAATTGTCTTATTATGCTATTTAGATTCCAGGCGGGTGACTGCAAGTTGACTCACACCATCCCTGGAGAGACACAGGAAACTGCCCCTAGTAATCTTACAAGCTTAAGTCTGTTGGTTATCTGCAGCAGTCTACATTCTCTGAGAAACACCAGCCACGCCAGCAAAGGCCAGCGCTAAGTGAGTGACAGGTGGGGCATGGGAACACTCTGGCACAGGTCAGCGCTCGAGAATGAGCCCTTAACAATGTCCATTACATCTCTGTGATCTCGCAACCCCCGTCGAATGGCGGAAGCCTCGACATATCTCCGATGCATTGACAAAAACGTTAACCGTTAGCCAAGTTAAGTGACCGGTCATGCCTCGCTTGTCGTTGTCGTCGTCGTCGGCGTCTCTCTGCTTCTTCCATCAGGGCTATCGCTATCTCTCTCTCCGGACGGTCGTGCGGACTCCTGCAATTCATTAGTGCCTCAAATGAGACTTTTATATTTCCTCTTCCACACGTCACCACTGTGGCCATGCAGCTGCACACAAACACAGACTGCGGGCGGAGTGTGTGAGGGAGCGTCTGTGTGTCCGGGGCTCAATGGGAGTGAGGGAAAGGACAAGGGCCCACACAATACGCACACACACACACACACACATACACACACACAACCTCAACTGGCCTTTAGGTAAGACTGCCAGGTTTCGTCAGAAAGCTTCTCTTAACTGTTTCTTTTCTCAGCAGTCTAAAATTGAAATGCAGTGCGCAACTTAACGACGCTGCAGACATAAAAAACCACGCATGAGCGGTTGAATTCTTTAATTGCATCAAAGCGGAGCTCAAAAAAGATATTTCCAGACACGTTTCCCAAATAGAGAACATATGAGGAAAGCCAGAGCACACTGCACTCTTTATTAAGTTTGGTTGGGTGCACACAGGCTTTATTTAATAACGTTCACTACTGCTGGCTTTATTGAAGACAAGACTATAATACTTCAATAAGTGGCAACATACTAAACTTTCATAACGCTAGACCACCCCCCCGCCTCAGCTAACGGAGATATATCACCTTCTTTTGGAGTGGAAACCAGCGCTCTTCAATTCTGTGCCTCTGCTCTCCCTCATAAATGTGCAAATGGGACCGAGCTGTGCAATTAGCCAAGCGTTTCCTCGGTTATGCGCACCTGAGGCTCTCCAGGGAAGTGCTGAGCGAGTGTTGGCACTGGTGAGGCTCTTACCGGTACTGGCACGGGTGGGTGTTGCAGTGCCGCATCTGAGGTGCCGGACGGTTGGCGGGCTGACATTGGCTGTCGTTCGCGAGGGTCATGGTCTTATTGAGTAGCTTCATGCAAGCCACCACCGTCTTTCTCTGGCCTGGGGACGTAAACAGGAAAAGACTCGTCAAAACACACCGTTGAGTCCTCATAGGAGTCATTTATTCAGGCTCTTCTTGACACCACAATTACAATCATAGTAAACAGTCATCACACACAATTAAGCATTTTGTAAAGTATTGGACTATTTGAATGAACTCAGCCATTTCACATGTGCTCATCTATTTAAGCCGTCGAATAATACTGAGGTAATGGAACAGTTTGCTCCGGCATGACCAGACACATGTTGCTCCAGAAAAGCAAGGTATCATGTACTGCAGCTCACCCACTGGTCGAGATTTAGCAGAGCCCCAGCTGACCTTTGACTAATCTGCATCATAGCCTTGTCTAATTGAGAGGCAATTACAGACTCAAACATAGTTAATTAGAAGTAATGACCTCAATGGCAAAACGGGGGGCTATTTTTAGTGGACAACTGGACTCTGCCCAAATTAGTCCTGGAGTAACGCACTGACCCCTTCATGTGCAATGTGCGACGTGGCTCAAATAAGGACCCTTAAAAGCATTCTTAGCCTAAAACAGAGGCAGCGTGCCAGGCTGGGGGATAAGCTCATTAATTTTCTGTTGTGATGAATGTGCCAAGCCAAACCAAGCAGTCCAAATCTTGTCCCCATACTGGGAAGCCACCTGGGGCAAACCAACTCGGATGGCAGGGGGGCGAAGCATTTTTCAAAGAGCTTTATAAGCAGCACTGTCAATTACATACTGTAGTTAGTCTGTTTCTTTGAGCCTGCCTGGCCAAACACACCCAACTGTTATACACTATGTGACATTCATTTTGTGCACTTCTGTGTTAAGTATATACCCGCATGCAGGCCAAGGCAAAACTTGAGGCTCTATGACACAGGGCCAATCCAAGCCCAGCTAGACTGTCACGAATTCCACGTCAGAAAACACAAAGCAGCGCACGGCTTCGGCTTCAGCTTCAGTCTCTGCCGGGTCCTAGAGAGAATCGTTGTGCTCCCCATTCAACAAGGAATCTCTTTGTACTGTTTAGTCTATGTCTGAAATGTTACTGAAAAGGAACAATGATTTATGGTAACCACGGCAACTCAGAAGAAGTATGTTCCATCTCGACAAGTCGCTGTTGGCCAACACTTAAGCACGTCTGCATGAGATCTCTAAACAACCCGAGGGCCACATTCAAAAGCACAAGGACGATCATTCAGTGTAGTCTTAGGAAATCAGTGATGTCTCCGTGCAGTTTACATTACAATTAGACCCATGATGACTGGCTCCCTGGGCTGTCTCCTTTCCTTTGAGAGTCCCTCTCTCACACTTATTATTTTACATCAATTGGCAATTAGATGCCTCCCAACACCCCATACATAATATCATGCTGGCTAGCTTCAACAAATGCTCTCAGAAGATGTCGCAGGCGATTACAGATATTGCTTTGGAGACTTTGTGTGATGATCCAACAAATCATTAACGTCATCTTTCAAGAGCATTAAAGTCTCGCAAGTTTGAGAACTAAACGACAAAGACTGTCCGCGCGCCTCGTATTTGGTTCACAGCGGACCATGCTGAGTCACTGTTCAAATGGGGTGTGAGTAGATCTGTCTCTGCACCGGCACAAGCAGATAGCCGTGGTGCATGATGGGATAGGAGCAGCGCCGGGGTTGGATGCCGGCTCTCTCTCTCCCTCGCTGTTCTGCGCCGGCGGGCCCCCCTGTTTGCCTCTGGCCTGTGTGAAGTGTGGGCTTGCCGCCATTTGCCCAGAGACCGCTGGGAGCGCCAGATTAGCACGCCAGCGCGACACACAGATGTGGCACGTTCAAGATTATGACAGCTATTTTCAAAACAACAGCGTCGACTCGGGAGGGAAGTGGGACTAGTGTGAGTCTTGTGTTGTGATTCGCCACGCTCCGGACCCTTTAGAACCGTGAAACCATCCCCGCTGATCAGCTCTCTCCCCAAGACATCCATTCTCTTTTCCACATTTCGCCACAGTCAAGGTCGTGCAAAGATGCCTTTTAAAGACTGAAGGAACAATCCCTCTGCCTGTGTCCTCACCAAAATGAATATTTTAACATTGGTTGGGAAGCACATTCCGTCTCAGCTTGGCGCACCACTGCCTTTTATCAAAAGAAAAATCATTTATTCCCTCTCAAACGTTTGCAAGACACGCATATAAATTTAATACGAATTCTTAACTGTCTGGGAAGTTCAACAGAAAGCAGCTGTCTACCAGAGTCATACAAGCGCAGTCACACCCATGAAAGCCAGCAGACAAAGGGCTCACATCCTGCCAGAATTCAATCCAAAGTTATTAAATCCAATATCAAATCAGCAGCGGCTTGATTCAATTACAGGCAGTGGAGACTTAATGAGAACACTGCGTGAGAATTCAGCTTTTCAGATCAGCTAGAAGTCAGGCATTGAATCATACATAAACAAATAATTAAGCTGGTAGATCCTCAGAGACCGCGAGTGTAGTCAGAGAGGTTCCCCCATCCAAAAAACGAGTTTCAGGACAGCAGCCATTCTTTTTCGACAAACTCCTGGGTCTCTCGCTGGAATCAGGCGTTTGAGATAGCAGGGAAACTATTCCACTAATGGTTTGGCACATCTGCTTGTGTGGTAAGCGTCAAGATTTCCAGTTCTCTGTCTCCATTTGTCCCACGCCCAAATAATTTCATCAACAGTAAGTGAATATTCACGAGAGACAATACAGTTTGGGTACTCACTCCGTGGAGAACAGCCAAAAGGTTCTACAAAGCCTCAGGATTTTCTGTTGAACCTTTTTAGAAGAAGAACTCACAGTTCCTTTCAGTGCAAGAGTCTAACTATTGCTATATCCGCACAATGAGCTAGCAGTAGTATGTTGCCTATGTGGTGTTGGGCAGTCGTTGCTGTGTGCTGTGTGATTTTTCGCCACACAAAGGCAATACTGCAAGGCTTCTTGACCAAAGTGGTCAATTACCATTGCTGCTAGTGCATTCAAGTCCAGATGTGTTCATGTAACCTTGTTTGGACCCCATGGTTCAGCCTTGCACCTGCCTGGACTTGAACCCGCAACTCGCAGCACCTCAGGATTGGGAGGTGAGTGCGCTAGCATGGAAGCTAAAATCCATGGGTACTAGCATCTCTAACTAGTACATCTTTAAAGACACTGGAAGTGAGGTTCACCTAATGACTAATGTATAAACTGCATAGTTACACACCAGCTCGATGCCTGGTGTACCTGGTGTGCAATCTCTATACACCTTATTACGATGTGCCCAGTTTAGAAATGCATTTCCTTCCGCCTCGTGCTCAATCTTCCGATCGGCTAGTTCTGGCTAATTGGGATAGATGAGGATAACAGAGGAGAAGAGGACAGAGAGGCAAGTTTGGGAGGAAACAGCCGGACTAGCCATTCTCAGCACAGTAGGCTTACGTCAACACATAATTGTCATAAAATGTTCTTATGAAGTGTTTTCTTTATTTTTACCCAAAAGCTTTATCTGATTATTTACTGTCTAAAATGCTAAAACACTTAAGGTATAATAAGGAAGGAATAACGTGAATAACCAGTAGCTTTTGAATAAAATGGCTTTTTTGGGGGGGGGCTGACTGACCTCCACCGCACTGGACACTACACCCTTCCCAGCTGCTGTGCGTCCACAGGAAGAGGTGCTCCGGCTCCCGCTGGGCCTCGCTGCGGTTCTCCTGGGACTGGTTCAGAGACACCGTGTACTCGTAGTGGATCCCGTACGTCTGGTCGTGGAACAGGAGTACCTGGACAACACAGTCAGAAATACACTCATGGGTAAAGTCCTCTTAAGCAGCATTCACATCAAGAACGATAACGATAACAGCGTCCACACTGGCCAACGACAAAAAAAGTCTCTATTCTACTCAAAGTGATCCCCAACCATATTGTTTTTCATGTCATCATCGTTATAGTTTATGTGTGAATGTCATCATTCATATTAACAAGAACAATATTTTTCATGTCATTATAGTTATCGTTCATGGTGTGAACAGCTCTTTATATTGAAGCTTCAAATATTTCCATAGCATTTTTATGATATTCATATTTAGGAATGTATTTTAGGCAAACGTGGCAAAACATACAACAGGAAAGACAGGTAAGACAGGAAAGCACTGTCTTGTTGGGTAACAGGTAGTGATGCTCCGATCGATCGGCCGCCGATCATGATCGGCCGATATTGGCTAAAAATGGCTTGATCGGTGAAGCCCAAAAGCGCCGATCAAAAAAGCCGATCATGTGACCTAAATTACTTGCGTGACTTTTTTCCACCTCCAGGCGCGGCGCACAGGCACACAACAGTAGCCTAGAGTAGATAGGAGCTTGCAGTGGCAAACATGAGTAGGCTAAAGGTTCAGTCAGTGTAAAATTAACCATTTGCTATATATGTCGTGCTGAAATCCCTCGAGGTGGAAGCCACCAAAGACGTTTTAACACCACTGACGGAAACTGAATATGTCGGGTATATGAGAAACTAAACCAGCTAACTTCCCCACCCTTCAATCAGCCGACTGTAGGCCTACTAACGATAGGGATAATAAGAGATGGAGAGACATCACGTTCAGAATTAAATTTGCCTCCACGAACAACCTCTATTCGTTGTGGAGGACAGTAGTTACGATTTTGCAAATATTTGTAGCCTAAAAGATTTTTGAAAGACAGTCAGACTCTCACATCTAAAGACAAGTCATAGAGTTTTAAGTCACAAACTAGTCACAGACTATGCAGACATGCGATAATATCAGACATGTTTGATATTGTCGTAACGGCAAAACTAGAAAAAGACTCCGACTGGCTTACAACCGCTAATTGACACCTTACATTAAACGAGTTAACGGGAGCGCGCCGCGCCATGATTTCTGTCCCGACTTTGGATATTTATTCGCTGACTGTGAAAACATGGCAATATCGTGCAATGTAAGTCGGCCCTAACCTGCCTTGATCCACGATATGAACCCGCAGGCATGAAATACTAATGTGTATCTCCAAATTGACAAGCTGAAGAATAGAGTAATAGCTTCCCAAGCGCAGACGCCTGTCCAATGTCCCTGCTAGCTTAACAGTGCACTTTATTGACTCAAACTGGTGGCATTTAACGGCATGTTTCAGTCATGGGGGATTCCAAGAGAAAAAAGGCTTGCAATTTATTGCTTACAGTAGCTTACATTGATTCTTTTTTTGGGATTTGGAACAGAGAAAAAGCCATAGTTTTGCACTTTGTGGCAGTAGGTTTTGGTGTAGGCTAACACGTTTTTCATTTAATGTAGTCAGTGTATTTAGAGGCTATAGGCCTACTTTTCAAATAGTCTAGGCAATGTAATTTGGTCCCATCTCATTTAGGTGATCTGTGTGTTGGTCTGCCTGACCCCCTCCTTGTATGAAATCATTTTATGTCTCGCTGCATATTTGGAAAAGATGGCTAGAGTTATTTCATTTACTAAATACAAATCGATAAATGGTTGTTCTTCAACATCTTGACTAGCCTATAGGCCTACTGTCTTCTATGCCACTTACATTAATTCATAGTTAGTTATTCTACAAATGATGCAAATGATGCAAACTCTGCTAGACTAAAAGACTCTCATTCCCCTGCCATTCTGTGATCGGCAGTGATCGGCAATCGGCCGATCATGATTTTGGTGATCGGTAATCGGTGATCGGCCCCAAAAATGCTGATCGGAGCATCTCTAGTAACAGGAGGTATATCTGTAAATTAACCACAGACAGCAATTTCAAAGAAGATTGTACCACCTGTGTTTATAATGTAGACAAAACTTCCCCCACCATAACAACATGCAGATACTCTGTAGGACTAGGTCTTTTCAGGTGATCCCTAACTAGACACTTTTTCCTCGAGCGTTGGACTATCCTATGCAAATGCTCCGTGAGCATGTCCCAGAACATCTGAGAGCCCTCTCCCACAGATGAGGTGTGCTCTGATCCAGGCTAGTTCCGCGACACTCCTGAGAGTTAAAAGCATCACCAGACCTTACCAAAGCCCTGCCGGGGCTCCACCGCTAGTTCTGTACGTAGTCAAAGACAGAGAACAGACGAATGTTCCTGCACAATCCCGAGCATTCATTCAAGGTCAGGCTTTAGCGTCAGAGCTTCCATTCAGGCTCCAGGCTGGCCTGCAATTTAGCTAAATATTCTGCAGGGATGAAAACTGTTTGAAGTCAAGTGACTAGGATCCAAAGGGCTCCCCCCCCACCACCACCTCTTTGCTTGGCAGCAACTGAAGGCTGCTTTCGTTTCTTAATTAGGTTAATTGTAATCTCTTTGACTGCCTTGGGGTTTCCTTCACTTAACAGACTTCTTCTTTAAGGATCTTTTTCGGGACAGGATGGGTGAGAGGAGAACTGATTCTAATCTTCTACGTTTGACCAGGTCCAGCTATAAGGACGATCTTAAGTGAAACAAGGTGCTAAAAGGATCCGGTTTCATCTTCACCCATTTCTTATGTGCAGGTTTTAGTAAACTATGAAGGAACATGATGTCATGAGGAAACCGAAGAATCTTACATACGTTTCATGAGGAACAGAAGAAATCTGTTCCAGATTTTTTCCCCCTGAAATGGAAGGCTCCAGCTCAAGCATGGGACTGGCTCGAGATCTTTAAATTATTGCCCCAAAATGATGAGGTTGTGATGTCTGAGAGAGAGCGCTTCGCCTGTTTACCCTGGACCAGGCCGAGTCTGTGCGCTCTGACGTCCAGGCAAGCAAGTGCACTCATCTGTGCCCTGCATGTGTTTTCCAGTCCCCGGCCAGCGGCCCAAACTTCCACTCAACGCTGGGGTCAAAGGGTTCTTTCAAAGACGAACAGCCCTCTCTCTCTCTCTCTCTCTCTCTCTCTCTCTCTAAGAGCCTACCAAGTATGAATTCCTTTTCCACTAGACGCAGGAGCGTTAATGTACACAGACGGATATCCTCCCGAACATCAGAAGGAAAGTAAGCGGGGAGAGACTATGCCCCCATGCATGAGCACATGCTTGCTCCCCCCTTCTTCCCCTGCACCACCACCACACGCACACACACACACACACACACACACACACACACACACACACACACACACACACACACACACACACACACACACACACACACACACACACACACACACACACACACACACACACACACACACACACACACACACACACACACACACACCCACACACACACACACCCACACACAATGCTAATGGCTTTACCATGAGGTGCAGAGGTGTCTTAGTGGGTCCCTTAGCAGACATCTTTTCCCACAGTCCCCGTCGCACGTAGCGCACCGTCGTTCCGGCGAGCTCGAACTCTCCCGGCAACTCGATCTTCCAGTCGCTGTTGATGGATCTCTTGCTTGAGTCTTTCAGCGCTGTGTCGGTAGAAGAACAAAGATTACCGGTGTGTTAGCGGATCCAGTCTGGCTTACCGCAAGTCTTAAGGCAATGCGTCACAGTGACTTCATCGCAATTGAGAGCCTCGATAGATAACAGAAGTGCATGCATCATTGGCAATATCAAAAAAAGATGGGAAAAATGTCTGTTTTATGTACAGGGCATATGTCAACAATTTGCTGAGACTGTTATGTAACTAAAAAGCACATATAAAATCTATGCACTCCATATGTCTTGCCATATGAGGTACAGCTATATAAATATCTATACATGCAGCGTTGGCAACAGTTTATTACACTCAAGAAGGATTTACACGCTGCATGTGTGTGTTACGTGTCATTGCCGATAGAAACAGCTGGGAGGAGAACACCAGCAGAGTCCCTGAACATCTGAGCAGAGCCGTCAGGCCCAGCATCCTGACACCTTTGTTTCCCATGCTTTATTATGGGATGTAACTTCCCCTGTAGCCGTTCCGGCTGATTGATTATTTAGTAACAGAAGGGGACCATGTGGGAGACAGCCGACATGGTAGTAAATTCAGATAAGATCAAGAACGTTATACTGCACACAGCTGTGCAAAGACGTTCAACATTAAAGATGTCTGATGTCTTACGGATCAAATTGCATTTTAAGCATTTCATAGTACAGCATATGCTTTCTTTTTTGCCCTGTCATATATTGAGATACTGTGCTATTCATACTGAGGTATTTGTTTCAAAGCCTTAAGAAACTCCTACAAACTTGAAAACACTGAAAAATGCGTCATACCTTTATCAAAATATTACGTCCTGACTAATAATACCGTCATGATTGTCAGAATGAGACAACCCTCTGAATATATTTCTCATTATGCATAATGATAATGATATGCACCACCAATTTATCGATAGCCTAATCTATCAATCTGCATACATACAGAATAGAACACATGCTGTTAACCAAAATTAATTTGGTGTGTTCCTCCTACTTCCTCCAAACTCCAAACTTCCATTTTACAGTTACAAGTTACAATAAGGCTAAGCAAATGTTCTCCTAAATCAAAGAGGGACTATGTATCAAACTAGCATGTAGCTGCATCATGGGCCACTACCATAGTCCATCTGTTTTGTCCGACACTGCCTCTGCCGATATCCATTCTGAACAGCAGGGATTGGCTGTTTACTGCAGGAGTGTGGGGAGAAAGGAGGGGACTCGGAGAGGGAGAGAGCCAGCCATGCACACAGGGAAGAGGAGTGGAGGGAAGAAGGGAGGTGTTTTTGTGCGGCCGGTGGAACAGATGTTCCCGTCTCGCTGGGAGGGGCTCTCTTTCAAGTCTCCTCCAGCAACCCCGCGCGCAGATTCCAGAGGAGTCCGCCCGAGTCCTCTCATTACGCATGCAGCCCTCGGATGCTGCCAGGTGCATGTTTATACATTAGTGTGACGACGTTTCAGCACCGCCACTGCCGCTGCCGCCATCGCGTAGCGTACCCAACCGCACGAGAGCGCGACAGAAGGGGGCTCGTGAAAAGAGCAAAGGCATTATAAATCCGTTCCCAGACATTCCACTGCCTACGCTTCCTCCTCGGCACCCAAACAGATTGATCGGTCGGCTGGGATCTCAACATGCTGCGGCTGACTGATAGAGGCGTGCACGGAGAGAGAGCCACTGCGCTACAGCAGCAACAACAAACACACACACACACACACACACACACACACATACACACACGCAAGCCCTCAGGCCTGTCAGACTGGCCTTCCACAGGTGCTGATCGAATGCAATGAGCAGCTTTACACGTCATGTCCAGACAGCCTGCTCTACTCATCAGAGGATCAGAAGAGGGGGGGTCTGTCTGTTGTAATATGAACAGCCATATGACTGAGCTGGTTCCAGTGGGGCTGTGAGTCGTTCAGTGGCCTAAGGGGGCGTTCAGACTGATGCGCTTTTTTCAGCACAACGCAAGTATTCCAAAGTAGTGCGCAGTAGAAAATGCGAGGTAGAAATTGATTGTGTACATGTTGTTGCTATGATACATTATATTTAACTAAATCACTAGAACTAGCTTTCCCGACTTAGCTAAGGCAGGCAGCTAAGCAACAACCCATTGTTGAAAAAAAAAAAAAAATGTGAACACAGTTGAACTGTTTTTAACTTTCAACACCTCATGTTTCTAGAAGCCTCGTTTTCTTTCTGCTCGCACCCCGCTTTCAGAAACGCGGGGCGCATAACAGTAAGTCGCACCGTTCCATAGGGAAACAATTGCATTTGAGCATCCGGAGGTGAAAAGCGTGTGTCAGTGTGAAATCCCCTTAAGGGGAGTGTCTAGAATGCAACCAGAGAGGTAATTACCCAGGAAGCTGTGGGATGGCTTGTCCTCCACCACTTTGATTCGCCGAGCGCCCGCTGGAATGATGGCCGCCTCGATGTAACCTGGGGGAAAGAAGGGACAGCAGTACAGAGGTGATGAGTGTTCAATCTGTGTGTGTGTGTGTGTGTGTGTGTGTGTATGTGTGTGTTAGTCTGTGTCAAACTGTGAAAAAGTCTGTGTGCTTACTCTCTCATTTTGTGTGTGTGGGTGTGTGTGTGTGTGTGTGTGTGTGTGTGTGTGTGTGTGTGTGTGTGTTTGTGTGTTAGTCTGTGTCAAACTGTCTCAAACAGTCTGTGTGCTTACTCTTTGTGTGTGTGTGTGTGTGTGAGAGAGTCGGTGTGTGTGTGTGTGTGTGTGTGTGTGTGTGTGAGACGGCGTGTGTGTGTGTGTGTGTGTGTGTGTGTGTGTGTGTGTGTGTGTATGTGTGTGTGTGTCGGTGTGTGTGTGTGTGTGTCTCATGTCAGGGTGAAATGCTACAAGACCTGGGCTTAGCAGAGACACTCACGCCCCCATCAGAACCCAAAAGGTCTCAATCATCCCCATTGTCCACTCCGACGGGGCCCGGTGTGGCGAGCGCTCTGGTCCGGCCCTGTTAGAGGCCCCTCAGGGGCCCGGCTCGTCACTCATCTCCTGGCACGGAACGCGGGCCAAGCCTCCTCAGCGCCAGGACGGGCTGCCAAAAGGCCAGCCATGAAAGCACTCCGCCGCCGGTGACCGGGGGGGCAATGCCACCGAGAGAGCTCGTTCGTGGCCCTGATAGCTGCACTGTGGCCGGCTCGACTCGACTCGGCATTCTCGCCACGTAGCTAGCGTGCGCATCCCCCGCTGACCAGCTACGCCTGGCGTTGCCGTGAGGATGGAGGAGCGAGTGCTTCCATATGGGGCTCCGCGAGAGAGAGAGGGCTCCAGCAAGGTGGCCATACGTCATATCAGACTCACCAGGGGCCTTGTGCAGGAGACCGCCAGCTCTGATTAGACCCAGGCAACCCTCTCTATCACACGTGCACACACACACACGCGCACGCACACACGCACGCACGCACACACACACACACACACACACACACACACACACACACACACACACACACACACACACACACACACACACACACACACACAGACACACACGTATACACACACGCATACACACACGCATACACACACGCACACACACACACACACATACACATACACACACAAAAACACCCTTTTGGGGCATGGTACCACTCTGTGTTTGGGCAGTGGTGATAAAACAAAGCGGCTCTTTTGTTTCCAGTATCCTCTAGCGACTATACTGTAGCTGCACTTACTGTAATGCTGCCCCTGTGGCTCCAGCATACAATATATTAAAACAAATCACACAAATACAAATACAAACACACACACACACAAAAGAAAACATTCGCCATTTTCGAACCCTCACAAACAGACCATAAAGAGACGAGTAAACATAGATGGGGGGAGGGGGGGGAGGGGGGAGAAAGAGCCGGCTTGTTCACGCAATTGCTCGAGGATGATAGCACTTCAAAAGAGAGCTCTATCAGAGGACCGGGTCATTCCAATTTGACCTCAGAGTAATAGGAGCACTGTGGACCAGCGAAGCTCTCTGCATGCCAAACGGGTAGAATCAGGAATCCTCTGAATTTTAACGATCTTATAGGACATTTTATAGTTGACCTTTACAGGACAACCTTACATTAAAGCATTAAAGACTTCATAGATATTTGAAACGCAGACAAATTTGAAGCGTTTCAGGAAGTCCCAAGTACATTTTTTCCTCTCACACTTTCAGCTGCTTCGTCGTGCCTCTCACAAGTGTCCACTCTACTCGATGCCATCTTTGGACTCACTGACACTGACATGACACTGTGCTTCAGTGCAAATGACAAATGACAACCCGTCACATACTGTAGGGCTTTTTGACAGGAAGTGGGTTGAACCAGTTGGCCTGCATGGTGCGTTCATGCGGCTTATAAACTCCTCACTTCCCAAGTGAGAGCGTTCACTATGTTGAGTGACATCAAAACATTCTCCAGGGAGCTATCCCAAAGCCCCCACTTCAAACTGGGAAGTTCCCAGTTCAGGTATGACGTACAGTAAACCCCATAAAATTCTTCCACTTCCCAGTTGCTATAGGGAGCTATAGGTTAACTGGTCTAATCCACTTCCGTTGAATTATGCTAAGCTAGGCTAATGGCGTCAGAATGGGTTAATGCACACAAAGAGAAGAGCAGGGTACGTACTCTTTTCTCTAACTCTGGAGTACACAACAAATAAGCTTATACATGCTTATAAATAACACCCCTTTCTTACTTTGTTGTTCAACCACAACACCAGCCCAGTCCCTACACATATCGTAATCAACAGCATCCAATTAGACAATCATGACATTAAAAAAACAATTAAGAACCCTCCCTTCCCTTCTCTACAATCAACTAACAGCTTCATTACACAGACAAAAGGATCGCTACATCAAGTAAACAACATCCTTAACCGAACGGGGCCTTCAGCCCCAGGTCAGAGGTGAACTGGTTAATGACCTGTCTGAAGAGACCGGAGTGTCACCGTGTGCTGTTTTCACTGCCACTGGATTCTCCTGGTGATGGGGAGAGAAGGTCAGAGGCATCAGAGGCAGCAGCTGTGCCCTTGCCCGTTCTTACACTTCTTTTTACAATGTTTTACAAAACGCTGAGCCTCAGCTGAGTCCTGGGCTTTGCGCTTTTTTAAATAAGCGAAGCATCTCAAGTCAAACCAGGAGCGCTGGCAAAAAAAAAAAAAGGGAAAATCTCCCAGGCCCTTAATCAAGTCAGACTGTTGGAAAGCCAGCTGTCTTAATGTGTGATGTAGCTGGGCTCTTCCGAGGCGGAGAGCCTCTTGTAAAAGAAATTCCCTCGCCTTTTAAAATGGGAGCAGCAAGGTTAAGTAACCGCTCTGTTTCCACTGACAAACGGACGGCACTTCCTTTTCACGCCGGTTCCCAGGAGGAGCCACATAAAAGGATGGCAGCATCGTCTGCCGGAGTTTGAAGACAAAAGACGTTCAGGAACACACAAGAGAAAGACTAGAGCAGGCATCACCAAATGGCGGACCGCGGTCCGGGTCCGGACCCAGTGACGGTGCTGTCCGGACCCGTTGAAATTGTCGGCCTAATATTATCAAAGAGCATCGTCCGTAGCTAAGCCAATCAACTCGATTGTTTACCTTTCAGCAACAGAGAATAGGCCTAGCGGGAGAGAGAGGAGATGAGAGAAAATGGCTTGCTCAAAAATGATGGTGAAAACCGAACTTTTAAAGATGAATGGACGGACGGACCAATACGTTCGTGCTGCTGTGAATATGCGCTGTGAAACTGTGGCGACGTTAGCGTGCGTCACTGAGATCAAACACGGGTCGTTAGAGGAAAGGTACACGCAGAAGTCCGCAGTGAGGGCAAGTAAAACTTGAGAAGCACTCCGAGAGCTAACAAACAGAACAAACGCAAACCCCGATGAAAACATTACTTTCCTCGGCGGAGGTAGGATAATAATTATCAAATTGATAGCACACTATGACAGGTCTACTCGTGTGATCACGCATGCATGTACAGGCAAATTAGTGTTCGTTAAAGATTGCGTGGATTTTGATGCAACACAAAAGAGCATTTAGCGATGGGACAGCAGCTGTGAATGAGTGCTTAATGCGGCTGCAGAAACTTTACAGATCCCATTGTCAGCTTCAACAACAAGATTCAAGAACATCTGAACTATTAGCAGAGGATACTAGAACGCAGTATGCAAAGGTCTTTTTTTTCTTTTCTTAAAGATCCACTTTTATTTTATTCAAAAGATTCGGAATGTTTTACATTAGGCCTAGGCTGCTTGAAATAGGCCCTAAGTTCAGGCTGCTCAAAGTTATTTTGCACTTTATATTTATTCTATTCAGAATAAATTCAGTGTCTGTTGTCTGTCTTTCTTGAAATGTAGGCCTAGTAAAGACAACTACAGTATTGTTTTGCATTCAAGTACCATTCAAGTTAAGACTTTTTGGTATGTTACAAGCATATTACTTTGAAAACACTTGAAATGTAACAATAAATTAAATAGGCCTAGAAATGTACATGCATTATTGATTTTATTAACTTCAGGGTAGCCTACACTATTTTCAGTGACAATTTAAGATTCGGACCTTTGCCGGGAGGACATTTTAGTAACTGGACCTCTTTGAATTTTAATTGAATACCCCTGGACTAGAGAGAGCAGCCCCTGGGCTTTCACATCAGACATGGAGAAACCATCTAACAATGGGAACGGCTCACCAACGATCAGATTGCCATTTTGTAGACCTCGGTCGTATTCATGGGGCCATGGTGCTCTTACAGACCCTAAAACTGTCTGGGAATTGGGAACGGGAATGTCTCCTCTTCTCACATTATCAAATGTAAGCTCAATACACATGTAGAAAACACATATCAATGGCTAAGGCTGACTGGAGAACAGTCCGCCATTGTGATCGGTGTAGTTATGACCATCAGGTCAGTGTGCTCTTACAGTCCCATAAACAGTCTGCAATGGGATTTATGGGGATTTTCTCTCTTACACACCTTCAAAGGCACAGGCACACAAACACACACACATACAGACAGACAGACACACACACACAACCGAAGGTGCACACAGACATCTGACTACCAATATCAGTAGTGAGGGAAAGAAATGCCAAATGTGTGGTAAAGACCTGGTGATCCTTTTTCAAATAGCAACAAATAGAATTCTAATACAGGGCGAAAGTCCTTTATTCTCTGCCGATAATGAATTTCCACACAAAAGAAAGAAGGGACAGCTTCTGTCAGTGAACGATATTACGATCAGATCGACATCTTTGTTCAGTTTACATTACAGAGGGGCTCAGTGCGGCTTTGGGGCAAGCCATTAAAATGGAATAAAAGACTTATGTGTGGTGATTAATGCCTGGCAGCCTGTGTTCCTGGCTCAACGCCCCCAGTGAAAATGGCAAACAGGCCGTTAGATCTGCGCTGGCACTGTGCCTATCGGCTTGGGCCCAGCTAAGCTCCCCCTTCAGTGTGGCCTGAACTTCAGGATGGATCGGCTCCTGGTGATTTAAAGGAGGCTTTGGCTTGGGGCTCTTTCCTTGGGAGATTTTCACGAGAGGTCAAACTAGACTTGCTCCTGCCTATGAAGAAATGCCATTTTACTGTCCCGTAACCGTGGCGTTGGGGGGGTAGGACGTCCCCGCGAGCCACCATGATGCCCAGCCCCGCCGTAAAACTCTGGAGTGCTCAAGAACTGGCTCCACTAAACCCCTGACCTTCCATTTCAACACACCTGCCAGGTTACAGCACTCTATCTACTGTATGCCGACAGCCTCGGCTATTGAACTCAGCTTTTACAGGTATTTTCTCTCGCACCTGGCAGCTAATAATCTCGCAAGAGAGCAGGGTCAATTAGCCCTAGGCCTTCTATGATAGAGGCTAAACGCACTTGAAGGTGTCTGATAAACGACTGACTCCAGTCAGTGTGGGTGCACCACGTTTCGGAAAGATCAATATATATATTTTTTTTTCAATGGGAGGGTTGGCGTGTACTGCCTGACTGATTCCAATCCACGAGACGCTTCTACCAAAAGCTCACATGGACAAAGCATCTGAACTGCTCATAAAATGTTCACCCCTATCATGCAGCTACATGTCAGATAAAACTGTCAGCTACAGTGGAGGCCACTCTTCTGCCCCACGCTGCCCAAGTCTACAGGGCACTTAGGGCCACTGATCCACTGATACATAGATCTTAGCATGTTATAAAGTTCAGTGCGATGGAACAGGCTTGAAAAGTACCTGGGTTCTGAGAAGGCTGGAACAATGAAGGTTAAACTACCCTAAAGATGTTTCCAAAATCATTTTGAAGGCACATAAACTCTTAATAGGGTGAATGGCACTTCTGCCGCACTCTGAAGAAGTCTCACAGCCAGAGGAAGTTACTGCCCGGGTAGGAACAGCCTGAAATCGAAATGGAAAAGAACTATGCTATAGAACTGTGGTGTACAAATACTGTACATAGGCTACTTATAGGAATTCAGAGCAGTCTCTACAGGCTTACCATTATGGTGCTGTAGGGTTAGAAACACTTCCCAACTCTGAGCACCTGTGGAACCAGGTTATTGAAGAGCACCCAGGCTCTGAGAAACTCCGTTCACTTGGCTTGAAGTGTGACGGAGCCTTTATAGCAGACGCAGGACTCTTTGCCCCCACTAACCCACCCCTGCAGTCTGGCCCCCCCTCCCCTTGACCCCCCCCCCTGGACCCGTCGAACTCACCCGTCCCCCTGGTGTGGTTGAAGTCCCCCTTGATGATCTTGCAGGACTTGCCGTCCCCGCTGCAGACCCCACATCTGTCTTCCTTTGCCGAGGAGCCGATGATGCCATCACAACCAATTTTCTGCGGAGGAGATGGTATGAAGCAGATCTTTGTTTCATGTGACGCAAACATGGGAACATTTGTACACATTAAAGTCAAAGTGCACAGATACAATCCTCCAGATGTCTAGACAAGACCTACTGTGTGTGCGTGCATGCATATGTGTGTGTGTGTGTGTGTGTGTGTGTGTGTGTGTGATTGTGTGTGTGAGAAAGAGAGAGAGTGAAATATGGAGTGAGTAAGGAAGTGAGTGAGACAAAGAGAGGTAAAAAGGAAGAGAGACAGCATGTGGGTATGTTTGTGTTTGTGCACATTTGATGAATGCCCAAACAATACCACAGTCTCTCCATAATGGGAGACACATAAATCTAGTGCAGACAAGTAAATTGAGACCGCCTTAATGTCCCTTAAAGTCATCAGACTCCGCTCGCCTCTGAAGACTGTGTGGTGTCAAGCAGAGCTCCCATATTTCACTAGGAAAAAGTGGTGCAATCCATCCACCAGATCGTGATTGAACTGAACCAGCTGTGATCTCCCAAACAAAGTCTGACAATTAGAAAACCATTAACACTGTTCAAATGCACCGAGGGAGGCTTGTGGTCTTAAACCCTGTCAGTATATGTGGTGGTGGGAAAATAAAGCCTCTTTGTCACGCCTCCAGTGGAGAACCACACATTCGAATTCCCTTTGATCACGTTGCAGACAGACACCCCAGGTCCAGTTCATACTGAATGATTCTGGTCCGGTTGGCAGAAAATAGCACAAAAGGGATGTGAATGAAAAGCAACAAAATACTTTTTCCGTTAATATGGAGCGCAGCTCGTCTCGAGACTGGGCAGGAGGAGGAACGATGAGACAGCGAGTGTGAAGAAGAGTGCAGAATCGTGGCCGGCTTTTGGACGACCGGGCCTGACCCATTTCTGCAAACTAACTGGAAAAACATCTCTCTCCCAACAGCTGATGGGAGTCTTGCGTTCGCTCGCACACACACACACACACACGGAGGTCAGAGCCTTTTGTCGAGGCTGGACTGGACTGGACTCTGGCTCTCCCTCTCTGCCTTGTGAATTCTAGAATGTGAAGTCACCAGGCAGCTCTCCCCCGGCCGAGGAGTAGCGTGCTGTAAATACAGTCCCGTCGCCGTGGAAACCCCAATCCCTGTGTTTGAGCCCTTTTTTCACGGTGCAGTAGGCTAACGAAGACTCCAGGCTCTCCCCCTCTCTCAGTCAGCTTAGAATCTGCTGATCAGATATTCGTTCTGCTAGGGACAGGCAGACACACACACACACACAGGCACACACACATCCCATACAAAAACACACACAAGCACACATCCCATTCAAAAACACACACACACTCTCTCTCTCTCACACACACACACACACATACACACATGCGCACACACAGACACACACACACACACTACTGTGTGACCGGAGAGTGATGGGGCGAGAAAAGCAGCCAGATCTGAGTCCACTGCTAAAGCAAGTGAATGCTCTTTGAGGCGCTGCCTGCCTGCCTGCCTGCCTGCCTGCCTCCCCTCCATGTGCTAATGTGCCAAGTGCTGAGCTGATCACTCTGCACTACGTGGAGCACTGCTGAGAGGAGGGGGAAGCGCTCTAACCAGGAGCAGCCGCAGCATGTGTGAGGGTCTGGAAGTGATTTCACCTGCGGATCCTGGGGAGAGTCTCACAGACACACACACACACACACACACACACACACACACACACACACACATAAACACGCACGCACGCTCCCACACACACACACACACACACACACACATAAACACGCACGCTCCCACACGCTCCCACAAACACACACACACACACACACACACACACACACACACATAAACACGCACGCACGCACGCTCCCACACACACACACACACACACACACACACACATACATAAACACGCACACTCCCACACACACATACATACATAAACACACACGCATGCACGCACACACCCACACACAACCACAGAGAGATATAAAAGCACACACACACACACATAAACACTTACACAAACACATAATCACACTTAGGAGCCTCTACAGAGAAAACATATAGGCAGACTAATGAATTATACATCCAGGCTATGTAATCGACATCAATTGGTTAAACTGTCAGAAAAAAACCCCGCCTATTGCATGTTTGTTTCAGCAAATGTCTGGAACCACTTCTCCATAAACCAGTGTCACACTAGCAGAAGCAAGCTCACACACTGCACACACACATACTAAACAAAAGCAGATACATTCAGAGTGTGTGTGTGTGTGTGTGTGTGTGTGTGTGTGTGTGTGTGTGTGTGTGTGTGTGTGTGTGAGAGAGGGAGGGAGTGTAAGAGAGAAAGAGTGTAAAAGAGAGAGTGAGAGTGAGAGAGAGCGAGAGACAGGCAGAGAGTGAGAGTGAGAGAGTGAGTGAAAGAGACGACAGTCTCGCAGAATTCGTCGACAGCTTTTGGATTCCGAGCACTCTGGGCTCCAAACCGTTTGCTTTTAGTGTAGTCCCTGATACTTGAGTCTTTATTTGTTGATGTTGTGCCCCCAAAGATGAACGAGGTCCAGACATGCGAGCCCAGTGCCCGGGAGCGGCTCGCGTTTTTCAGCTTTATGTGACAACGGATCAGTCACTGTCCGCGCGCTGCCAAAATCCCCCTCACGCGGAGAAAAACAAAAAAGGCCTTCGAAAACTTTCTTTCGACCATATTTCAAGATTAAATCTCATGTACGCTTCATGACATGACTTAATTAAGCTAGTTAGATTTTCGGGGCGATCTCTGGTGGTGTGAGGGCTGGTGCGCGTCGCTGCGTTGGCGCGTGTGTGTTTTGCGAGTGCGTGGAGTCGTCCTGTGAGCCTCATGACACATGCTAATTCATGCCATGTGCCCAATGTCAAGAGCAGCCTAAGCGCATGAATTGTTCCATTGACAACATATGCGCCATTCTCTCCTATTAGAGGCTCTGGCCGCGCAGCCAGAACGTCCATGAAATGTTCTCCGTGGCCCACATTTTTAACGGAGGACTCTCTCACCCCATCCTCTCCTTTCTCCTCCCCTCCCCCTCTCCCTCCCTCCCTTCGTCCGAGCCTCCTTCCCTCTCTCTGTCCATCTTTCTCGTCTGTCTCTCATTCTCTCACTCTCTCTTTCCCCCTCTCTCTCTGTCTCTCTCACTCTGAGTGACTATCTTTCCCAGCATTTAGATCATCTGCAAACGAAAACGAAAAAAAAAACTAAACGTGGTCAGTCCAGCGGCCGCTACGGCGGTCGGCGGGGCCGGGCGGCTCAGACGGCCGTGTGGGACTCTCTGGGCTTTATTGACCGCGCCGTAGCCAGACACATCATTAGGGCCCCCGCAATTAAAGCCAAATAAAGCCCAGGCCCAAATCTGATCCATTTCACCTGAGATGACAGAGCAGAGCAGAGCGGAGCGGAGCGCAAGAGGAGCGCGAGGGGAGCGCGAGCCGAGGGGAGGGGAGGGGAGGGGAGCCGCGCGGAGCCGCCGTGAGCAAGGAGATCTCCTTGTTATGCTAAGCCAGCTGTATGGAAACTCGCAGACGCTATGAAAACAAAGTTAGTCTGGTCTCCAAGAGGAAAGAGAAGGAGCAGGCACATGCACTCACATACGCGCACTCACATGCGCACACACACACACACACACGCACACACACACCTATACAGTTAACATACACAGGAATGCATGCACACACACACACACACACACACACACGGACATAGACACACACAAATTAGCTGAGAAACAGTAACCCAGAAATGGGGGGCCCACTTCCCCATAATCTGCGGACTGGAGTCAGCACAAATTCCTGCCACAGACACTCTCCTTTTTTCGCCTCTCCCTCTCTCTCTCTCTCTACCTCCATCTCAGTTTCTCTCTCCCTTTCAGTAAGGGTGTCCAGGGGCGGGGGAGTGAGTGGGGGTGGGGGCATAGGAACTTGAACTTTGACCTCTTGAGAGCATCCAGTGACTATGAGGTATAAAAGTTTCAACCTGAGGCCAGCCCCTGGGGAGAGGGAGGCAGAGGCCACATCCATCACAGCTGTCTCCCCCACAAGCACCGACCCAAGACCAGGCCAAGCAGGTCTGAATCCCTGTGTGTGTGTGTGTGTGTGTGTGTGTGTGTGTGTGTGTGTGTGTGTGTGTGTGTGTGTGCGTGAGAGTGTGTGCGTGTGTGTGTGTGTGTGTGTGTGTGTGTGTGTGTGTGTGTGTGTGCGTGAGAGTGTGTGCGTGTGCATGTTTATGTGTGTCTCTCTGTGTGGGTGTGGGTGTGTGTGTATATATGTGTGTGAGTGTGTACTTATGCACTTGCTGGAGTTTAGTACATCCTGCATCACATGTACTGTAAGCATGTGAGAGAAAGACAGAGATTGTGCAAGACTCTCCTCCTGCACCTGAAGACTGCTTGGTCCATGCTGGAATTCACCATGCATGTGTGTCAGCATAACTGCTTACATGCATACTCAAAAGTTGTGTGTTACCTTAAGATCATCCATATGTTGTGTGTACATTCATATATTTGTGTATGAGAGATACTGATGCCTGTGCTAATGCATTTGTGGTTATATGTATCAGAGAGTGATGCCTGTGTTTATGTATTTGTGGATATATATATGAGACAGTGATGCCTGTGTTTATGTATTTGTGGACATATATATATATGAGACAGTGATGCCTGTGTTTATGTATTTGTGGCTATATGTATGAGAGGGTGATGCCTGTGTTTATGTATTTGTGGATATTTATGATTTATATGAGACAGTGATGCCTGTGTTTCTGCGTCCATGTCTGACAAACTAGGCGTTGCTGTTTTCAAATGGTCTGCAATATGCGCTCAGCTTTGGCCGAGTCCGAGTGGGCACATGTGTGGCGTCTCAGCAGGGGGGGACTATGTCATTAGCTCCCTGCTGTCCAGCGCCTCCCCTGGGAGAGTGGACTCCTCCAGACGCTGCCCAGTTCCCAAATCCGCCCAGCCGTCCACTTAATGCCCCGAGAGGAGAGGAGAGGAGAGGAGAGGAGAGGAGAGGAGACCGGCCATCCTCCTCCTCCGCCCAGCTCTGCTCTACACAGCTCCTGCAGCCCGAGGAGGAGCCGCACAGGATATAAATAAATCCGTGGAGAGAGGGAGAGAGAGAGAGAGAGAGGGAGAGAGAGAGAGAGAGAGGAGAGAGAGACAAACAGTGGAGAGAGAGAGAGTGAGAATCAGAGAAGAGCGAGGGAGAGCGAGAAAGAAGAGAAAGAGGGAGGGAAAGACAGAGAAACAGAGGAAGAGAAAAACAGAGAGAGAGAGAGAGAGAGAGAGAGAGAGAGAGAGAGAAGAAGAAAAGGCCTCCTCCTCCTGCTCTGACCCTGTCTGCCTCCTGGGCCAATTAAGCTTCCTCATTCCCAGGCCGGCCGAGCCAGCAGGACTATTTGGACCAACCCGGGACCAGACAAACACACACACACACACACACACACACACACAGACAAACACACACACAGACACACACACAGACACACACACAGACACACACATTCTAGTTTCCACTGACGGCAGAGGGCTTCCTGCCGAGGGCTGTCACACTCCAGCCAGGACCCAATTGCACACGGAGCAGCAGGAATGATGAGGACTTGACCTGACAACAGCTCACTTGATTACACCTCACACCTGGCCACAGGTGTGGCAATGCGATTCTAGCACAAAGACAACGGCTTCACCTACTTTCTTGCAGAAAGATGGGTATGGGTGCTACAAGGATGTGGTTTAAGGTCTTACCAGATGTAGACAGGTGTAAGGGTGCTACACGCAGGTGGTTTAAGGTCTTACCAGATGTAGACAGGTGTATGGGTGCTAACACAGGTGGTGTAGGGTCTTACCTGACACCTCCCACTGACGCAGAGGTCAGACTCGTAAGGGCCGCAGGGGGTTCCGTCCAAGACCCGTTCCGCCACCAACACCGGAGCTTCCCGACCCACGGGAGTGCAGTAGAGAGCGCACGGCTTTTCTGCAGAGACGACACACACACACACAGCGGGAGAATTTGAAGAAGTGTGTGTGATGCAGGTTTCTATGGCAAAATGTACTTGTGTATACGAGGAATTTGGTCTCTGCGTTTATCCCATCCGTGAATTAGTGAACACACACAGCACACAGTGAACACACAGTGAGATGAAGTACACACTAACCCGGAGCAGTTACCTTGCTACAGCGGCGCTCGGCGAGCAGTGAGGGGTTAGGTGCCTTGCTCAAGGGCATTTCAGCCATGGATGTGGCCACTTCCCCCACACCCACATTTTTCCTACTGGATGGGAATCGAACCGGCAACCCTTCGGTTACAAGCCCGAAGCCCTAACCAGTAGGCCACGGCTAATTTACACTACTCCCGGCTAACACAATGGAACAGTATGGTCAGCCTCTAAGCTCGGCGCCCTGTTGGCGGGCCGCTCAATGCAATAGTCTGGACCTACGGACACGAGGAGGCGAAGAGTGGTTAAGAGCTATTCCTTTTGAAGCCGGGCGGCTGCAAAACACCACGGCTGCTCCTCGTGATTGATGCCCTTGATAGGCAGTTATGATGGTGCATGAAATCTGGAGGGATTGCTCTTTATTACGACTCTGGCCGAGATGAAAGATGAAAGACTCTGTGTGAAATATAGATGAACCAAATGGATCTAAGTGAGGCTTGAAACAGACATCACGCTCTTGTTTCTATTGAGTCTGTCTGTGCAGCCGCAAGTGTGTAAGTGTGTGTGTCTGTCTCTGTGTGTGTGTGTGTGTGTGTGTGTGTGTGTGTTTGTGTGAGTGTGTCTATGTCTGAGTGTCAGAGCGAGTGTGTGTGTGTGTGTGTGTCTGTGCGTGTCTCTGTGTGTGTGTGTGTGTGTGTGTGTGTGTTGTGGAGAGGATAGAGATGTGTGTGAGCATTTGCGAAGTGATGGATGCATATAAAAGTCTAGCAGGCAACCCACATCCAAGTCAACGGCACACTGCAAAAGGACTAGAAGATTCTTTTGGGCTGAATGAAAGTGAAGAAAGATTAGAGCACGTGAGAATCAAAAACCGCACGTCACGGGGGCGCTGTGGCGCAGCAGGCTACAGCGCCCATACCATTTACGGGTCCGAGTGCCCACGGGGACCCAGGTTCAAATCCGGCCTGCGGTCATGTCCCAATCCCACCCCATCTCTCTCTCCCACTTGTTTCCTGTCTACCTCTTCACTGTCCTATATAATAAAGGCAAAAAGGCCAAAAACATATACTTTAAAAAAAAAAAAAACCGCACGTCACTTCTGAAGCTAATTCCTCAGCAGACATCAGAATAAGGACACACAGGCTGGCACCCAGGAAGAAGAAAAAAAACACCCAGGCGCTAGAAATCCCAGACACAGAGACTGCAGCAAGCCTTGTGAATAGGGCCTCAGAAGACGCCTTTGTTCTCAGCTGGAGACCCACCAACGCTCAGACATCCTCCATTGACAGCACCGGCAACATCACATTCAGAACTCGGTCGCATTAAAATAACTTCACCGACGCGCTTTTTTGTGAGCCTCACCTAGAACTGCCTACCAGCAGGTATGTGGCAAACATTACAGTAATTGCAAAAAGAATGCTGGGTTTGCAAAAAATGGCTGCTTGTTTGGGTTAAGGGCCGAGACAGGACAATGCTGGACAAATTGGAGCGTTCACGCCGACTCTGGCGGAAGGGCTGTGGGGAGAGACTTGGGCCAGCTACTCTGGAGAAGTGGGAGCAGAGCTGTTTTTAGTGGGGAACGGGAACGGGAAACAGCGGTGGGCCGGGGGTGGGTGTGGGTGTGGGGGAGGGGAGGACGGAGAAACTCAGGGCTATTTCACCATCTTCAGATAAACATTTCCACATCCTGTTATGAAAAAAAAAAAAAATCACGTTTAAAAAAAAAAGAGAAAAAAGAAGGCGAAGACATTTGGCAAGCAGCTGTAATAATCCTGACTAGTGACAATGAATTGGGGAAAGGCTGATTAAAAAGTTTCACATATCGTGTGAAAAAACATACACGGAATTCTAGGAATTATATTCCCCACCCCTAAATAGGAGACTCTCGCAATTGCTGGCTTATGAACACACGTCTCTGACACACACACACACACACACACACACACACACACACACACACACACACACACACACACACACACACACACACACACACACACACACACACACACACACACACACACACACACACACACACACACACACACACACAGCCTTAAGAAAAAGCTTTGTGCATGCTGGATGTCAAATTTGATCATTAAAAACTGAACACATCCTGGGGGTGGAATTAGAATAAGAAAAACCCGCCCAGCACTGTCACCTCTCAGCAGAAAACACACGACAGGAAGAATATATTGCAGACATTGACCGCTGGCGGCTATGAACTTAGCCTGTGCTGACCACTGAATATGAAGGACACTGGCGCAGAGGCTATGGCTCATCAGCAGATGTGGCCAAATTATTGGTTACTTAATAATCATCATCTCTTTATATCAACATCCACTCCCTTGAGGGACCGCAATTAAATTCTCCCACAAATCTCAGAGGACATGTGTTTATTTTGTTTTGCTTAAGTGGAGCCTTGGTGGCACTGGGCTGTTATAAACCGTAAACTGGGCTGACAAAGTCTTTCTCTGATGTCAGAATCCTCTGTTTCTGGGATGAGTGTAAACAATATACTCAAAGGGTGTGTTGGCATCAGCAAGGGTGGAGCATGGTGTGTGTGTGTGTGTGTGTGTGTGTGTGTGTGTGTGTGTGTGTGTGTGCGTGTTTGTGTGTGTGTGTGTGTGTGTGTGTGCTCTTGTGTATTTGTCTATGTGCATGTATGTGTGTGTGTGCGCTTACATGTGTAGGCGTACTTCAGGGTGGGAGAGTGAGTGTGTGTGTGTGTGTGTGTGTGTGTGTGTGTGTGCTTGTGTATTTGTCTATGTGCATGTATGCGTGTGTGCGCTTACATGTGTAGGCGTACTTCAGGGTGGGAGCGTTACCACAGGATTAGGGTTTGTTTGCGTGTGCATTACGAACACAGTGATTTCACACTGCTGGATAGTGTTACGTTGGTCAAGTGCCTGTAATATGCCCTCTGTGTTTATGCCTTTGTTGGCGTCCTGCGCTCTCGGGGCCTCACCATCATTGATGACGGCGGTCAGCATGTTGTTCTTCCTCTTGTTGTTCTGCCGGTCGTGCGACTGGCACTGCTGGTCGCGGAAGGTGGGCAGGCCCTTGGCGCACGGCGGGCTCTCGCAGACCTTGTGCTCCACGCTGGCCTTCTGGCAGTGCTTCCCGCCCGGACCGGGCCTGAGAGGAGAGAACGAGAACGACAGCAACACCGTCAGTCACCGCCACTCTCCCTTACTGACCCCAACCCCCTCTCTCCACGTAGGATCAGTGGTAGCGTAGTGGCTAAGGAGCTGGGCTAGTATGCAGTAGCCTGAAAAGTTGTGGGTTCAATTCCCGCCGTTTACTGTTAACCCCCGAGTTGCTCCAGGATCTATGGCCTTTGTAATAGAACAGCTATACTGTATATAAAAAGCAGAGCTAAATGAATGAGTGTAAATGTTAAATGTATGTCCTGATCCCCCCAACCCCTCTCTCCCCACTATCCCTAACCCCTCTCTCCACACCATCCTGGTAGGCCAGTGGTAGCGTAGTGGCTAAGGAGCTGGGCTAGCATGCAGTAGCCTAAAATGTTGTGGGTTCAATTCCCGCCGTCCACTTTAGTTGTGCCCTAAAGCAGGCACTTAGCCCCTGAGTTGCTCCAGGAACAATGGCCTTTGTAATAGAACTGCTATATGTAAATAAATATAGATAAAATCTCAATCTCAATGTAAATGTTAAATGTATGTCGTGACCCCCCTGACCCCTCTCTCCACACTGTCCCTAACTCCTCTCCTCCCTGCTCCAAGGGGCAACTTTTACCGCTGTGAATGGAGCTAGAATGACCCTGTTCCCCTCTGTGTCTGAAGGCGGTATAGACAGAGAGACAGACAGATCCCAGTGTTCCCCTCACCCTCCTTCCCCCCCTCCGTCTCTCAGTTACTTTGCTCTCCATTCCTCTTTCTCTCTCTCTCCCTCCATCCGCCTCCCTCAGTCTCTCTCTCTCTCTCAGTCTCTCTCTCAGTCTCTCTCTCAGTCTCTCTCTCTCTCTCCTTCCCAACGCCAGCCGCTGGAGTAGGAGCAGGAGCAGGAGCAGGAGCCCCGGCGTAGGGAGGTTTACGGCCAGAGCTGGACGCCAGGCTGAAGGACTGATTAGCGCTCCAACACAAGTCTCGCATTCATCCTGGTGCGGCGGCGCTAAATAAAAATAAAAAATAAAAAAAAACGCCCCACAAACAGCTCGCTCCATATTAAAACAAACAAACAAAAGTACCTGTTTGTTTTTTCAGACTCATGGCTCTCTTGGCCCACTCCAGCCCCGTGGCACATGTCCTGCCGCTGGCACCGAGACACGGCTGGATTTGTGTTTGTCTTAAAATGATGGCCCCCGTAATGCTCTGCCAAGCACACCCTCCCTCCCTCCCTCCATCTCTCTCTCTCTCTCTCCCTCTCTCTCTCTCCTTCCCTCTCTCCCTCCTTTCCCTTGCTGGCCGGGCCGAGAGCTTTTGTGTTTGGAGCGCGCTCCGCTAGAAGCTCTGTCACCATCGGTACAGTGGAGAGAGGGGGCTCGGCTGCCAAGATGCAAATAAAAACATCATGCTCTTTCCCTGGGCCGCGCCAGCTTGGCGGAGGTGAGCGAGTTGTTCCCTCTGCTGCCATCGGTCCAGGCTCATCTTCGAGAGGCAAATTACGCCTTTTTTTCTCTCTTTCTCTCTCTCTGCACTGAACTGGGTGACCACCATTGATTTGATCTCATTTGGTGAACCTCTTGGAAGTTTTTACACAAATTTAAAAACATATTGAAGATTATTTTTGGTGTGTGTCCAATGGCTCTGTGGTGTGTGTCTGTATGTGCGTAGCAGCGTCAAGACATATGGCCTCAATTCTCGAAATCACAATATAGTTACAGACTTCTTTACTTCAATTAAACATATTTCTAAGTAGGTAAGTAGGTAATCTTATTCAAAACATATACCTCATTCCCGCACTCATACCTGCCCCTGACTCAATACAGCAGCTGCTTGCCGATGGACTCAAATGTGTTTTTGTGCCTTTCAAATCATCTGCTTAGAAACAAACTTTAAAAACATCTGTCAGAGCCTTGACCTGTTAAATGTCAACACATGGTCTCCAACTCACCCGGCCGATAAGGCCAAACTGCTACGGTGTTCATTTTTCATACGCAGTTGACCACCACTGGACTAGAGTCTAAAGATATGGGGATGTGGTCAGCTCAGCCAAATGTTGCTGGACATGGGCCCTTTCACCTAAATGTTGTGCAAGTGCTTGACCACTGGGCAGCCCCAATCGCTTATATTAAAAATGTAAGTGAGTGAACATATTTAGTAACACTAGAAGAACCATAAAAGTACTGAGTGGCCTGTTGACCACTGCAATCTCCCACTCTCACTGTTCTGTATTGGGACTGAAGTGGGGTATATGAGGAAAAACAATCACTACAGTAATCTCATGAGAGGGTTTGGGCAGCCAGCCAGACATTATCTGTGCTATGTGTGTGTGTGTGTGTGCATGTGCATGTGCATGTGCATGTGCATGTGCATGTGCATAGTGCATAGTGCATGTGCATATGCACATACAGTATGTGCATATGTGTGTGTGCATGTGCATGAGTATATCTGTGTGTGTGTGTGTGTGTGTGTGTGTGTGTGTGTGTGTGTGTGTGTGTGTGTGTGACGTACGGTGGGTTGTCACACTTCCTCTGTCTGAACTGGGCTCCTGTTCCGCAGGTGCGGCTGCAGCGGCTCCACTGGCTCCAGGGACTCCAGTCTCCATCCACATGCTGAGGGATGGGCGTCTTACTCACACACTCCCCCGCCCGGCACCACTGAAGGACACACACACACACACGCACACACGCACACACGCACACACGCACACACGCACACGCACACACACGCACACACATATGCACATACACACACACACACACACACACACATACATGCACACACACAAACACACACACAAACAAACAAACACACATATACAGACAAACATTTCCATAAAATGACCAACTTTCACAATAGTGTCTAATTCTACCTTTTCACCTGGTATTTTACCATAACCAGTAATCAGTATTGGGCCAGCCCAGCTTTCCGCTGGTGGACATTATAACTAAGTGACGGCCTGTGTAGCCCGCACGGGTTCCTTACCTTGTCCGCCCCGCACTCGGTACCATCCAGTGGAGGGTCCAGTTTGGTCTTGCACGAGGTGTCACCCTCCACCAGACACCACAAGCCGGCACACATGAGGTGCTGAAAGACAGCATTGAGACGTGGGATTAGCCACGGCCACTGGGAGCCACGCACCGCGGCGCAGCGCAGCGCAGTGCTAACCAGGCCCTGCCACTGGAATGTCAGGCATTCGCTCCTCTGAAACAGAGCAGCACATTGAGCTATGGCAAAAAGAGGAAGGGGAGAGACTGAGAGAGAGAGAGAGAGGGAGAGAGAGAGAGGGAGGAAGAGAGAGAGAGACTGACAGGAAGAGAGACTGACAGATGGAGAGAGATTGAGACTGACAGAGGGAGAGAGAGAGGGAGAGATAGGGGAGACTGACAGAGGGAGAGATGGGGGAGACTGACAGAGGGAGAGAGAGAGAGACTGACAGAGGGGAAAAAAGAGTGGGAGAGAGACTGACAGAGGGAGAGAGAGTTACAGTATAGAGAGCAGATTTTAAGATTTTTCTTCTCCCAAGGCATTTTGGCAGGAGCAGCAAGGACACATCGCTTTCAGTCCACACACAGGGCTCTTTGCATGCTCTCTGAAGGTCACAGATCCATGTCTGCACACATAGAATATTCTATCAAACACGCAGCACACCCGCCAAATGTGGCCTGAAGGTAATCGGCGATGGAACAATGTACAGATCTCGCAGCTCTTCCACTGATGGAGGTCCTTTCATGACTGACTGAAAAGAGAATACTGAATGACTTTCTCAGCACACCCCGAGCTCACGGACTTCTAAACTCTAAATTCTAAATTCTAAATTCTAAATTTCTAAATCAAGCATCGTGAAGGAGACTGCACAACAAGGCTCTCGGAATGGCATGGGGGGGGGGGGGAGGGGAGAGAAAGAAATAAAATAAAATGTCTTGAATATCATGGAAGTTTACGGTGTGTTCTACGGTTAGGTCCCGACAACAAATCACCCACTCAGCCACACACACACCCTTAAGGAACATCTGTGGCCATAAACCTCGCAGTCACCACACCGGGAGAGAGAAGGAGGGCCACGTTTCACCGACAAATCCTTCCCCGCGCTCACAACTCACGGTGAGTGAGCCTGGGCCTGGCATGTCGCTGGGAAGGCCAATTAAATGGATATGGTTTAATTGGCAGCCGTATCCTGTTCCTGCCACCGCAGCGCAGCGTGAGGTAGGTGGAGGTGTGAGGTGGAGCGCGGTGGAAAAGCTCGGCGCGAGCTGCCAGCACAGGACACGCACTAAATCTCTCCTCGTGCCGTCCGTACACAAGCCTGTTTCCCCTGCAGCTCTGGTCAAGAGGCTCAGCTACCTTGTCAGTGTGCAGACAGTGGCCAGGATTCTCTCTCCCTCCCTCACGCTCTCTGTCTCTCTCTCACTCAACCCCCATCTCTCTCTCTCTCTCTCTCTCTCTCTCTCAACCCCTATCTCTCTCTCTCTCTGTGTTTCTCTCTTTCTCTCTCTCACACTCAACCCCCATCTCTCTCTCTCTCTCTCTCTCTCACTCTCTCGCTCAACCCCTATCTCTCTCTCTCTGTCTATCTCTCTCTCTCTCTCACACTCAACCCCCATATCTCTCTCTCGCTCTCTCTCGCTCTCTTTCTCTCACACCCCCATCTCTCTCTCTCTCCTCCCCTGTCTATTCTCAAGCTCTGTGTTCACTTCATCATTAGTAGAGAACGAGCCTTAATCGTCTGCTGGCCATCGTCAGCTCGGAGTAATGATCTGCCCGGCTTTTGAAGATTGATGAAACAGGAGCCTGCTTGCACGAGGCTCCAGTAACTTTAGTGAACGTGTGACGTCAGCAAACACCGACGCAGTGCAAAGAAAACAGTTTGTACCGCAAGCTTCCTTCTCTGGCCCTGCACTCTAACAAATTCACAATTCTAACCACATTCGCATTCACGTGTTGGCTTGAAAAAGAAAGGGATTTTGAGGAACCATCACTCACACAGCAAGTGCGCTCTTTGGCAGAGAGCGACACCATATTTCTAGGAGCCATTCCATCTCCGCGCTCCACCAGGGAAGCCTTTCATAGGTGCTCGCCTCTCGCCACATTCAATAACATTTTCCAATCTGTCGAGAGCAAGTGCCTGGCTTTGCCCGGCGGCCATTAAAGTGTCACTACCGGACTCTACCTTTGCCATCTCCTTCCCTCTGTCTATTGTTGCTGGACAATTTGTCTTTGTTGAGGGGAGGGGTTTGGTGGTGGTGGTGGTGGGGGGGGGGTCCATTTTATGCGAGATCACTCTTCGCTTCTGTTGGGTCTGGAAGGTGTCTAGACAATGCACATGGCTTTGGCCTGCAACTCCACCAGTACTTTACAAGGCCTGGCAGAGGGGGTGTTGAGTGGAAATATCGGTGTGGTGTGGTGTGGATTAGAGAGAGCGAGAGAGAGAGAGAGAGGGAGAGAGAGAGGGATAGAGAGAGAGCGCTATGTAAAATCAAACCTGAACTGTCGGCACCTGCCATATGTATTGATATTTTGGAGGGGCTCACCATGGCAACATGGTATCCGAGCGCAAGTGCCCCAAGGACACGAGTGGTTACACGCAAACAGAACCTGCTCAATAGTGTGTGTGTGTGTGTGTGTGTTTTTTTGTGGGGGGGCAGAGAAATCTGATGTACATCATTCATTTGGAAAGCTACGCAGGCGAACCCCTTGAGGTGGGTATTAAACACAGTTCACTTCAGTTTAACAGCTCCGTACCGTGACTATAAGGAGTAAAGGCACTCCGGAATACGCCATCTCATAAAACACCGGCCTATGGATTTTCCAAGGTGCTTTATCCAAATATACAACAAGTGGCGCCTCAAGCCTGGGCCCTGGGTCGTGAGGTTTGAACACCCCCCCTCCCCCTTCCTTTTTCCTCCGTTCTAGCGCGAAGGATCGGGTTAAACAAAAGCAATAGACAGTTCCTGCGGTACCTCCATGTCGTTGCAGAAGGTCGCGTTGGTGCCAAACAGAATCTGGCACTGCTCGTCCGCGCTGTAGTGCATGCCGGGCAGCTTGGGGGGCAGGCGGACCACGTAGCGGCTCCGCGGGTCCGTGTGAAGCAGGCAATAGCTGGCCTTCGACCTGTGCGGCGGCGGGGGGAGGAGTAGGAGTCCACAATCAGAACACAAACAAACAAACAAACACAAACATAATACACAAGCACAAAGCCGCACTGTTTTCCCACCAGCAAGAGAGGGGGGCTCCGGTTAGACAGGCAGAAACAACATGTTGGTTTTGGGAAGGGTGGTGTTGACTCATGACTGAGGTGTTAATGTGCCGCTACAGCTGCATAATAGGCAAATTTAGAGCAATTTACAGTTACACAACCATTTACAGTTACAAAGATTTGCAGCGGGCAAGTTGGGGTTTTCTTTGTTTAAACGCCGGGGTTGTGTCATGCATGATGTCACTCTCCCCACAATAAGCCTGGAGTGATATTACTTAACACCTTGGTTTATAACCAAGCCCATTTATCTTTTCAACAGCGCAGCTCAACAACAGATATATTGAGTTGTGAAACAATGACCTAACAAGACTCCAAATGCCAGAGGTGACTTATGAAAAGAAACACAAAAGATTGAGTCTTTTCCACCGAACCACCATCATCGCTACAGTACAGCGAGGAGAGACCAACAGCAAGATAAAGAGCTTGATGGGAAACCACAGCGTAATGACAAACATAATGTGCCGTCGCACAAATTTAATTTCGCCCTTTTTTCTTCTTCTGCCTCAAAAAGTTTCTTCCAGTGGAGAATCGGTGTGGTGAACTCCGGGCTCAATCTGTATTTTCAACTCGTGCGTCTCTCTCTCTCTCTTTCGCTCCTCGGCGTGAGTCTTGCGGGCCCTCGCCACAGTAGGCTTCGCCTTTTGTGCATTCCTTATCAAATGGGAGCGCCGCAATCAGCCGCAGACATGCAGGGCCAGTTAGCAGCGCTTCAAAGGGAGCTCGTTCAGAAAGGGGGGAGTGGGGGGGGCTTTTGAAATGGCACACTGTAAAGGCTGCCACCGTGCACGAGCACAATCGGAGAGGCTGGAAAACTGCACCCCTCTGTTCGGTTCGGGGATGAGGCTTATTTTCCACCCTCATAACATTGTGTTACTTATATAAAAAAAGAGAGAGAGAACGAGAGAGAGAGGGAGGCTGTTAGAAGAGTTTCCTCATCAGAAGCCCAGACTGGGGTGGGTAAAGCTGTGGCCACAGCCGTGCTTGTGACTCCTGGCTACTGCTGGGATATGTCTAATGTGGGCCGACCAGAGGGTGGGGGTGGGGGTGGGGGTTCAGAGACTACGAGACCGCAGTCAGGGATCACGGGAGGGAGAGAGACAGTGGAGAGAGCAGAGTAAGAGCAGCTGTTCTCCACTGGAGAGAGTGGATCGGGGGGGAAAATCTTACACTTGGACAATGTCAGTTAGTGTCTGTGCCGCGGCCATCCAAGGAAAACCCGCGCCCGTTCCAGACATCAGACATGCGGAGAGAGCGCAGCTACTGCAAAAGGAGCTTCAGGACACGTGCCACGGACCGCCGTGAACGCACCCTCACGTCGATAAATGTGAGGTTGGCTGCGCATCGAGTGGGGGAAAAAAAATAAAAATAAAAACGTTGATCTTACCTGAGGAAATTTTCCAAGTCGTCGCGGCTGCAGGACGACCAGGAGAGGTCGCTGGGGTTGCGACCTTTGACCCACTCGCCAGACATGATGTGGGAGTGTCCGGTGCACGTGGCGTGGTCGTCGTCGTGGCTCATTCCCATGCTGGAGGAAAAAGCAGAGGACCAATCATCAGCCCCATTCAAATCAAGCTCCAGCATCTAGCAAATATTGACACATTTCAGCCCAAAGAACTGGAGTGACCCAGCCCTGAGCTCTTATCTGCCGGCTACACTCATTTACAGATCTTAACTAGCCACCCTGCAATACGGCATTGTGTGGCTGCCCGCATTCTGAGGACATTTTTTCTATTTGGGCGTTTTCCTGATTTCTTTATCTTTATCAAGGCCGAAGAATGAGCGCTTGGCTCTGCCCATGTGGCAGCGGTGGCCGGCGTCCAAGCGTCCGTGGCTGCAGAGGATAAGGCCGGGCCCTATCTATCTACGGCATCTTTTGGGGGGGCAGCCTGGACAGGAAGGGCGTTGTTGATGTCTGCTCCGCGTCGGAGAGTCGGCGTGGGTCTCTTTGGACTGCGGGGACGTCGGAGAGGGGTTTGCTAGCGAGGGGCCCAGCAGCTGCTGAGGGCAGCCCAGAGACAGAGAGAGAGAGAGGGAGAGAGAGAGAGAGAGAGAGAGAGAGAGAGAGAAAGAGAGATACAGAGAGAGAGAGAGAGAGAGAGAGGCTTTGACTGTGGAGCGTTGCTGTGCGCTTCCTCCAAAGCCATGACCTACATTTACAAATTAAAAACAACAACCTAGAGTGAACTTGAAGCAGCAAACACAGGAGCTAATAACACAAAAAAACAGTGCGGTCGGCGACTTCCAGCGCCGAGTTAGTTCTCTGTTCCCAATTCCTTAATGAATGCAATAAAGATGGAGTGAGCAGTGCCACAGCGCACACAGGAAAGGCCCAATCTGAATATATATCTTCATGTGCATTTCTTTTAGTTGGAAATCTCTGGCTTGACGGAGGGGATTTCACAAGAACTCCGATTTGATTTTGCAAACGGATAATAAAGTGACTCGGGGGGGTGGGGGGGGGGGGGGGGTCGAAAGGTAATGACGTAATGAGTTGGTGAAAATGACTATGCTAGCTATTAAAATAAGTGTTCTGACCTTCTACCGCTTCGTTATCTGCCATTCCATTTCGACCGAGAGAGGCCCATGCCATGAGCAGTTACGCAAGCAATATTCATTTACACACAAGGACGTAAACACTGTTCCAGATCGGCGAGTGAGAACGCCAGGCCAGCCGTGGAGCCATAAACAGGGCCCGCTGAACCCCGACAGGAACCAGCGTCACTCTCCGCCTCTCCCCCCCACCGTCTGCACAGTGGCTGGGAATCGCCGTGGTGCTCACTTCCCTGTTGATGAATCGTGACGTGACGCACTCGCACTCACACTCGCACAAAGTCTTCCGCTGGCGTTTTTTTTTTTTTTCGCTGCCGGAGGAACATGCCGACAGCGTGCCATTATGACGTCGAAGCTTTTTCCGCACGGTCGGGATCGCCCCTCTTTCCGCAGCACCACGGCTGGACGACAGAGGAAGTGGGGTGGCATCTGGTCTCGTTCCAGGCCGTAGAGTTCACTTACATCGCCTACTGTTTGTGTCTTGATGCAGCCCCCTAGCCCCCACCCCACCCTCCAAAGCCGCATTCCTTTAGGCATATGACCATGTGGCTGCGCTGGTGCTGGAGCTTGTGCTGCAGAAACAACACAGTCCAGTACCCTTCCCCGGATATTCCTACACTCTTTCTCCTTCAAGCAGCTGCTAAGGCACATAATGGCTGTATCGTACATGACAGCAATATGTCTACTTTTTTCAAACCAAGAAGAGCCACACACACTTCAGTAAAGAGGAAGCTGGGGCTGTGGTGGAGGTGGTGGTGGTGGTGATGGTGGTGGTGGTGGTGGTGGTGATGGTGGGGGGGGGGGGGGGGGGGATTATAGCCATCAATGCGCCACAGGACATCAAGTCTGGCTTTTATCTGCCTCGGTGTGTCAGAGCCAAAGCTCTTGGATTCATTGGTGCACATAAAGGGTCTACTGTTTTCAGACCTGCTACAAAGCTAATAAGAATCCTCTCTGCTAAGTTTCCATGGAATCCCCCCACACATAACACACAGAAGTGTTCCTGTGATCGGCAAGGATAAAAGGTGCTTGTTTATTGATTGCAGGTCGAGTTTCTCCTGACTACCCTAGGAGATTAACGACTGATTGCTAGCACGGTGAAATAGAGAGGAACATGACGAAAACGTGCTCTCAAACTCCAAATTAGGGCAAGAATATTTCTATTCAAAGAATGCTCTCATAGCCTTACAGTCTTCAGATAGCTGTTGTTTGTGTTGTGTTGTTGCCGGCCTATCTAGCTTTGGGCAATTAGTACATTCACAACAGTGCTCAAAGCAAAAGCTTTTCAGTACAAGCATATTAAGCATATCTAAGTACCAAGCATAGGCTACATATACTTAAACCTTTATGTATACTTATCAGCCAAATATGAGTATAAGCCAAGTATAATTCAATTAAGTATATCTCTGATCGAAGCACAAAATGTAAGCTATACATACTGTGTGCTTTGTTCAAAAATAAGTCGACCAACAGTACACTTCCATGAACTCAGCTGAATGCCTAATAGCAAGGAACATTCACACACACACAGAGATTTTAAATGGCTTGCCTTGCTTTTGCAAGCCTCAAAAGGCCATGCTTGACAGTGTGCACGTCACAAATGAGGCACAATGAGCTTTGGCTCGGAGTAGACAGCTCTACGGGGCTATCTAAGCAGTTTAGAAGATGCAGAATACACCTCTTTTTCAGGACTTGGGAATGGAAACCTATGGAATGAATGGGTGTGAATTTAAAGGTTAGCACTTTTTGTGTGTGTCTGTGTCTGTGTGTTTCTGAGTGTGTTTGTGTGTGTGTGTGTGTACTGTAGGTATATGTGTGTGCTCAACCCTTTGCACTCCGAAAGTTGCGCACCAAGCAAAAACTTTTTGCAGTGTGGAAAAAAAACCCGGGAGCTCGTTGACACGCCAGGCGACGGGGCTGTGCATAAAAAAGGCATCAAGGTGCACCTCTCCCTCCTCAGTTCCCCTTTAATAGGTGTTTTAACGCACCCTGTACAATGAGGGCTTTCACGGCGGCCGCTCTCTCGCTCGCTCGCGGGGCTGCGTGGCACCGGCTGCGTAATCACACACAAGCCGCGTATCGGCACCAGTCGGGCGCGCGGGGTGCCAGCTCATTACCCGTCGCCATTAAAAAACTCGCCCTCCACCGCTGGCCTGCACCGCCGCCGCCTCCGCCTCCACCTCCTCGGCCCCGGCTCCGTCCGCCCCGCCACGTCCGAGGCTGGCCAGGATCGGCCCGATAACTCCGCAGAGGCCTGGCAGGGCCACAAAGCCTCCGCTGCGCCGCGCTCGCTAATGCAGCCTGGCAGCGGTTTCCAGACAAATTTGGTGCTGGCTCTCCGTCATTGTTCTATCAATGTGGGCTTTATACTGTACGTGTGTGCACGAGGAGAAAGTCCTGCTCTTACACAAGAGAGACGCTGGACGGGGGTGGGGTGGGGTATGGGGTGGGGTGGGGTATGAGGTTTGGGGGGAGTCAGTCCATCTACAGTAAGCGGACAGAGCTGTGCCGATGCAGCCCCATCAATGACAGATGTGTCTCCGAGCTCCTTCGAATTGCAGGGTAGAGGTTGTGTATTCTTGAGAGATATTTTTGTGGCACAAGCAATCATTTTTGGAGAGTCTTCCCGTGTGTGTGTGTGTGTGTGTGTGTGTGTGTGTGTGTGTGAGCGTTCAGAACAGAGGGGTCCCGGGGGGCAATCCATTACACAGCAATGGGGTCTGGAGTGGAATTTGAGGACACTGTACTTTCAAAGTGCAGGCTACTGCCTACAGCTCAGGGCTGTTTAACCGTTAAACAGACATATCCTGTCACCCCCCTAATACATCAAAACAAACAGAGGTCTGCTCAACGAGATTTATGGCGTGCAGTACAGACAGACACAAAAGGTATGCAGAACGAGAGGGAGGAAGAGACAGAGAGGGAGAAAGAGGGAGAGAGAGAGAGAGAGGGAGAGAGAGAGAGTGAGTGAAAGAGAGAGGGAGAGGGAGAGAGAAGAGGGAGGGAAAGAAAGCGAGTGAGTGAGAGAGAGAGAGAGAGAGAGAGAGAGTATGTGCAATTGAACTTGTGAGAAGCACAGAGGAAGAAGAGGTGGAGAGGGCAGGAAAGAAAGCAAGAAGGAAAAAAAAACCCTCAGCACTGAGAGACACTTGTGCGCGGTGGACTCACTTGTGGCCGAGCTCGTGGGCGATGGTGAAGGCCAGGTTGAGGCCGTTGTCCTCGGCCAGCACGCACTTCCTCTTGGAGCTGCAGGCGCCACCCAGATAGGCGATTCCTACAGGAGGGGAGGAATAAAGACACGCACACTCTTCAAAAAAGAGTTCTTGTGGGGTGCTATATAGAGCCATACAAGCTTTAAAGAACCCTTAGGGGTTCCTTTGATGGACCTTTCAAAATGGTTTAAAGAACCATTTAAGGGTGCCATATATGAGCATGTTTTCTTGCTTGTATATAGCACCTTTTTTTCTATTAGGGCAGGACAAGAGCGGCACTCTGCAAACGCTACCGCCAACACCATGCCATGACTCACTCTCTCTCTCACACACACACGCCACCAGCCTTTTATGCTAGCTTAGAGATTTCCTCCCCCCACAAAAAAATTAAAAGCTGCGACCACAAATCCTCTTTGCCTCTTCCTCTCTCTGTCTCACTCTTCCCTTGACCAGATGTTTCTCTCCGAGTCTGTTTTGTGTCCCCAAACAATCCACACGTGCATTGATTAAACAAAAGGAGCCAGTTTCCGAGGTCATCAGCGCTAATGTGTGTCACGTCATACAGTCCAAATAAAAGCTACTTCTCCTTATGGAATCTGGAGCCGGTGCTTTTGTTATTTGTCTTCTGGCCTCCCTCATTCTTGGAACGTTTGTAATACTGACCCAATTTGACCAGGGCAATTACGGCCGCATGATTCACGGACAGCAGGCTGCAGTAACCCTTGCGGCGCCGGACACCGGAGCAGGTCATTGGCGATCGCAATTTCACAGACAAACTAAGCAAAAAAACAAATCAAGCGACTGAAAACAGCCTTTGCCTTTAAAGTGGTGCAGCAGCAGCAGTGTGTGTGTGTGTGATGGGGGGGTGGGGGGGTGGGGGTGGTGTTCTGAGTGAGCGAGCTCAACTTGGGACGTGGGAGAGAGGAATCAGAGGAGGAATCTGCACCACTAACCACCACTAAGACAGGCCCCCCCTCGCTGCCCAGTCGTCTGCACCTGCAGCAGGGGTCATCAACGCACTGAACCTCCTCCCCTGCCCCCCCCCCACCCCCCCACCCTCCTCTCCAGGGGCAATTATATGCAGGGGAGGGGGTGAAGGAGAATGCAGGGGGCATTTGGTTGGAGAAGCAGAGTGTTAAAAAGTTGGTGTGCCTTCACTGTGTGTGTGTGTGTGTGTGTGTGTGTGTGTGTGTGTGTGTGTGGGTGAAAACGAGGTTACCCAACCCAGCAGAGAGCCGCCGCGGCCCTGGCACGGCGGAGACGGAGAGCTCGCGTTTCGCCATTATGCAAATGCATTCCGACCACAATTCAATTCGAATCAGCATCATTACGGCGAGTTGAGTTTGATTTGTGCGGTGACAGCTACAGCACTCCTGCACCTCAAACCACCTGAGGAGAAATGCCTCGGGCAGCCGCGCCAGACAAGAGGACACAGAGCTCTCCGCCAGGCTATTGGATAGCAGGTTATGATTAATGCATGCATGTTAATGGGGAGAGATACCATCGATACACACGGACACACAGAGTTCGCCCGCTGACGAGATGGGAGATTGGGGTCTGAATTGAAACGAGATTGATTATACATACAAGCACTTGTTTTGGAGTTAAAACAACACTGCCCAACAACCGATCCTCCAAACAGACACGCACATGGACACACACACACACACACACACACACACACACACACACACACACACACACACACACACACACACACACACACACACACACACACACACACACACACACACACACACACACACACACACACACACACACACACACACACACACACACACACACACACACACACACACACACACACACACCACACACACACACACACACTACGATACTGTACAAACTACTGGAAAAAAACAGAGCATTTAATCTGGGGGCTGCTCTTACACCACGAGAGGCACCCTCCGTGTTTGAAAGGCAATCAATCACCGCATCGGCCAGGGGAGATGACAGGTCTCAGCGCTAGATATTACCTACGCGTCCGCTCAGACACCTGTTTTCTCTCCCGTGGCTGGACGCCGTCCAGCGCGCTTCGTTTGGAGCAGGACAGACGTACGTTTAAATCAGTGACAAGAGAAAGAAATGAAGCCCAGATGGCAGCTTTTGGAGGGGAAACGCTTTCGGAATTGAGTTTGGGGAAGATAACAGATGATACGCGCCAGATATGGGCTCGGTCCAATAAACAAGAGAACCAACTTGGCACCTCGGTGTTTACTGATAAAACCCAGTTGTGCTCGTGCTGCTATGACGGGCTGCCTTATATGGAGCTCCTTCGGAAATCAGGTGAAAAGAATGAACATTAAACCGGTGTTTAAGTTGAGTATACCATAACATTCCCAGTATACTTTTAAATTCACAATACATCCCTAAATTCTCAGTATGCCTTTCGAATCGCAGTTTCCAGTATACCTTTAACTTCTATTTGAGTTTGCACTCCACTGAAGCATTTCTCCAAGCACAGGTCCTGACTGCCAACAGTCTTTAGCCAATCACCAGATATTAGGGGTAGACATCAATAGAGGTTTGTTGTTACAAGCTTTTTTATCAGCCTACACGAGACAGAATAAAATCCTATTTTGATATTTAGGGATTCAAGACTTATCAAGAGTGTTGCAATAAGGTGTATTGTGATTTATAGAGATCTGCTACACCTCTTCATTAGGTCTGCCTTAGGCAATGATCAGACAGGACGCATGTTTTTGCAGTGATGTGCATCTTTTTAAATGTTGTTTCATGTTGGCAGTACGTGTTTTGGACGCTGCTTGTGCACCCTGAGTTCTTGCGTTTTGTGCACCTGCAGCACTTTTGCAGAGGCAAAAAAGTTGAACTCAATGTGGAAAAGCGCCCTACGTCAATCGCGGAAAACATAACGCACCTCGTGGTTTACAAGCGGCAAAGTGCGTCCTGACTCCTGTCTGTTCGCACCCTTAGGCGACTGGAAAAGCTTGAGAAGGATAAGGCTGGGTAAGGATTATAAATCCATTTGAAGAACAACCCATGTTAACCGTGATGAGAGTGATACCATGGTTAGCAACCTCAACTCCTCCCAAATGAAACTATGTTTGCATGTGTTTGTCTTTTATGTGTGTGTGTGTGTGTGTGTGTGTGTGTGTGTGTGTTCTCAGTATGGCTCCAGGCTCACTGACCTCCCAGATTTCAATCACATCATCCTCACCGGAGAAACTTTCATTTTTGCCTTCAAGTCTACAGCATAGATGGGACTGTGGTAGCGACATGGTTAAGGAGCTGGGCTAGCATGAGGTGGCCGAAAAAGTTGTGGGTTCAATTCCCAGCTTCCACCAATTGTGGGTTCCAATTCCCAGCAGGCACTTAGCCCCAAGTTGGTACGGGGATAGCGGTCCTTGTACTATGATGATTGACATAAGTTCGCTTTGGATAGAAGCGCCTGCTAAATTAATGAATGTAAATGCTTAACAAAACTTTACCACACAAATCTCAAATGTGAAATGAACAAGCATCATCTCTTAGTAAACATGTGGCCTGACAGCAGACAACCTGAAAATACTTCACTCAAGACCATCTGACTTACATCTCTTCTGTGGACAAAATGCAAATCAGTCTTGGAACCAGAGTCCAGAGACACAACGGCACTTGGGCACACGGTTAAAAAAGAAAACAAAGAGGCCAGTCCTGTACTGTACATGCCATAACACGAGAGCCATTAGAGAAAAGTGTAGGTTGCGCTGGGGTTGTGCTCCTCAGAAATGCATTACAGCAGAGCTTTACCATTTACCAATGATCCCAAAACACACCCCTAGCCATGCTCGGAGTCCTTAGAACACTCTCTGTTATGTACCATATTTCCAAGGGAATAATTCGCTGAACCGAGTGTACAGTATTAAAGCCCTAATTACCACCTAATGAAGCATTGGGTTATTAAAACGAAGGCAAAGCCGCTACATTTGGCTGGGCTCCACACACACACACGGTGCACAAGGGAGAAAAACAAACCAGGCCAAAAACAAATCTCTCAACGACTTTGCCCATTGACTTAAAGCGGTATAAACTAGTAGCGGAGAGGAATTAGGGTACAAGAAGACACTTTCTTGAGAAACTTTGTTATCAGAAGGGCACACTGTATCACATACATGAATGGCTTGTTCAGTTCAGTCCTTTGCTCCAAGCTGCCAAACGTTTTAGTTGAGGTTTCAGACCTGTAGGCAGACAGAGGACTGTCCGACCAAACACGAGCCTCAACATGGCCACGTGGGTTAAAGGTCATAGGTTAAGGGTCAACAGGGGGAGCAGCTAGTCCCTTGTTGTGTTCAACTTCACAGCTCCTCTCCACCCAGGGACACTGTGCTCTCCACAGCCCCACTGTGGCCCTGGCACTAAAAGATTCCTCTCCATCAAATTGGCTTTGTTGAATTTATTAAGGTGAAAATCTTGCATAGTGCACCTTTAACGGTTTTGGAGGAACCCTCTTACTTCATTGTGACTACATTGAAACATAGTTTACATTTCAAAATAAAGGGGGCTTACTTTTTCTTTATAAGAGAATATGGACATGTCAAGCCATGCCCAAGCTAGGTGCGTATATTAGGGAAAGAACTGTTTTCCAGGCAAAGTGTTACATGCAAAACACATATGACTAGCACATCAGTGGCTGTCTTTAACAGCCTCAAACCAGCAGTCTTATCTGGAAACAGATGTGCTCCTAAATTCTTACAGGACTTCTTTCCACTCCACTTTGTTTTTACAACCCACACATTCTGCCACAAGCAGCAATTACCTGAGCGATGCTTATCATCCAGCGTTCTAATGTGGAATCTTTGAACAATTTACATTAAGGCCCCCTCTCTCTGCATAATCATCTGGCCCGTTTTAACGCACTGCCGTGGACCCGAGGAGTTGCTGTAATTGCCACCTGCAGGTTTATGTGGTGTCATATAAAGTTAGATGCTGGGGAAAAGTAGCGGGCAGCTGAACTGCAGAACACACAGTGGAGAGAGACGGGGGCTGGTCAAGAGGAGGGGGGTGGGGTGGGGGTGGGGGTGGGGATGCTGGAGTCCGTTATTCCTCTGCTGGATGGCTGCAGGCTTGCGACTCCAGTGTGGGGGGATGGGGAGTGGATGTGGTGGTGGTGGTGGGGGGACGGAGGGGGTGGGGGGGGCCCTTGTGCACACAGAAGGACCTGCTCATGTCCCGACAACCACCGGCCCAATAAATTGAGGCCCCGTGAGGTAATGCATGGCTGGAATATTTGCGGCTTCAGAGAGCGACTCTGAGGCCAGCGTTTCCTAACGGCTCGCACGTCCCAGGGGGGGGGGGGGGGGGACAAAGAGGCAAGTTCAAGCCCGGCTCTACTGTCCTGTTGTCGGCGGGTTTGACTCAGCAGTTATGAAGGGGGCATGATGGGCCTGCTGATCAAATGCAAATCCCAGGATTCATCATACCGGCATGAGGCTGCCGTCCAGGCGAGCCTGAAAGCCCCCGCTCGCGGCTCTAAACACACAACCGCAACGGGCTAAAGAGGACAGCTAATTAGTCATCACAACACCAACAGGGTTGCTATTTATCTGCAGACGCTATCCACATGCTGGCTCAAACAGCTCAACAAGACAAAAAAAAAAAGAAAGAAACAAAAAAAGAACAGCCAGCTCATCAGAACGGAGTTTCCCACAAGAGCTGTGTTTATCAAGAGAGAAATGACAGACTCGCTATCCTTTTAACGATGTTAGTGGTTCAACAGCGCTTTCGGGAAACACGCACCCCTGGACAGCAGGCTGTTTGTTTTCCGTATGACACACGCCCCTGCAGGCCGGCCCAGTGTTCCGCTGTAAAGAGTGAATCAGCTGATCTCCCCGAGCGTCCGTCCGTCTGTCCTCCGGAGCGGAGACTCCGACGTGGCAGCGGGAGCTACCTTGTAATGTCCAGGCCGGCCCACTCACCGGTCTGTTCTCACTCTCCGCAGACTCCTTCTCACAGGAGCCCCCCCCCCCCCCCCTCCGTGTTGGTGTACCAAACACAGGAAACAGGATTCCATCACTAGTCCAGCGCTCTGACGTCTGGTCATCTGCCCGTCCCCCTTTACCTCCCACCAAACTTCCCCCCACCCCCCAATAATACTGCCCGGCGAACGAGCGCGTCCTTCTACTTTGATAAGGAACTCGGAGAAAATAAACACCGGAAAAAGCCAAACAGAGCATTTATCCAGTACGAGGCACTGTTTTATTTTAAGAGAGGCTCTGAAAACGAGCTTTTAGGGCACACAAAATATACCAAAATATACCAAAGACTCCTCACAGTTCCCCTCCAAAACACAGCCCCTACATTTTTATGAAAACTGCTGACGCTCACAGGGAGCCCAGGAGCGCAAATTGGTTCGGGTCTCTTCGCTCCGCGCGTCGCCGCCGGACCCTGCAGCAGCGCTCGGCTGAAAACTGGGTCAGAGCCGTCGGGTGCAAATAGCACAAAGACCACAAGTGTTCCTCCTCACGGGGCCCATGTGAGACGGCTAACACGTAAGAGCGCTCGCTCGCTCGTTTGTTCGCTTGCCGACCGGACGGCGGGGAAGACAAAGAGCAGCCGCAGGTTTGCACCGGGGGTCCGGCGGGGACGTCACAAGTTCCATTGCGTCGCGCCGTGCGGGGCCCCCGGTGATGAAGCAGCTGGGCCCCTGCACAGAGACAGCACAGACGAGACGGGGCTGCTGCGGCGCCTGCTTCCCGAGTGTCGGCTGTATGCTCAGCGGGACAATCTCTAACACACACACACACACACACACACACACACACACACAGCTATCCCCCCTACCTGAGATGTGTCAAAACTGGAGGGGGATCCTGAGAAATGCCCCAGAGCTCGTGTGGAGACATTCACAAGAGAATGCTGCAGGGCTTACAGCAATTACAGCAAGGCAAACTCCAGCGCTCCCCCCGGTCCACACTCGGGCCGTGTGCAGAATGCTGATGTGATGCCACTGATAGAATGTGCAATAGGACAATTATATCTGCTGCCTACAGTTTCATACTGTGCTGATGCAGCAGTGAACTTATTGAACAACAGCCGCTGGATTGGTCAGCTCAGCTGAGTCATGCCGTCCTGGTAACTCCTGCACTCCGTTGTCGAGACTGAAATAACACTGTGTCACACTACTTAAAGGGGATACAGCACACAGACTATTCTGTATCATCCATTGGCTACAGACAGACTATAAGCAATGGAGGACAGTGTAGAGGGCTCAGTGTGAGAGTCCTGTTCATGCTACACACTGTGTAGTGTGTTCTGAGTGTCCTTGCAGACAGAAGTGGCATGTGGAAAATTCAGGTGGAATTTTCAAAACTGCGACCCATAAGAGGAACATTGTACGAACTCTCCAACCACGGACGGACATGCCAGACTAGCCTTTGAGGACATATCAGGACATTGTTTGTCTTTCCACTTGCTGCTACGCGCACGCAGCCAAGCTCTCGGCTCTCCAAACAGAAAATAAGAAATATGCATTTCCTGACTTCTGACAGTTGATGTTGAGCTCCGCACCAAAACAAACATCTGCGGAGTGGAAAACGGCGAGAGCCGCTGCGCGCCGATCTGCCAGCTCCTGATGTGTCCTGATCACATCGGTAGGGAGGAGCGGAGCCATGTGCTCCTCTGAGCGTCCCCCTGCGTCAGACGCTTGGCACGCGCCGCGCGTCGAAAAAGACGCGTCGTCGCCCGGGGAGCCGTGGCGACCTTCATCAGCCCGCCCCGCATCACGCGCGCAACAGGGGTCCTCAAAACATTCGCCGCCAGCACACGGAATGCTCGTCTACGGCAACCGTGCCGCCGACGGCTTCAGACAGGAACAGGAAGCCCTGCCTCCCCGAGCCACACAACATCCGCCCAGAGGAACGCTTATCGCTCCCTCCTGCCCTCCAGGTGCCCGTAAAGTTCTCGCTCTGTAATTTCGCCCGCGCAGAGCCCGCTCGTGTCCAGCCACAGTTAACGCCGGGCCTGCTGGGAAATCCCCTGGCGCTCAGCGTGAAACAGAACACGTTCAAAGGGAAACAGCTCACCCCAACATGTGGATGGACGCACACGGAGAGGGTGGTCTGACGATGGTGGTGGGGTGGACTGAGATTGTTTTCCTTCTTTTTCCATATCTTTAGCACCGTTATTTCCTAAAAAGGTGATTCTTTAAGATCTGCAAGGTTGTTTTTTTTTTCTCCTTTTTTTTTGCTCTGACTTAATGCACCGCCATAGAAATCCTTTCAGCCGGCGACCAAACAAAGGGAAAAACAGAAACTGCCTGCTGATTCAGCTGTCAAACGAAATGGAGCCAATTTTGGCTTCCCCAAGTATAAATCAAAATTAGAAATGGACGCTTTCCAACATTACATAATGGGACTAGGAGGATTCCAAGGGACTAAGCTCACTCACTACAACTGTAAAACAATATAAATCAGGCCATTGAAAAAAAAGCAGGCCTAACTGAGAAAAAAAAGCTAAGAGCATTGTTATTTGCCTTTAACACGGCCAGGTCCACAACAATTAGCAGCCACAAATCACTGCCACATTGTCTACTCAGGAAAGTAGACATTGCACTAACTCTCTGACCTGTGGCCAGTCTGGAGCTAGGGCTGTTTTTTGGAGGCTTGGCAGATATTGAACATCCTTCATGTTCAATGAGCACCTGGTGTCCACCTGCAGGTGTCCACAATGTACTCCTACTTCGCTGTACTTGTTTCAAATATTCACTCTACATCATCATTTTCAAGCCCTTAAAAAATGAGAAACCGATATTATGCAATGGGTGTATTTGTTTTCAGGAAAGATTGAAATCAGAGAGCATATTTTCTGAGCTGAAAGTGTTCTGATATGTCTGTTGTGCCTCTGGTGAGAGTAGTTGTCAAAGCTGCACTGCAAATCAATGTCATAGCAATAATTCCAATATTTCCTGGCATCCTACGGCATCCTTTCATTTAACCCACTGAGCAATTTTGCATTGTTATAGCCCAGAGAGCATATCATAACTGTAATGGCCACCATCACAAAATTGGATGTGCCAAACAAACACCCTTACATATCAACAATGAAACAAAAACACCACATGTGCAAGAAAATCCAAATGACGACTTTTCATGGGGACTGAACAATGTCCCCAAGTGCGTTATAGGCTTTGGCTCTCTCAAGGCTTCAAGATGCGATGCCCACTAAGTCTAAGGCCAGCTACAGTACAGCTCCTCTTGATCCATTGATCTGACACCAGGCATTACCTCAGCTCTCACGCGATCACAGATGGACGTCTCTCTCCGAACGCTTCAGTGGGGGAACTGTGTTATTCTTTAGCAATTATCAGAGAATTCTGAAGTGGTTTGAAAAGTATGAGATCACTGCTCGGCTCAGCGCCACAGCAGGGCTAACCCCCCCACCCCCTCCCCTATCCCACCCCCCTCCAGAGCTGCTCTCTCCTGACTGCAGTCAGAAGACCAAAAAAAACAACAACACGGCCCCGGCGGACCCAGCCACGGTGCTATTCTAGGAACAGTCCAAGAACTTTCTGAGAGATCACCATATACAGTCAAGAGCCTGGAAATGCAGTTATACCTACATTGCAATTGAAGTGCAATTCGCTTTTGCTGGGTTATAGGGGCAACACTGACTGACTGGACAGGCCCAGGCATGAGATTTGCCCTGCAGGGACAGGCCGAGGGCGGGTTGAAGCTCTGCAGCGGTGGTCAAGATCCTGGAGAGCCGGTGGCCACCCAAGGGCCTTGCGATGCAGGAAGGCGCCGCATCATTCTGGGAATACCATTCCCTTGGGCCAGCGGCTGCTCCTCTGCATGATCCCTCTACACCGCAACCACGGAGTCTCCGTTATGTCCCATCAATTACCCTCACGCCCGGGCTAAAGCCACAGTCACCGGATAGCTCAAAACCTCAACGACGCAGTTGCTGCCATCACTCAGGAACAGGCTAAAGTTTAGCCAGAGTCGGTCACCCAAGAGATGGACGACAACACAATAAACACACAAACATAAACACCAACACAGGAGGCCGTGCCTGTCTGTGAACAGAGAACTCGAAATGGCGTCAGACTTCACACCTCGGCCGGCGAGCTTTGTTCGCCTGGCATTCGGCCACGCCAGCCTCGCCAGCCTCGCTCAAATGCCAGCGGAGCCCATCGCTCAATTACAGTAATCTACAGTAGCGGACATTTCAACAGGCCGCTATCTGCTTCCCAAGTGGCCTCCCTAGCAGCGGAGGAGGACTCCCAGGCTTGGGCAGAGTGGTGTTGGGGCGGTGGGGGCTGGGTGGACAGGTCACCTGCCTCTCCATCTCACAGGCAGGAATCTTCGGGGTCAGAGAGGGTCGCGATCTGGACCTATTTAAAAAATATATCCCCCTACAGAGATTCTTAAACGGCCTAGACTAAAACACGGCTGTCTCCAAGACTCTGCCCTAACAGCCAGAATGACTTACAAAAGTACAAAGGCAGCGTTGGATGTATCCCATGAGGGAAAGTTTATAGAACACAACACACACATAACACCCATGCTGTTTTTTGTTCTAAGAAATCGTTCTATTCATCTACCTGATACAATACACAACCAAACCAAACATAAGCAAGTCTAGGTCATTAAAAAAGAAAAGGAATCCCTGAGGTGTAAAATTGTTTGGAGTCATTTGCCATTTTAAATATACAGCGTAACAGCCCCTTGACAATTTAATTACAGCAATTGTGGTCTTTTTCAGTTTACAGCAGTTGCCTTGTAAATGCAAGTCTTTTGTGTGCCGAAATGTTTTAGCAGAAAAAAAACAGAGAAAACGCTCTGTGTTTTTCCAAGAACGGTTTGGGCAGCGGCGCATTGCAGCAGTCATTACTCACCTACTGTGTCACAGGGCTCGTCTTTATGGACGCAGAAATCAGTCCTGAAATGACACAGAATGAGAGAAATAGAGAGAGAGAGGGAGGGAGAGAGAGAGGGAGGGAGGGAGGGAGAGAGAGAGAAAGAGATTAGGATATGTCTCTGCAACACACCAGATGACATAGGGGGGATGATAGACACTAAAAATTTTCCAACCCACTGTTTTGCATTATGGGCTAGGGCTCATAACCGTTCGGCTGTTCAGAATTTTATTGCTGATAACCATGCATTTCCAATTGAACTGTGTTTGAACTGCATTAACTTCTAATTAGCGTGACCGCTTTCTATCTGCAAGGAAACTTGGCTACGAGGGAAGATGTTTTGAGGAGTCTTCAATGGCTCATTCAACTTGTCGGAGCATCTCTAAAATAATAACAAACTAATCCTGCCTTCCGAAGATGTGAAAATCCTTCTCTTAATCCTCCTGTCATGGAGCAGCCACCCTGATTAAATCACACGTCCCCCCCTCCCTCCCCCCCCGCCCCCCATTCTTAGGGATGGAACTGTCACTGCATTTGGCTTCTATAGTGCCCAAATACAAGGCTGCAGGGAGAATTCTTTCCCTACGAACCCCAGGCATTTGAGAAACTTCTTTGTCCAGGGTCCTCCTGGTCAGCAACCTGATATGCTTTCTTTTCTCCTCAGACCTAAAGGGCAGATGACTTCCTGGGCACAATCAAAGCCATCAGTGTTAGACTGGGTGTCACCACAATGTGACTTAACCACAAAGCCCTGAAGTCTCTTGGTGTGTTGGTGTGTGGGTGTGTGTGTGTGTGTGGGTGTGTGTGTGTGTGTGTGTCTGTGTGTGTGTGGCAAATAAATAAATAAGAGGCGCCCCAATCTCCCGCGGGGTGTGAAATGGCAAGAGTCAAAACACGAGAGGCCTTTTCCCATGGATCCGTCCCGTGACTGCGGGAGGTGTCAACAGCTGCGTGTCAGCATCTGGGATCCGAGGGCTAACCATGACCAGCGCAGGCCTGGGCCAGCCGAGGAGAGCGGAGGCGAGGAGAGGCCAGCGTGCCAGAGGACAGGGCGTCTGCGGAGGAGACGCAGTCACGCATCCGCTGGGGCGCCGGCCAAAACACAGCTGATGCCTGGACACCGGCCAGCTCGGCATTTGCAAGGGACTGGTGACACACTGTGTGTGTGTGTGGGGGGGGGGAGGGGTTGTGGTGTGTGTACTTACCTCTGGACTGAGTCCATTTACAGTGTAGCTCCACGTTGTAAAGTAAGTAGCAGTAAATAACAAACCACCCTATGAGAACTTCACAGAGAGGGTCCACTACCAAACAGAGAGAGAGTGTGTGTGTGTGAGAGAGACGGAGAGAGACAGAGAGGCAGAGAGACAGGACTCCTAAATCTAGACATCTAAAGCAACGCTGTTTGCTTTCTCAGGCAGACAAGAACCTCAACCAGGATACACAAAAAGGCACACTGAGGAGCCAAAGCCTTTGAGATCGGGCCCTCCCTTTGCTGCCCTGGTTACCATAACATTGTTAATGGCCCATCCCAAAGGTCACGCACGGTTCAAACAAGAGGCGCCTTTGAACTCCCAATTAAGCGGCCGGAGCCAACACACAGAGGGCAGGCGGAATGAGAAAGGACTGGTGTGCCCTCTGCGTCCTCTCTAAGCCACCATTGCCGGGCGAAGCACCACAGACTCTCCACAGCTAAATCCGTCGACCGCTTCCCCTCGTTAATGTAGCTAAGCCAGAACTGACGTCCGCAGAGGGAGTCTCAAACCTGGTCATTTTCGGGGGAAAATAAACGTTATTTTCAGCAAAAACAATGACTAATAGGTGAAGAAGACCAAAGGGCGACAATTCGGAGCAATTCAGCGCTGTTTTTCTACCTGGAAACCGTTTAAGAAATGACAATTACTTTCCCAGAGATCCCAAGCATACCTCACTATTGTACCTGTATGCCTTCCAAGTCCTCATGTCTGTGTCACGCTGCTCTTGTGCCTCGCAGAACATATCAACAACACTGGAAATCTAGAGCTAAATTTGTCTGGTGTTAATGAGGCATAATGGGTCCAGGACATTGGCAGGTTGAAATGGCAGCGCTCCACACATTCTCCCCCCTACTCCCTTCGCATCGAAATGGTTTTTGATGTGAATGTCTGATACCCTGCCATCACATCCTCGACGAAATGGATTGGACACACAGCTGGGTAGTGCCGATAGCACAGCCTTCCACAGCAGGGGCCTGGGTGCTAAGCAGGGGGAGGGAGCCGCCACTGCGCTAGCTCCTATTAGCAACAGCAGATGTGACAAGGCCCGGCGCAATTTCGAATCGCAACTGTCACAAGATGGCATCCGTCTCCGGCGAGAGGAGCGAGACTGACAGCATGGCGCAGGAAACCAGATGCTGCCCATCGCGTTCCAACTACCATGACCTAATCACAATTAGCCGAGACGAGCTGACGGCTCTGTTTTCTTCGGTCCAGAATAGTCTCGGTCTCAAAAACACGGCGCGGTTCTGCAAGGCCGGGCTGGGAGCCCGCGACACAAGCCTTACAAAAAAAAAAAAAAAAAACAGTCCAGAGAAAATAAGCGAGCTATTTTACCGCTGGAACACGGCGACCTGTCTATGGAACGCTGGTGGCATTTTCCAGGTGCCTCCCCACAGAGCCGGGATGCTGGAGGGAGGAACCTTCTAGAACACAAGGAGTGATCTTGACTGCACTGCATCATAGGTCACGTACGTACATTAAGACAAAGGACGGGAGAGGCCAAAGAAACACAATGGGGACTCAAAGCCCAATTATATTTTCATGCTTCTTGCCAAATGGAGAAAGTTTATCACCACATCACAGATGTGAGACTGTCTTCTGTGTGTGTGTGTGTGTCTGGAAGTCTTTGTGTGTGTGTGTGTGTGGGGGGGGATTATTAATAGGAAAGGATTACGTTTCTCATTTAAGGAGGAGGTCGGCCATAGCTCAGGCCCAATGACAGCTCGAACACAGTGGAAGTATCCCGGAGTGCACCTTGACATGGTTTAATTTGTACACAGCGCTCCCCCCTCAACGCCCGCCCCCCACCTCTCTCTCCCCCAGCTCTGACTGATCTTGGCATTAACATCTTCAGGCAGATGTTGATCCCGCGCACTACATCTTCATAGAGGAGGCCTTTCATGTGCACGGCCAGATCCTACTCGGGCGACCACCGCACGAACAAAAGCCTTCTGTTCCCTCTCCCCTGTCCTGCCCTCCCTCCCTCCAGCCCTGGAACATGGATACCATCAGCCTGGCTACATGAGCCCTCGCTTCAACAAAAGGATTCCTTCTCCCCCCAAAAATCATATCAGGTAATAACACCTAATCCAGAATTAGGAATGCTACATATTATGCCAGCAATAATCCTTTGGAGTAAAGGGAGCGGGGGAATCGGGAACAAACCTGCCTTGATGACAGAGACGTAGAGGAACAGACCATTAGGATCTGTCATTACTCAAGCAGAGAGGGGCTCAGGCTTATTTCAAACACAGAGAAGGGTGGGGAGGGCGGGGGTCCTGTGTGCTACAGGTTTGGCTACGGAGCAACAGAGGGGGAGAGGATGGAGGAAGTGAGGAGGAGAGGAGGAAGGGGGGAGAAGGGGATCCTATAAAGGGGAGAGGAGGAGAGGGGAGTCTTGATCCTATGTGCTACACATCTGACTACAGCAGGGAGAGGATGGGGGGAGTGAGGAGGAGAGGAAGAAAGAGAGGAGGAAGAGGGGAGGGGGAGGAAGGAGAGGAGAGACAGGCCAACGTCTGCACCTGGTGACCAGCACGGCGACGTCCACAGGCGGCGGGTCGTCCCTCCCCCCGGGCACGTGGTTGCTCCCCAGGTAGCGCGCGCCGCCAAACTCCTCGTGCTGCCAGTGGCAGAAGCTCTCCAGCGAGCGCTCGCCATGGTGGCCCACCTTCAGCTTGCCCTGGACACACACACACACACACACACACACACACACACACCAGAGGAGAGAGCTGCTCACTCACCACTCCTACATGCCAGACACCTTTCACCTCACAGTCTCTTGTTCTCACACACACACACACACACACACACACACTACTTACAGAGTGAGAACCTGGTCGTGTATATTTTGCTAGTGGGGAAAATAGACATGGCTATTCAGCTGGGATACACACAAAGGAAAGTAAAGGGTTTTTTTTAATTCCACAAGCCTGTGAGAAGAAATACACCCTTCACAGCAATTTAGATTGGATCTCAGGGGCCCAGTGAGAGAGAAGGAGCCAGCAATAAAACAGAGGGGGGAAAATGGTCTTTCTCTCTCACACACTTACATACACACACACACACACACACACACACACACACACACACACAGTTACCACACACACACACACACATACACAAAGGGCAGATAACATTACAAGCCCTCAGGACAGAAGCAATACGGCGGTGAAGGGTGGGCCTCCGTTTTGAAAGGATTTAGAGCGGCGGCGGTTCAACGGGGTCACGCGCGGCAGGAAGCTCGGCGAAGGTGGGACTTACCGGCCGGGTGTGGAGGAGGACCAGCTTGGTGACCCGGATGTTAATGCGGACGCCCAGGCTCTGGTGGTGGAACATGTTGTACACCTGCAGGGGGGGTGGGGAGAGGAGGAGGAGGACAGAGACAGGGATTGGCACAGGAAGGGCCCTTTTGTGTGTGTGTGTGTGTGTGTGTTTTTGTGTGTGTGTGTGTGTGTATCACACCCGCTGGCCGCGAGCGGTCCCGGAATTATAAAAAAACCTCCCCACCGGCACGCTTTTTTTTTGAGGAAAAAGGTGCGTGTCGGCGAAGGGGAGATTCGTGCCGGAGGAGGATTTGCTTTGGACGAGGTCCTGGAGTGACCACGGCGGCGCTGACGTCTGGACAGGATCGCCGTGAGCCAATGGGGTCACAGACGGCAGCGGAGAGAGAGAGAGCGAGCGAGCGAGCGAAGTGGGCGCTCAACATCACGCAATGCTACACAAAGAGTCTGGGACTTCCATTAGTAAAGCACACCGACTCATGAAATGTATCCTTTGGGTACCACCGAAAGGGCCTCAAAGACTAGTTAGATCATAAAACCCACCACATAATGGTGAGAAATGTTGCATATAAAAATATGTCACAGTATCTTACAACATCTATAAGTGTCGGTTTTGACTGTATCTTGACTCCGTTGCTCGTCAAACTAACTAATCTGGTCAAATCAACACGGAGAACAGAATGCTCACCATTCACAACGTGTTTACCTCACCAAAACAGCTGGGAGGTTATGCAACAGACCAGTCCAAGAGAAGGCTAAGCAGCCACGCACCTCTGTTCATGACACACATCAGGAGCCCAGATGAAGTGAGAGAACACACACACAGACACACACACACACACACACACACACACACACACACACACACACACACACAGAGGTGCAACACATCTACCTGGTTTTTAATTCAGCTGCCCCTGATCAGCACACAGAGTGCTGGGCTTGTTTCATGAGCGGAGCTCCACGCCAACACAAACTGGCCCACCTTGCCCTTCCCTCATGCCCCCTTCGAAGTTCCTGGGATGGGGGGAGGGAGGGCTACTCGTTGGCCCGTGCTCAGCTCTCTTTAACAAGCGCAGCTCTCTCCCGTGTCTTTAATCAGCACAGCCAGCGCGAGCGTTCTGCAGCGAGAGACCGCGGGGCGTGAAACAACGGCACCGTTTCTGATACACGCCCATCACCTCAAGGCATTGCTATCGCATCGGGCCAACAGCAACGCTGCGATCCTGCTTAGCGGAGCACGCATCACCGTGGCTTATATGCTTTGAAAAAATATTAAATAAACGAGTGCTTAAAGAGGAACTATGCAGGATCGGCGATTTCATCTCTGGTTTCGGTTTCGTTGTTCGTTTTCGCTCGTTTTATGCTTGCATTTACTCTGCAGAGCTTCCCCGACAGCTTTAGCGTGTATATTTATACATGTATAGGCTATATTTAAATATATAAATTGCAAGCGTGGTTCTTCGTCTCAGACTTCCAGATGTAAACAAAGAGCGATCGTCTCCTGCAGAAAGTTGCATAGGGTCTCTTTAAGGTTAACACGTCACAGGCCTGTGAAGGTCCATGAGTGCAGATGCCGTTGCTCAGCTCAGAGCCGGGACTAGCTGAAGGTTTATGATGACTTACACCTCCCTGATTGTGCACCTACTAAGGGCCATCATTTGAATGATGGGCAAAGGGCAGTCTAACGTCTAACGAAAGCTAATTTAATAACGAGGGAAAAATCAATTAGCTAATTTAACACCATGTACCAGACCTTACGTGAGGCAGCTCGATGCTCTTGCATGCTGTAAGACAGCTTCAGCTCTTGCACATACTTATTTCAACAATGCTTACTGACAGACTTTGCACTTTGCATGCTGTTTAAATTAGGGCCCTACGGGTGTGTCAAAATGTCCCCGCTTGTGTCAAAATGTCCCAGTCACCAACTCGACTCACACAAACTCTAAGTTAACAGCCACGCATCCGCTGGGGCGCTAAAACACAGCTGAAGCCTGGACAGCAGCCAGCTCGGCATTTGCCAGGGTCTGGCGACACACACTGTGTGTGTGTGTGTGTGTGTGTGTGTGTGTGTGTGTGTGTGTGTGTGTGTGTGTGTGTTTGTGTGTGTGTGTGTGTGCTTACCATGTTCATGACGGTGAGGATGAAGCGCTGCGCCGCCTCGGCGCCGTGGTACTGCACCATGTCGGAGTCGGCCACCACCACCGTCTCCACGGTGTAGGCCTGGCTCAGCCGGATGGCGTTCCGCCGACCTCTGCCCTCCTCCGTAGGCTTCTGCTTGCGCTCCTTCTTCTTACCTGGAGCGGACCAATCACAGACACAGGTCAGTCAGGGCCGAAGCAGGCCAATCACAGACACGGGTCAGTCAGGGCCGGAGTGGGCCAATCACAGACACGGGTCAGTCAGGGCCAAAGCAGGCCGACAATGACGGGCAGGTGGGACAAACAGATAGATGGATTCTGACAGTTGTTTTGTGAAGTTGCAGCCCCCCTTGGCTCCCCTTTTACTAGAGAGAAGGAGATGGAGTGAGACCGGGGAGCATTCTAGAACGTTTACAGAGAGACGTCTCTCTGCAGCCAGGCATGCTTGGCCTCCGTCTCTGGGCAGCGGTGCGTCTGGTAAACAAGAGGAGGAATGCAGACTCGCCTCTCTTCTCACCATTCTACTAACAAACAACAGTTGTCTTCCAGATGCCCCGGCATTGCATTCGAAACACACACACACACACACACACACATACACACACACACAAACACAAAGTTTCTCACACGCATTTTGTTTTATCCGTCACTAATTTGGGGGTTTCACTTCAACCAATGTTTTGTTAAAGTGAGTGAAAATGGCTGAATCAGTATGCACTTTCAATAAGACCCTTTATTCTAAGATGGAACAAAAACATTAGCACCACAACATCAAACAACTTGATATAAACCTTATGCACCACAATAATCAATTGTTTGCTGTGAAGCTCTAGATGAAATACGGTATATCTGTTATATGTCTACAATATTTAAGGCTTGTTGGCTGACTATCACAAGAGGGCATTTTCGTTAGTTTTACAGAGATCATTGATTGAGGATTTAAACCAAGAAAGAGCTTCATCAGCTGGCCAAATCTTTTTTTTTTTTAAATCCGTACATTGTCCAGTACATTTTAGAGTAAGAACTGTTTTCTTTCATTAAAATTTTCACCTCAAGGAAACATCACTCTGTGTAAATCTTTCTCTAACCAAGGCACAAAAGACATACTTCTTCATCCACATGGTCATTCTATCCAGAGGGCAGTTCTATCCAGAGGCACCTCCTCACATGCAGTTAATTGCTGAGGATGAGCAAAATCCCTCGGACTGCTTCTTCAAAGAACCACAGGGACTTGGCTCGGACACTAATGAACCACTGACAGCTCACTTGCGTGTCTGCTAGCATCCCAGAGGGCCAGAAGTCCACTACACTACAACTCCCAGAAGCCCCTTCAGAGTGAGCAACATAGGCTGCTGAGAAGGTGGCTGGCTGAATTTTAGAGCCCATATGGTCAGGCATGAGAAAACACAACACTGATGAAGAAGCTGACCAGACGCGCTCTGTCCATGCAGCTGACACAGTGGTCATGGGAGTGGAGGACCTGGAGAAAGTTTAAAGGAATTCGTGGAAGTGTGAATGCGTGACCCCCAATCCACACAGAGCTTTGCCAGGAGCTATGAAATCACTGTGAATTAGTTCTTCTCTGGTCTTTGTTTCTCTCCTTCGAACACTGCCGATAACAGGTCAAGAGTCCCTTCCACCAAAACCACCCCCGTTTTTTAAAGTCTGCAACACAACCCTGTGCAAATCAGTTGTGATTCTTTGATTTCCCAGTGACTCTAATTCAAAAGCGCTGTGGGCCTTGAACCGGGATTAACCTCAAGACAGGACTAAGTAGGGCTCTCATTAGTGTGTCCCGTCCACTCAAAGCTGGAGTCCCAGCAGTAATCCCTGTCCAGTCCTGTCCCGTCAGGCCAGTAGGAGACCTCCCGAATCCACTTACCTGAGCGAACAGTTTCACAATTTCTCCTCATCTAGATGCGCTCACCTCCCACTCTCAGAAATAGCACAACTAACCCAGAGCCATGGGCTCTCTACAAGGCCAGACACGACCTCCAAACAGAGAAAACAGAGCTCTACTGTGCAAGGGCTTTTTCGAATGCACTGGCAAAGGCATCACCGCGTGCAGTTATTTGATATCTCAGCAGTTTTCTCAGCACAATGCCTGACACAGGACGCTGTGCAGTGTTTTTGCTATTGGCCCTAACTGGTCCCAATTGGAGGTAATTGTTCCTCATTAAGCCCCTGTGTGTAATGGCTGAGAGAGGGCACTTGTCAGCAGTGGAGAGTGTTTATGGTCCTCCATATTAAAAGTTAAAGAACTATCATTAAGTCAGTTAGATTTCTGTGGAGACCTGATTGATTGTGATTCATTATTATGTTAATTATTAGGTGTTAGTCATTACGCTTTTAATCAATCATTACACGTTTGAGCTATGGCAGTGATGTTGTTGGAAAGGCTTTTAAATCATTTCCTTAGCAAAAGTACATCTTTGGATCTAATGCAATGCCCTAACCAATCTTAGAAGCTGTTGGATGAAGTAAAGGGATAGTATAATGGCCTTAGATATACTGGCAGGTACTGACCTCCGCCATTTACCAATTCCGAAACAAAAAGACCATTCACTGGCACTGCCAGGGAGACCTAAAGCTATAGCACAGCTCACAGTCGAGAGAGCCAACAATGGGACCTGAGCGTATCTTACACTCAGGATGTCCACTGATCATGCAAACAGTTTACTTCCTTTACGTCTGAGAGCCAGGCGCCCGAGGGCCCCTTGGAACCACTTCCCCCCCCCCCCCAGACCGACTTCAAAGCGCCTCAGGTGCTGCTTGATGCACAGCGGAAGGCACTCCCTGGAAATGACGGCGCAGCAGATATGCACCCTCGACTGGGCTGAGGGAGTGTTAAGAGGGTATCTTTAATCTATGGTGTCATCTGATGGGAGTGCAACTGAAAGACAGAGCAAAAGCGAGATAGAGAGACAGAGAGAAGGAGAGAGAGAGAAAAAGAAAAAGCCTGAGAGGAAAAGAGGAGACTCTCTGTTAAGACGGTTCATGTTTATAAGCTTCTCACTTCACACATGTCATAAAAAGACAAAGAATGCCTTTCTTCCTCTTCCTGACATTTCAGATAGTAATCAGTCACTGTGATCTGCAGGGAAGGAAAAAAATACACACCCCACAGCACACAGAGGCTTTGAGTAAAATTCTACTGAGCAGACCTGGTTCACTGTGAATTACTGTCATTGGTTGGACTCTGCCACACACTCAGCAGAGCTCTAGAAGGTCATTTCAGCATGCAGAGATGCCCCCAACACAAACAATGTGCCTTTCCCCCGGTACTGTGCCCAGTGGCACCCCTGGAGCTTGGGTGGCAGGTGTGCATTGGATTGCATGGCGTTCTCTAAATGATCCTTTTGTTCTTGAGGGGGGAAATATAAATCCATACGGCCAGGCTGCCCCACCTTCCCTTGCTGGGGCTGAGGTTTATTTGCCAAGTTCCCAAATTCCAAGGCATCACAAAAATGTCAGAAGCCGGCAGAGCACAGCCCAAATGTGAAACGAATGAGCGTCTAGGAACTGGAAGTCATTTCTGTTGAACTTTGCCGGGTTCCAACATTTTTCCGATTCCCTGGCACTCGGAGCCTGACCACAGACTGGCCCAGTTCTAATCAAAGCCCAAAGAAATTAACTCCACAGCTTGTCTTAACAAGTGTTCTTTCTTCATCGGCGACAGTGGTTCGGGGAAGGGGGTGGGGGGTCTTTTCGTTGCTTGGGAAACGTCTGCCCACAACAGCCGTGTTGCAAGCCCCTCCAAATAAACAGAGAGACCCTCTACCTCCATCTCCTCCCTCTGCAGCTGTCTCCCTCAGGGCAGGACTGGGGCCCCGCCTGCCCAAACCAGGTCTGCTGCGCCGCTTGGATCTGCTGAACCAATTTCACACCCATTTCCTCTGTGCTCTGATCCTTCTCAGAGTCTGCAACTTTTCCACAGACTTTTAGGCCTCGCTTGCTATCAGGACACCCGACCTCTCCACCAGTCGCTCGCAATGGGAAGCTAAAGCCACGACCGAAGCTCGGCCTCGTCGTTCGCTCGGGTTTAACAGGCGACCCCGGAGCGCACGGGTGCTGCAGGCGAAAATGACCAGAGGTTATGTAAAAATATAAAGGGTCTGAGCAGATCGCATGTCGGAGCTCCCGAATGTGCTGTAACCTGCCAGAGAGAGGAGGAGGAAGCTCTGCTTACCTCCTCTGATTGCCTTTTGCAATCCCTTCCCATCTTTTGTGAAACGTGATCCGATTTTACACATGCAGACGGAGCTGCTCCTCAAAGGGCCCGAGACATTTGCGGAGAAGGGAGCGGAGCGAAGCAGGGCGGGGGTGGGGCTGTGGGGGAGACGAGGGGAGGGGAGGAGAAGGGAAGGGGGCTCCAGTATTCAGGACATGGGAGTTTAATGGATATAAAGTCTGTCTCAGTCAGTATCCTCCTCCTGGGATGCCTGCGGTTTAGGGGGAAACATCCAGTGCTCGCTCCTTATTGAGGCTTTTCCGCGGGCCGCCAGGGAAGGGGAATCTGCCAGGCCCCGCGGAAGGCTCCGGCAGACGTGAGTGCGAGGGAAAGAATTTCCCCCAAATCTGGCACCTTGCGCCGCACCACGCTTCCCCCGCTCCGAGACACCAGGTGCAGGGCCGCGCGGAATGGCTAAAGCACCTGGCGCTCTTTTTACTGTCCCGGGGACCGCGGTGCCGAGATCACTCGGACTGGGCAGGACCGACCGCACGCCCATCTCCGCAGACCCCTCACCCATAAAGGACTCGACCAAATCACTCGGGGCAGCCGACCAGCCCAACACATATTCTTTTATTAAGAGGAGGTTTCAATTACTGCCCGAGAGCAAGATACGAACATACGGAAAGAATTTTATTTATATAGGTTGTCAAATGTGCCGGTGGTCCTTCCTTCACAGGACTTATGTAATGCTTGTGGTGTGCATTCTCGAGGCCACACACTCACGCTTAATGATTCTGCATGGGAGAGAAATCGTGCCGCAGTAAAATATGCGCGTTTCATTGTGCTTCATTGAGCTGAGATGGCTGCAGACTCGGCTGTGTGGATGGATTGCGTTGACTTTGGAGCCTTTTCACTTGAGCAATCTGAAAAAAAGAAAAAAAAAAAAGGAAAACCGCAGAAATATGTACTTTGGTTTCTTATCGTTGGGTTCCAAATAAAGTTGAAAAACAGTTGTTATGTATTCCACTCCCCCATCTGTTGTGAAAAGCGAAAAAATGGAATGATTCATTGCGGGAGGGAACTCCGCCTGAACGTCGGGGAGCCCGGTGTTCACCGAATCCGAAGCACTCTGCTCGCCCCTCTGGAAAATGGGCAGCCAGACCGCAAAATGTGAATTCCTCTTGGCGAAAAAAAACCCTCTGCAATCTTGGCTAAGGCGACACACCAGGGCTGGAAAGTATGCATAACATCAATAATGTAAGCATCAATGGGAAGAGCCCATCTCTTATCAACTGGTGTGTCTAACTAAAGGAAGGGCGAGTTTCAACAAGAGCTAACTTTCAACAAGCGCATTAGCTGCTTAGACGCTTGTAGATCCACATCACAGGAAATGAGGTGAGACAGCTGCTCTGTCCGTCAGTGTCTCGTCATGTGTCAACCCAAGAGCTAAAAATCAAAGTGCAAAGAGCTATAAATGTTGCTATGAAACTGATGATTTATTGCATTTGGTAAGCAACCCTCAGGGGGCGAAACACTGAGAGGAGAGAGAGAGGGAAGGAGAGAGAGAGAGGGAGAGAGAGAGAGAGAGAGAGTGAGTGAGAAAGAGAGAGAGAGGGAGAGAGAGAGCAATGCTTTGCGATTTAATTTCACCTTTGGAGCGGAGTACCACCTGACCTTAGAAGTTTGCGGGGATTACACTGGAGTCGATTCTTTAGCACCAACCCTAACCAGGGGCCTTTTGGACAGGGTTTATCAGATGTGCAAGTAATAAGTAAATCCAAACGCAATTTGAAAGGAAAGAGATGTCATTTGGCAGTAGGGCAAGGTTTATAAAGCACTTTTAACTGGTCTCTGTGGACATTTCACTCCATAATCCCCTGTTGGCTGGCTCATGAGAATCCATTTTGCTGATCCCCTGTGGTTCTTCTGCTCGAACCTGACACAGGTAATGCGCTCACCTTGCACAGGGTCACAGTAGCGTGGGTGGTTGTCGGCGGGGGGCGGGCTGGCTCTGGTGGATCGTTTGCTCCGCGTGACCTTGTGCTCCGTCCCGGAGAAAGAGCCGTCCGCCACGTTGACTGGTTCAATAAACAAGCTGTCGTCGCCCGTCTGCACCAAGCCCGTCTGCACAAAAGAGACAGGACAGCCATCATCAACAGGCAAAGCAAAAACAGGCCCTCCTCCTCCTCTCTGCTGCGGGGGTTAAACATGCACTTATGTGAATGGCGATCTGTCATGGTGTGGGTGCTTATCCTGGATCCCTAAATGCACTGGAACAGGGACGGCTAAAACACTCCCAGACACACCCATGGCCCTTTCCATTCACTCAGAAGTAGGTTATGGAGTGACCGGCACCTAAAAATAAATCAGCGCTATTCCGCCAGGCCTCCCAAGGATTTGTGCCATCCCTCCCAGGAGCCCGGCTCTCGCACAGGATTTGTTAGTGCCTTTTAAAAGCAAAAGAGTAGTCCATTCATCATGGGGTCTCTGGAGTACCGTAAATAAGACGTGGCCTTGTCCACTCCCCTCTGACTCGGAGACCCTTTTTAACGTACTTAACAGCGAGAGCCCCGCGGAGCTCCAGTCAAGAGAGCAGTAAACTTTGGAGATGATTCTTTATCGCGGGGAGGACTCCCCATCTTTCATTGAAGTCTGACTCAGCAGCACACTCCCGGACAGGAGTTTCGATCATCACACTAGCGATCAAGGACTGAGTGAACAGATCTACTGAGCCAGTCAGACTGAAAGAGTGACAACAAGAGACCACTTGTAGACTTGATGGCTTAGGCCAAAGCCTGCAGGTAGAATGCAGTCCTAAACTATACACAATTACTGTACGCTGAACATGCATATTGAGTTATCCTATTTCTATATGGGATATGAGTAACGTTATGCAATACTGGAAAATAGGTTTCTTTTCACAGAATAAAATTGACCCAAAAAAGCCTAGCTGAAATTGGGTTAACACCATATACTCTGCTGGGCGTCTTTTCAGCACCATGTGTTGGCCTACATCAATAGTGACAAACTTTGCCCAAAATATCATTGCCATGGCAACAGCTTCAGAAAAAAAGAGTGTTATTTCATCTCCAATGTTTCGCCAGTTAAACTGAAATAATAATGGGATTTCCAAGGAAATCTGAAAAAATACAAGCCAAGCGATGCTAGTTAGTTTCCCTTGACATTAATCAATCAAAATTCTTTAAAATCACACTTATCAGAACACTTGGCTCGGCTGCTCTGATTCCTCACACACTGTCAACCTCCGAAGGAATGTAAGATCTAGACCCGAGTCATGAGTGACATGTCTTGGCACTCGGTGACACACACCACAGATCAGCGGAGGCCCCCCCGCCCCCCCCCCCCCCATCCCCCTCCCCATCTCCATCTATGCACAGACTTGACTAAATAAATGTCAGAGTGCCTGGGGAGAGCAGAGCATGAGATTGGCCCCTTTCCTTTCCCCCCGGCCCCCGGCACTTCGCCCCTGGGCAAAGCCCAATCACTCAGCCAGGAAATCAATTCAAATAAATGAACCAACTGTCTCGGCGCAGTCGACAATGGTTGCCATGCAGTCGCTCCTCAGGTCACCGAGAGGACACGCTGGGATTTTAAAAACTCGACAACAATCAAAAGCATCTGTATAAATACATGCAATTTCCACTCGAAGACAATCCCGACCTCCAAATAGGCTGCCTAGCGCAGACTGCGAGTGTGAATGGTCTTTGGGTGAATAAGAGATAATGACAAAGACAGAACAAAAGCACACTTCTGTGTTGCATAATGACTAGCATTAACCTGAAGCGCACTACTCGACTCAGACAAAACACACATTTCTCACAGATGAGACAAGTGTCCAGATGCAGTGTTGAGTATTAGTACCTGTGTGTGAGCAAACACTACTTAACATCATTGATGAGCTGGACTTGTGGTCATCTGTCTGCCATGAAATAGAGTGGCCCTTAGGTTAGGCTAACCCTCCAAACAACAGGTGTGATAGCGCGGTTTTCGGTTGCCGAGCGACTACTAAGAAGACATTGTCTGGAATCCTCCTGAGTCAGGCAATTAGGCCCCACTTAGTCGCCAGGCCTCTCCGCTGAAAGTGCCCGCGGACACGGATACGATCAGATTGGGCCTTCCCCCCCCAACGGAGCTCAGCTATGAGGGGTTTTGTTTGAACTGAGTGTCAGCCAAAAACAACCAAGTGATTTAACAGTACAAATAAAACTGTCTCAAAGTGCCACCGTGTGATTCACAGGTCACGCTTCGACTGTTCTCAATTCTGACCTACATTTCATTCCATCGGGCAAGTGACCAAGGTGAAACCGGCAGGTGGTATCCTCGGAGCCTGATAAGTAACAGTGTAAGTACAGATAGCCATGAATCAACCGAGACCAAACTCTCAGTGGGTATTCAGATTGCTCGAGGAGGCTGCGCACATCTGAGACTGTGCCACAGTGTGAGTGATCGTGACTTGGTGCCTTTCCAGACAGACAGGAATACAATTTCTACAAGCATCATGACCTCATTTTCCAGATAGTTATACTCTTCCCAGAGTGACTTTTGAAGGGAGAAAGGCTTTAAAGACATAATAGCTGAAATAATACGGTCCTTTCACCGTCCAGAGCTAAAGGCGCGGGGCTCTCACAAGGCGTGCGAGACACGTGAATGGAAGTGACAGTCTCGCCTGACAGTGCCATACCGCAAGACATTCTAGCGTGATTCCAGTCCGGCACGCCACGGGAATTCCGAAACGCGAGCCAAGGAGGAGACAAATAGCTCACAGCTCAATTGTCTGATCGTCCACACACAGCGTCCACACACACGAACGAGACGCTGGGAAGGACCAGATTCAGGGGGGGGGGGTGGGGGTGGGGGGGGATTGGTGGGGGGTTAACTGAATAGAAGGAGGTGGGCAGAACAACCCTGTCCTCACCCTGACTTCTTCACTCTCCCTGAGAAGGGCCCAACAAATCAGCCGCCTGACTGCCTGTCCGTCTGTCACAATGGCGCTACTCATCCCCTTCAGCCGGGGTTGACGGATTGGGCAGCGACAGCGAGGAGAATGCAGCGAGAGAGACGGACTGACCTCAGCTTGGCCCTGAGCCAGCAGACGCTCCGCTCTCACGCTCCCCTTGGGGAGGAGAGAGGACGTCCAACTCGCCCCCGCCGTCCGTCGCTGATGCGATAGTCTAGCCAAACATCAGCCACACCGCTGCACACAACAAGGACAAGGACCTGGGCATCTCTGGTCAGACTGACTGAATCTAGGTCAGTGTGACACCTTTTCTGTGTCAGATGTGCTACAAGTCTGTGTGTATACGTGCAGAGCTGCGGTCTGTGGTCTGTGTGTGTGTGTGTGTGTGTGTGTGTGTGTGTGTGTGTCTGAGTGTGTGTGTGTGTGCCTGTGTCTGTACATGAACACATACATTGTGCATCAACACCCTAACAAAGTTACACTTAAGACATTTTGACAGGACAAAATTCACACTTACGCAAGATTCGGAAACCACCACCATCCCCCCCGCCCACACACCCCGTCCACCCCATGCAATGTGGCTCGTCACACACAACTCAACACTGGGCAGAGCGCACGAACGCAAGTGTATTTACCAGACCACCACACGTGCTGACGGATGCGAAGGAGTCGGTGTGGTTGAGGACTGATCCGGTGTAGAAGCAGCCCCGGTTCGCCTCCAGGGCGGGCGCCGCCTGCCGCACAGTGGTCCCGTCCTCGGCTCGCTCCTCCACGACGAAGCCATCGGAAATAAAGGAGTCGTCCCTTCGGAGCTGCAGGTACAGCTGCCGTCCAAACGCCGGCAAGGAGAGGAACAAGTTGTCCCGCAGACTTGTCGGATGTTGGACTGAGCGCTGGCTCCTGAGCCCACTCCGCCCCAGTGCTTCCTGCAGAAGGTGAACCTCCTCTCCGTTTAACTCATAGGGGACCACCAGATCGGTCTCAGACCCAGACTGTGCTGTGGAGGGGAGGGGGGGAAGGGGGGGAGCAGGGGAGGGGAAGGGAAGGGGGAGAGGGGGAGAGGGGGGGGCAAGGCAGAAGACAAAATAGCCTAGTTTGTTTGTGGGGGGAAACGTGGATGAGAATATAATGATCTGCTGCCAGTAACATTTCTAAGTAGTGGTTTTGGAGTAACTTTCTCTGTATGAGTGATGCATATTTATTACAGTGTGAGAGCAGCTCTGGCTGCTTTTCACTTGTGTTTGACCAAAATCCCAGAGCTCTGGGTTACAGAATCTTAGGGTGATCCTTGAGGAAAACCGCTCATCAGACAGAGAAGTGGCTTAGTTTCAAATATTCACAGAAATAAACTAACAGTCATGCCGGCCGGTTATTGCGCAGTCTGTTCACTGACTCTGAAGCTGCCTGCACGTACAAGACTCGCAGGCTACAGGGAAAAAATATCTCGTAACAAGTCGTAGTAAAGCAGTGATAGATTGTCTATTACTAATATTTGCATGCACGCAACATCAGGAAGATGTCTGATGCAGTTCCGTTACAGATGCAGGTGTTACTATTGTGCTAAGCCTTACCTGCCATTGCCCTCAATCCGATGCATAGGAGCACTGAAGACAAAATAAACTCAAGAGCATGGATGCCATGCATGTTAATGACTCGAAGAGTTGAAAAGTGTGGAGGACGTGCGCGCTGGCAAAGCAAGTACGGTCTGAAGCGAAGTTCGCGAAAGTTTGGGAAATTAATCACACAACTGCAGGCAAACTGAACTTGAGGCAAGCGACACGCCTACCACGCTCGACACCTCCTCTTCGCCGCTCGGATTGGAGTAGCTACTTTATGAAAACAGATCTGTGGGGCTCAATTCGACGTCGACACCATCAATCTCATTGGTGGGCTGAAACCGTACACGTGGTCTTTCAATACTGCAGAGCGACCTTAGAAATAGGCTACAATCAATAGAAAATGCAATGAATTCCTCAAACTCGTTGTTACAATGTAATGCACTCCGAAAATATAATGATATAGGCTACTTTAGTCCATATAGTAACTTATTTGAAAACTACTCTAATCTACTGCAATCTCCATTCGTGTTTTGATAAGCCTACACTGTCGGAAATTGGATGGAAGTGGTTTGTCAGCAACGTGTGGGGACCTAATTACAGCGTTCATTCCGCAGCGAGAATCTTATGAATGCGACTTATTAGTGCGTAGTCAGTAAGAGCAATTTATCCCCGTGAACCTCTGTAAATGCATGCCAGAAAATATGGCAGAGCTCATTTTCTAAACTGTAGCCTAGTAGCTGATTGTCTCCTAATTGCAAGCAGCCAGACAATGATTTTAATTGCAGCCAGACATGAGCAACTGCTGCTCCTGGAGTATACAGTAACTTTTCACCACCGAACTGTGCTGTGTTTCAGGTTGCTCTGTGATGTTCTCTCGCTGCATAACATACGGCTGCTGCTGCTGCTGCTGTTGCTTCTGCTGCCTTCTCCAACAATAGGAGTGTTCTATGGATTCTTCAGTTGGTGGGGGCAGACAATCGATTGCCCCCCTCCCCCCAACATAGCAGTGCATCCTTAGTGAATGCTACTGCCACATGATATAGATGGTGGCATTTGCTATGCTTGCCTGCCAGTATGCCTACGCAACTCCACGGTAACATAAACACTGCACTCTATTCAATTCTGCTACAATTGCATTGGGTTTTCTGCTGCAACTGCTCCAGACAGTGTTTTATGGGGCAAATCAAAAGAAAGTGGATTACACTATTGGACTGGCTTGGATTTGACAAACACCAAGGTTTGCTGTTTTCATAAACTCATATTTTTGAGCTGTGGCTACATAAAAATAAGCAGGTTTCTCGCCCATTATCTTGTCCCCCTCAAGATCTACCCTACTGTGTCACTGACATCATAGATGCCTTTGAGCACAGGCCTGGGGTCACTGCTCCCAGCATAACCGTGGGCTATTTGAAGACGTGGGAGCTGTGTGCACTTTGCCTGCATGGCTGGCCAGGTTCACGCACAATGCGCATACTGGTCAGACTAAAGGCATGATTGCCACATGCTACACTGTACCGCACAGTGTAGTCATGTGACCCAGGGAGGAGATTACCCAGCGCAGCGTCCAGGGTGATGTGGGAATGGCCGGCTGATGAATGCGCAGCCTGAATCGCCAGGCTTGGAAGCTGACAGCCCAGGCCCCATGAGGAAGTGACTTGAATGAAATTAAGCTCCCCTTTCTAACATGGGAATATGGCCTTGTGTAATCCTCCTCTATAGAGTGCATGGAGTCTGAATGGATCCTCAGTGATGTGTGCAGTCCTTTATGGGAGGGTCAAGGAAAAAAAGGACTAATCCCATTTTTGGTGGCTTTGATTTCTCACTTTCTTTGACAACGTTCCCCCAAGGACTTCTCCAACAACGGGGTGGGAAATGACATCAGAGGCTCAGGGGTGAGCTTGAGATGTAAAATATATGCTTTTGAGATACAACAGTCGGAGGGATCTGCAGATTAATCAGTTGAGAGTCTCGTAGACCAAAGGCAAATTCAGTGTCCCTGTGCAAGAGTTTGTGGGAAGGATTAAAGAAAGATTGGAAACAAAAATTGTGATTGATAGCTGACAGCCTTTTGCTGGATGACAAAGACAAATTGACGAGAAAACCACAACAGGCAGTTTCAGCCCTTGCCAAAATCCAGTGAAGAATGTGTTGTAGGCCTACTCTACAACGACGCGAAGGATGACATGCATTTCTTTCAACACAAGTCTACTGCCGATTAGCCTGCCTATACTGAAAGTGTCCTGAAGAGACAAACACCTGTAATAGATCCAACTGAATGTACACTTCTGTGGCAAATAAGCTGGCACCAGCGGTGTAGTCGACGTGGTATGCAGGACTACGCAGTATACCCACTTAAAAAGAATCTCAGTATATATCCAGGCAAGGATATTTATTAACCTTTGGGGTTGATCACAATATGCCCACTACAGCTAACTACTACATCACAGTATATCCACTACAGCTAACTACTACATCACAGTATACCCACTATAACTAAGACTATGTCACTGGCTGACACACATTTGTTCTTATATTGTACAAATGGCAATACAAAGACAAATAGTGCTGTGAACAGAGAGGAGAAAGATTTTCACCACTGGCATCATGAGAGAGGAAATATGTATGCATACTGTACCTGTCAGATGTGAGATAGGACTGCTCCACCTTCCAGTCAGGACTGTGGTGACAGACTCCCCCTAGAGGTCGAAAGGGGCATAAGCCGAAATAAACGAGCCCAAGCTCTGTCCCCACGCAGAATGACCAAAGCAGGACTGGACTCATCTATGACTACAGCACATGTTGGCTGGTTAAAGCATTTGCACACGCTGACGATCATAAAGCTTCCACTGGTGATCCAGTCATTAGTGATGGTTTAACCCCAATTACTGTGTGGACCTTTGATCCAGGAAATGAGATGATGACGTGATGAATAACCAAATGACTTTAATCACGAGAAGCACAAAGCCTTAAGTCATGATTCAAGGGAAATTCCTTTGAAGAAAAGCATCCCCGCATTGTGTTTACCTTACTTCACTTTATTACCATTAGCAAACATTAAATGATGAGAACATTTTAAAAGACTGTACATTTCAAATAAATTAATAAAAAAAATCAACACAAACTGTACAGTTAAAAGTGACTCACATTTTCCTGATGCAACCACTCGATCACTGACTCATTGTCATCTAATCCAAGTATATCATGAAAACATTATCCGTGTAAGAAAATCTTTCATATAACAAAATGTATTGGACTTGTACAGTGCTCTTTTAAAAATGAATCAACACTTTCAGAAAAATACAAAATGTATCTTTGTCATATCAACCTTCATAAATCTTCATAATGATCCATTCTCCATCCATCCATTTCAATAACATCTACAGGATCCTGGGACATGATCTGTATTTCATTGAGGAGCCACATGGAGACACATTATGTAAAAGCTCACCCGCTTCTATAGACACTCAGGCTGAATCAAAGAATACATGAGCAGATGTTCCTTACTACACAGCAGAGAAAAGCTGACAGGGCATCTTCAAAAGACACCACTGCTGGTGTCCATCAGAGCCCCTGCGCACGCTTTGAGCATAGCCTCCGCTGTACTTGAACATATGTGGAAGAGAACCCATGCTTGGATTCTGTCCACTACATCGTAATGCATTTCACAGAGTGCAGATACAGGGCTCAAGCTATACACAGGGGAAATGCACACTGCTATTTTCATATATCTGGGAGAAAAAAAAATGTAAATGTCATCTCGTTTGGTCTATGTGTAATTTCCTCTTGCCTGCAGAGGCTGACATGAACCATGCTGATACGGCTCCTGACCATGAGGAACCGGCCATGATGGATGATGTAGGGCAAACGTAATGGCGCATGGGGCGCGTTTGTGTTCCTCAAAAATGAGAAACACATTGGATGGACTGATGAGGAGAAACAGCAGTTGATGTTTATTTGTTCTCTGTTCTTGCTCAGTTATCAGCTCGTCCATGTGATGTTGTGCCATTACCAACACTGTTTTCGTTAACGGAGATGAGCATCGGGCGTCAGGCGTGCCAAGAAACACAATGTCTCCCGAGAAACAAAACGTCTCCCAGGAAACTCCCAAAGCATTGTGTGGTTCTTTTTTTTTCTGAATATTGTTGAAAGATGTGATTTTGACAAAATGCTGGCCCATTCTCTCTCGTAATAATGGATTTGTTTTGTTTTGTTTGCCTGCAAGGGGTTGTATTTGTTTTGTGGGTTATTAGTGTTTTTTTTCCTCTTCATCATAAGGCGCTGGTGTTCCACAGTCCATGGAAAAGACTTGGCACGGAGTGCCAGTCTGAAGCTGGCACTCGGAGGGGAGTGTGTGTGTGGAGGGGGTGGATGGGGGCAGGGGGGATGGGCAGTCCCACCAATCAGTGATGGTTTGCGGAGCCCCCAACACTAGAGCCATTGGTGACCTTTGGCTGTCCATCATAGTCTTCAGTCAGGCTGCTCTCTCCCTCGTCCTCTTCATTATCGCTCCTTTCATCTTTGGTCATCTGTCGACATGGCAAAAATGGGAGATTAAGAGGAGTCAGGACAATTATATCGACAAAAAAACAACAGCTGAAGCACTGAAATGTGTTGGCACCACATCTTGCGATGGGGTAAAATGAAAAAGGTCAACTCATCACTGCTTACTGCTCACCAGAGGAAACTAAAGAGGAGGATAATTAATCTCTAATCTTGACCTTCTCTATAACGTCTATAACAGTTACACTCCTTATTCTTCACTCTCTTGCAACTTCATTTCTCTATGCCGACAGAAGACTGCTTGCTTGGCACTCATTGCTGACTTGTTCGCAAGTGCTCAAACGCCAGCCCTGATGTGAAGATGCTTGGCAGATAGGATTCTAATGAGAAAGGCAATCCATTCAGCAGATGGATTTTGCCCATTTCCCTCCTAGTAATAACATTCTGAAAAGTGTTGTGTTACATTTAATCACCCATGATTAGGTCCCCTAGAGTGACAGATTGGTATTGCACATATTAGGTGTAATAATTGCACCTGGCAACTTTCTCATTATATTTGTCAGGGATTAGGCGCTTGCCAATCCCATTGCAATCACATTATAAGCTCTGAATTTGACCGAGCTAAGCAGAAAACAAGAGAGTCACAAAACTTGCAAAAAAGCAATGTTTACACATCTCCAGCATCCAAGAGCTGGGAGGCAGACAATAAATAACCTGGGCTAGCTAACCTGTGGTCTGTCTAGAGATGTAAGGTAGAGGTAATGGCACAAATAAAACAAAACCGCTCGAGGTAAACATATCACTTTTGTACAGAAGACCACTCTCCTTTCTTAACCACTGGCATGTGTTGAAATCAGACCTAGCCTACATGTAATGGTAGTGGCCATGTTCTCAGAATAGCCCATTTGCCCATAACCCTGCAGTTCAAGTGGTAAAACATCATCTGTCTCATCTAACGTCTATTCTATTATATTCTATTTTATGTTCTGTTATCTTTAAAGGTGAAAAATGAGGTTCTTGTAAAAACAAAACAAAACAAAAAAACTGCAGATGGTTGTAACCATGATACAAATTCTGAAGACATGACCTAGAAATATGGTAGTGCATGTATTGCTGTCTCCTTAAGGCTTGTTCTAGAATGTTTAGATTTCTCTGGACTTGAACAATGTAAATAGATCCACATTAAACATATCAAGATGTAAAGGACGCAAGGAGTTTTGCTCAGGCACTTTTCATTGTTTCTCTCAGAATTACATCATTATGTTTTTCATTTGAGTAGTCTTAAACACATCAGTCACACTAAAACAGACAACGGACAGCACGTGCAAGTCATCTAGACTCTGGGCGATTAGCAGAATCTGCTGACCCCTAAAAACCATGTGAGTTCAACAGCAGGGCCAGAGTTTCTAAAGAACTTCAGCCAAGTGCCCCCACAGTCCACTCAGCTCAGTGTCATAGTTAAACTGACCAATCAAATAAAGGCTGCCTGACCTGAAGCCTGTGTTTTTCATGGAATGTTCCCTGTCTTCATTTGGAATGTGATACACATACAACGCGGTAAGATATTTGTGGAATAACATGATTAAATGTGCACATCAAGTGCTGAATCCACAAAAATTGTTGTGAAAGAAAATGTTTTTTTTTAGAGAGCATCACAGACATCCAGTGACTAGGCAGCTTATCTTCACAGGTCTTGAGTTCAATAATGAAAAAATCAACTCACATTCATTTAACCATTAACCAATTGACATTAGACACAGTCCTCTTAGATTTATTTCAAATATCTTGTCAGTAGTAACAATACGTCTCCAAATAAGTTTGAATACATGAATCTCAACACTGTGGTCAAACAGTGGTCAAGTAAACAGGTGCTTTTCCGCTTCAGTGGAGAAACAAGAGCTGCTGCTGCCGCCGTGACTGACGCGGTTAAAACATGTAAAACATGTGGGGAGACTTTTTCCTCCCTGAGGCCTACAGAGTGATAGGCCAACAGGTAAAGTTTTACTCGTTCAAGTAAACAGCCCCTCCTACAGTATATCATGTGGGAACATACTGTAATGTGTATTCACCCGTGCCCACAGGAAAGGCTTGAAGCTGCAAAGGTCATCGGTAATCCAGGCAGGGTCCTATCTCTTATCAAAACGAAGCCCATAACAGGACCCATTGGCCTAGAGGTGGAGGGCATCCTCAACTTGTAACACTGCAATCGTTTTGGCTGGATTGCGGCTCATAAATGCTGATGAATACAAATAATGCTTTTTATCTTGTCACAGCTGTCACGGCTATCAGAGACTAAAAGATTAGCGCACATTAAAGTGTGCACATCACCGCGTGCACAGCAGCAATCCCTCTTCATTTGAGATCAGCAAGCTGAGCCACAGGCTGTGAATGATCACTCACCTGCTGACTGCATTTAATAAGATGGACAATCACAAAAACATAACTGTCATGTCTGAATATTGTCATGTCTCTGTTTCTGAGCAATTATTGTTCACCAGTCTCCTGTCAGATTACAATTCACCAGGAGTGTAATTATTGTAAAATGACTACTTAGCCTGCTCAACAAATTGTAAATTACCAAATGAACTGCTATTTGTATACATAATTTAGCCACATTAATAAGAGCAAGTTGACAGACAACTATTGCTTCCAATTCTTCAGCTTCCTCCACCACATCTACTATAGATAAAGCGCCAGATCGATACGTATCCTTGACCTCCATCTTATGCCGTCACTCAGAATACTCTCTTTAGAGTGAGATTAGATTACGGCTCAGCTAAGATCTGGAGTGCACAGTAAAGATCCAGCATTGTTCATGAATGCAGTTTATCTACACAGGAGGAGCAAAGATTACAAGTCGTATCTGTGGGCCTTAGATTAATTGCCAAGACTCTATCAAGATCCAATACTTCTGACCAAAGTCCAACATGAGCCCGAAGGCACCTGCTATAATTTCTGAACGTACACTAGCAGCACATTCGAAAAAGCTTTACTTTGAATGAACAATTCAACTTACATTGCCAAAGAGGAACTTTTTCACCATGCGCATTATGAGGTAGGCCCAGAAGATATGGAGAAGCAACAGGACCACAAGCATGGCGTTGAAGAAGTAATATCCAAAGAAGGGGGGGTAGTACTCCAGTGGGTAGACCCATGTGCAGTGGATCACCCTGAGAGAGAGTCGGAAAAGAAGGGGGAAAGGTGGGATTAACAAAACAACCAGAACCACATGCTACAATACTCAGCGTCTCTCATACATGGGTTAAGACTACAATCATTTCCTGTGTATTAGCCTCATTGTGTATAAGACGCAGGACAGTGTGTTAAGCAAGTTAAAAGAAACAAAACCATATTAGTGCTATATTAACTTCCCCCGTGTTTAGCAAAATCAATGTATAAGCCGCGACTAATAGTTGGGAAATTATACGGTAGTCCTCTTCGAAGAGCTTATTCTCAATGGAGATCTCCATTGAAGTCCTCTTCATCCATGTACAGTGTGGGAAATTGTCCCTCAGTGTTAAGTAAGGCGACCAAGATGTCTGCCAAATCCCATAACCATAACCATAAACAAACAGTAAGTAAACAAGCATATTGTTGATTGTGCAAGAGATGAGATAATCACATCATAAATTCATACATTTAAACTAGGTGTATCCTCAGGTGTTGCAATAATGATTAATGAGAGGATTGTGCACATTCCAAAAGATCTAGTCAAGAATGTGACTTCGCAAAGCATAACAAAGTGCAAAGCATTTAATACATAGTGCAATTCATAGTAATGACTAAATGGCACATTAATCAGCCTGGAAATAGTTCCTCGTAGTAAACTCCTCTCTCTATGCCCCTACAGCAGTCTGGCACAGCGCACGCCACAGGTTCCGTTAGTCTAATCAGACATGCCATCATCTGACCTGAGACTGAGATTTAGATTGAGGAGTCAGAGAAGCCAAAAGTAGCTTTGCTTGTTGCAAGTATGGTATTTGGTTGGAGGCGCGTCCAAAAAACAAAGGCACGAAATCTGATGTATTTTCCAGAGCGGTTCAAACAAGTTGTCTGGATAGTGCTTATTGATGGACTGCTTCTCCGTGGGCCTTTTAAGTCTTTGTATTTGCAAAGCAAACAGTGCAAAGCATGGAGGTACGATTTTGAGTAAAGGTATACATCAGTGTGTTTATTCAACTTGTCGGATAGATGCAGGAAACCAGTTCAAAGGCCGCCGCACATTGTTCAAGAAGAAGGAAGAAAACTGCACATGGCAAATGGTCTGTATAGAGTTAAAGCTGAACTCCTAACATGTGTTAGAAAGCCTTCGCTATAAAAGTGAAGGTGTCAGTTAATAACAATGGAAACCCTAATTTGCATGCTAGGCAAACTGCTAAATCAGTATATGAGTTAAGTTCTCGTGCATGAAGCCATAATAAAGCCATTATGTGGCATGTGACCGTTTTTAGCTGACCCACCAATGCCTGTGCTTAAGATCTTGCTCGCGTCATTGAATATGCAAATAGATTTTGTACCGGTGTTACATTGACTCCAGTTGGACTTTAGACTTTGCACTTAGCATCTAAATTAGGGATAGACCACTGTGACAATGAAAGATCCACACAGTTGAAGAATTGAGATATACTCTCTCTCATAGACAAATAAGATGTGCTTACCAGAAGGGGAAGATTATAAGCCTGGTGACCATGAACACAATGGCAAACACGACAAAGAGTGAGTTGCAGGTTTTCTCCCATTTGGCATAATTGAAACACTTGGCAGACTGCAACACGGCCAAAAAAAAAAAAAAAAACATATTAAAATTCTCAGAATTTACAGCACAAGCAAATTACATCATTCCCTCCCCTTCCACCATCTGGTCTTAGGATACAAGCCTAAAAATGAATGAAGAAACAATGCAATGACTGCCAATTGCTGTGCATATGCAGTCCATAACTCAAAATCACTAGATTGACCTAGACCAATTATACCATACCTCAAGCAGAACATCGGAGGTGTCATGCACGATCATGACCAGGGTGCCAACACGGATATAGTTTGCACACCAAGAGAAACTCAGCAGGATTAAGGTGGCCAAATGGTGAATAATTTGTTCCTTGAAGTCCTGCGAAATGTAGAGGGAAAAGATGTTTTATATAATACGGTCACTCCAGCCAGTCATCAAATGTCATGAACCAAGTGAAAGGCTAAATGTTCGACCACTCTGTGTACTACTTGCCTTTCTCTTGACATCGCATGTGATACTAAAAAGCAGTGACCAGTAGAAGCTCATCTCCAGGATGTAGTACCAATACTGGGATTCCAGCAACGACTGCAGAAACAAATATCCACAAAAAAATATCCACATTTCACAATATACTGATATTTAAGCAGGGGTACAGTTTCACATCTGAAACCATAATGCGTACTCAAACGAGTAAAAAGTCCTCATGCGCACCACATTATAACATTATATGCTGTACAGTAGATCATTTAATGAACAAATCGAGCCAGTTTCTCAATCCAATCACTGGTATCATTACTTTGGATTAAATCTGACATTTAGCGAGAAGGGAAAATGTATATACAGTGAGGAGAAAATGTATTTGATACCATGCTAAAGTTGCCTAAAAAGAGGAATATAAAATCGTCATTTGACAATTGATCTTAATGTCTTAATTCAAAAATTGAGTAAAAATAAAACCGCTAAGTACGCCAATTTTCTTTGTGATGGAAGAATGTTTCGTAAATAAATAAATGTTCTTCCTAAATGCTAGGGGGAAGTAAGTATTTGACCCCCAATGTAACCCTATGGGAATTCAACACATAGGGTTAACATAGGGGCGGGCAGATTTTTATTTTTTAAGGCCAGCTATTTTATGGATTCAGGATATTATGCATCCTGATAAAGTTCCCTTGGCCGTTGGAATTAAGATAGCCCCACATCATTACATACCCTTTACCATAGCTAGAGATTGGCATGGTGCTTTTTCCAGTAGGCCTATTAGCCTGTTTGATGCTCATTGAGCTCAATGCAAATCAAACAGGCTAATAGGCCTACTGGAAAAAGCACCATGCCAATCTCTAGCTATGGTAAAGGGTATGTAATGATGTGGGGCTATCTTAATTCCAACGGCCAAGGGAACTTTATCAGGATGCATAATATCCTGAATCCATAAAATAGCTGGCCTTAAAAAATAAAAATCTGCCCGCCCCTATGTTAACCCTATGTGTTGAATTCCCATAGGGTTACATAGGGGGTCAAATACTTCCTTCCCCTAGCATTTAAGGAAAACATTTATCTATTTACGATACATTCTTCAATCACAAAGAAAATTGGTGTCCTTGGCGGTTTGATTTGTACTAATTTTTTGAGTTAAGGCATTAAGATCAATTGTCAAATGATGATTTTATATTCCTGTTTTAGCAGGGTATCAAATACATGTGCTCCTCACTGTATATATCCAGACACATTCCTTTATTACCGTATTGTGAAACGGACTTGCTTCTAAAAATGGAATCAATAAGTGTTTGATTTGGATCTGTAGAGGAATTATCTTGAGTTTTATGTGTAGCTGTTATAAATCTGAACACTGCATGAAAGTACCAAACCTTGGGGAGAGGTGATTAAATTCATATGTGCGTGTTACTATAAAAATGGGGCTACACATCAGAAATATCTTATTTTTAGATGAACACATCAGGTATTTTGGGCAATGCCTGAATCAAGAACGTAACCTTCCATCAATAAATAAATAATAATAAATAAATAAATAAATAATCTAATAAATTTAAACCCACCTGCTTTGGGTAACCAACCCACATCTGTCGAGTGTCATAAAACCATTCTTTCTGCGGAGAGAACACATCAGTTAAAAACAGGCAACTTTGTGCTGCAGTATTTAGTAATACAGTGAGCAGATCAAATTGCTCATGCTCAGCTTTAAATATAGATACGAATGGAGTCTTCAGTCCATACTCTTTCTTCATTGTATCCATCTTTTACATGCATTCTGAAAGCGTACAGGATACTGACTAAATGGATCAATGTTCGAAACTGATATCTATTTTGAAACAGGAGCATAAATCGGACCAATTCAAATATTCTTAATTCACAGTGTCCAAAGCAGGACAGTATGTTCATGAGTAAAAGTATACATCAGTGTGCTATTACACTTCATAGACAACATAGTAAGTACTAATACTAATAGTACCCGCTCAGTACTACCTTTAGAGCTGATTATATCATATCTACAAGGATGTTTACATTCATATTAATGTAAGAATGGGATTCACACTGAATATGTGCTGAAGTCAGAATACTGTAGCTTTTGCTGGCTTTTCACAGCATGTGCAACGATAAGTTCCAAGGCATGTTGAGGAAGCCAAAACACTCAGCCAAGCACAAAAGCACCCCAAATTCAACTGCATCACAGGCCGATGCTTCGGCCCATTAACAACACAGCTGCTTGTCTTTTCAAAACACAGCACTCCACTTCTCCCATTAAGCAAAAACTGCAAGGAAAGCATGCAAACAACTCCCACTGCTGTGTGTACTAAAAATTGGACTGGCGGGCACGTTCGGTTCGGTTTGGTTTGGTGGAGCCGATCCATATATTTTGCCTATCTAAAGGCTATTCCCACAGTGATCACATCACCTCTCACAGCACACAGCTCAAATGCCACCCCTTCAGGTGCAGTCCAGATGAGCGCATATCAGTTTCATTCTTCCCCCGTCAGAACTGCCCCGAAAACACAGGCCCTCCTGTCCACGCCAATAGTGGCAGCACAACTGACTCGGGAGACAGCGTTTGCCGCACGGTGGACAACACGGTGGAAAACAAAACAGCTCCAACACCTTACAACTGTGATTGCGTGCATATTGTGTTCACAGGTACACGTGTAAATGCTAAGCAGGAAGCAAAGTATTCCAGATAAGCCAAGAGCTCTGAGTCAGGCTTTTAGCGAAGAGGCTTTTCACCCTCTTTTCCCTGCCCATTCTGTAGATTAGGACTCCACCACTCAGCCCACACGGCACAGAATGCCGTTGTGTAAGAGCGTCATTTTTTTTAGCATAATGGACCTCTCCCTACACAACAAGAGATAAAGATGTACTCACGTCATAAAGAGCCACTACTCCTCCGATGGACGCGCACAAATAGAAGGCAAATCTCCAACTACAAAGGAAGACATGAAAGAGACAAGATTACTGTAACAGCAATAGATGAGGTCACATTATTACACTGAGAGACAAAACACAGTGTCCGAAACATAAAAACTGTTCTTAGGAATCAGAATCTTTTCTGCCTCATTTCATATTTGGTACCTGGCCTCTCGGAACTTCTTCAGGACTCCGGGACGGTCCAGATTGCGTCTCCTGCGGAACCAGCGCTCCACCTGTCTGACCGTCAAGCTGCATTTCTTGGACAGTCCTTCGATATCTGCCTGAGGGGAGAAAGGTCAGGTCAGCCGGGAAGTGGTTCTTTTTTTCATATACGCAAATCCCCAGAGACCGTCAAATTCTTTTTTTTTTCATGAGCTCAGTACACTTCCCCATGACATGAGTCAAAAATTGTATTATACTGTGCAACACACACACACACACACACACACACACACACACACACACAAACACACACAAACACACACAAACACACACATACACAAACACACTGACTCACACACCACACGTCCTCAAGCACACCTTCTAACACAACAAACACCCTCATCAAGGGGCCCTGGGAGCAATCACCATGACACTTGAGTTTGTTTAGGTTGAGTAGAGATCTCACTGTGCGCTGTCTCATGGTGAGAACCCCCCTCTGTAATCCCATCAAAGGGATTCTATGGGCAGTGCGCATATATCCGCAGCGGGAGGGTAAACATGCGCGTTTGACCTTGGTAACCCTGACCCCGAGCACAGGCGCATGTGGACCAACTATCACTAACTCATCATGAGTCATGACCACAGAGGAGGCAACAAAGGCTGTTATGGCGCCAAAAGGCACCACCAGCAAGTCAAAATCATGGCCAAAGCTGTGTCATGAGTCAGCCTGCACAAGAGTCAAAATGAAGGAGGTCAAGTTGTAGCACTGTGCTAGTACAAAATAAAAAAGTTAGGAGAGTCACAGGAAATCCAAACACAGCTATAGGAAAGTCAAAAGCAAGGAGGTGAAGTTATAGCTCTACACTAGAGAGAAACACAAAGTTACTGTAGGAGAGTCACAGGAAGTCCAAACACAGCTGAAGGAAAGTGTGCTGTACCTGCCGTGGGTTTTTGGAGCGAGAACTGAAAAAGACTTCAAGCACTGGGTTGTGTGCTACTTTCAGCCTCGCCGGCTCTTTCACTCCCAGCAAGGCCGCACATGGTGTCGCAATAACCCTGCAGGTGGACAAGGCGGACAAACAGAGACCCTCTCAGTGTTTCATATGTCATTCTCCACACAACAGCACACATTACGAACTCAGGAAATAGGACAACACTGTTATTACATTTATGCTCTACCATGGAGACATAATAATATTTCCCTACAGCTAGCATGTCAGTATACATTTTTATCACTATGTGTAATGATTGTACAGTAATTTACGGTGTATTGGCCGCAGGACAGTGTTTTTTGCAAGTCAAAAGAAACAAAACCACATTAATACCATATTAACAGCCCCCATATGTTAACCTCATAGCTGAGGATATTTTGCAAAATCAATGTCTAAGCCACAGCTATAGTTGGGAAATCACAGTATGTCTCTATATATGTGGTCAGAATTATCATATCACAGTGCACAAATCCACATGTCCTTTGATCACGTCCAGTCAGTGAGACAGTAGCCTCCAGGCAAAAGCACTCTAGTTCATGGCCCTGCTGAGCAGTCCTCCTTCTCCTCCCTCTCCTCCTCCACCTCATTGTTGCGTTCACATTCCTCTGTCTTACCTTTCAAAGAGGTATCGGACTACCAGGAAGGTAATGGCGAGGGGCACTGTGATATAAAGGTGGGACACTCTGGCATAGACACGCCCCTCTTTGTCTTCCAGGTCGCTCCATGTGAGGTTGTACGGAAGCCAGAGACGGTCCCACCAGAACCACTCGCTGATCGTCTCAATCATCCCGCCACCGAGGCTGCAAAACAAAACACACAGACACACACATACACAAACAGAGTTGTCAGTGATACATTAACGCAGTGGTTCTCAAACAGTGGTACGGGTACCACTGGTGGTACGCGGACTCTCTGTTGTGGCACTCTGGGAGTCTCCAAGAAGCTTTATTTCACTTCAAACGATATGAAAAAACATGTTTAAATTTAAACTAGTTTTTATCTTTCTTGAAAAAACAAAACAATGCGGGTGTGTGTGTGTTTGTGTATGGATGTGTGTGTATGTATACACACACACACACAAACATAAACACACACAAACACAGTTGTCAGCAATACATTAACGGACATGTTGTCACTAAAGAGGGTGCCTATTGTTATGCAGAGATGCTGATAAGCTCACAGTGTGAGATTTTGATCCCAATCTGAAAGAAGGAGGCAGAACTTCATGCCCTTTCCAACACAAAAAGTGTTGATAAAGGGAGTAGAGAGAAGGGACTCCAGGGGAGGTCAACTTTAGCTTGGGAGAGAGGAGCCCCTCTTCTATTTTGCCGCTGTTTGAACACCTCTTTATTCTAACCCCATTTGCCTACCACCGGGGATCGACGCCCAAGCCGGAGTAGGTGCATTTCCAGTCTTTATTTCCGATGTAAATATTTGCAAAGTACTCCTCAACCCTTTCTGCTAGACTACAGCTGCTCATGCTTGGTGCCGCAGTGAACAAACGACCAGGCAGTCAATGCTGAAGCCTAGCAACCATTACCACGACGGCCTGACTCACAAATGTGTGTGTGTGTGTGTGTGTGTACTGTACACTTTACAAAAAGACAAAAAAAGGGGGGCCTGTTGGCATTGTGGTCCCGTGTGTATGATCGGCAATCTCAGACCATGTAAGAGGCCGTAGGTCTTCCTTTATGTGAGAGTACGGAAAAACACCGCTGCTGAAACAGTCAACAGTAAATAGGGGCCTGTATGGCCTCAGGCAATATCAGCGGCACAAACACACAAGCCCTCACACACCTGCTCCCATCCTTCAATCGGTCATTAAAAGCACACAGTAAGTTAGAAATCCTCCCTCTCTACCTGTTAGCCTCACACCCAGAGGGTCCAAGCAATTACAGAATAAAGACCTGATCTGTCATACTGTCCCTATGTGTTGAAAGTGGCTTAGATGAAAAGCAGTTGGAAAAATAAACAAGTAAAACAAAAGTATCTTCTAGAACAATGCTGACTTACACAGATTTCAGAGTAAAGGTTATCCTGAACCTATTGAATGCAGACTCAACAGTCATGGCTCAGGATAAGCCTCAATAAACAAAAGGTATGAAACGTACAAAATAACTCATGAAAGAAAACAAATTCATGAAATTAACTGAAATAAAACTTTCAGTTTAGTGAAATGGTATGCCCACTTAACATACCTTCAGAACTGCCTAAAACTCCACATGCACTTCAGCATGAACTAAGTTTAACAAACAGTGCCACAAGCAACTTCCGACACAACGCTGAGAAAGAGAGTGCGCTTTGATCTGACACATTCATTAACCACCATCAATATGGCCACTCAGGGCTCTTAGGTATTCTAAGACACGGTGCCGTTTCTGCCCAGAATTTTGTTTCCATGAGTACTTGGCAAAGAAACACAAACATTCTTTAGAAAGAGCTGGAGATTAAGCCAAGCAAATTTAACAATGACATGACATTGGAAGAAAAACTGCAGCCGGTTCGTGAATTATTTTCAAAACGGCAAGCATTAAAACATTCTCAGAATTCTTTCAGGAAGCTAGAGAGAGTGAAGGGCAGAGATGAGTACCCTAAAGGTAAGAGTTACCTCCAGACACCAGGTAGTCCATCACCTGTAACACCTCCTCTAACTTTATATGCCAAATCTGGATCTCACCGAATGAATAATAGCCCGGAATCAGCTAACGTCTTTCTTCAGAAAGACATTTAAGTATCGGAGCTGTCGTATCACCTCAGCCAGGTACCCAACAGCCTTCTTTCAAACAAACTCACACTAGCTATACGTAGTCTTGTCTGTGTTTTTTGTATCATAATGCAGGTAAAATGCGCTTATACAACTAAGTCATCACAATAGAGAAACAGTCAATAAAAAGGTGAGACAAACAACAAGGTCGAAGAGAGAATGCGAAAGACAACCAACATACCTTTCCTACCTCCACGTTTTCAGGAGAGAGAGCGAGAGAGAGAGAGAGAGAGAGAGAGAAAGAGAGAGAGAGAGAGGGAAAGAGGGAGGGGCGGCAGGAGCACAGGTAAAGAGGGCCGTCCCCCTCGGCAGCACAACACTGCACGGCTGCTTACGGTGGGAAAGTGCCCAGTGGCCGATGGCCGGGATCTCCTCACAGGCACACTCTTTGTTTGGAATTCTTTAGGGTCACACCCAGCTCAGCAGCTCTCTCTCTCCACAAGTGGGAGAATGACAAGGTCCACACTGGAGCAGTCCTGAGGTGTAGGTGTGTGTGTGTTTAAGTGTGTGTGTGTGTGTGTGTGTGTGTGTGTGTGTGTGTGTGTGTGTGTGTGTGTGTGTGTGTGTGTGTGTGTGTGTGTGTGTGTGTGTGTGTGGTAGGTTGTTGTAAAAATGTTGTAGCCTAAAAAACAAAACAAAACATAGCCTCAGGGATCAACCTCATCCATAACTCATTTGCATGAAACAACTGATAGAGAAGCAAGGCCGTGTCACTGGCAGGCCAGATAGCAGACATCTCTGTTTTTCTCTCCTGGTGACAGACAACCACAGGAGCTCTCAGCATTTCCAGAGGCAACGTGAGGGCATGTGTGGAAACCGCACTAACGGAGAGTGAGATAGCACGGACATGTCGTCTGTGTTTGAGTGGCTGTAGTCGCCACTATACAGGCCAACCAGCTACGCGTCATGTTTGATCTGTTGTGTTGTTTTAACAGCCACGTCTGTGTGTGCTTAGGAGGTGGAGACAGCGGGTTGCCACCCTATTAGAGGAGAGCCGTTAGACCCTCCCGGATCACAGTCCAACACTACCTGGACACAAGGATCTGGTCCTTGTTTACAGGGATAAGGGGCCTCCGAAAAACATGATGATCTGATTCCAATTTGATCTGATTCCAATTTAAACCATGTTCTGTAAAATAAAAAAACTGTGTGAACAGGGCATGTTCTATTTAACTTAATAACAAACTTCTTTAACTAAGTTGCCTTCACAAAGTTCCCTGAACAAATAATGTGAAGATATTTTATAGTAGCTGTAAAGTGTTGGTATTAAAGGTTGTTTCACTGGGTTAAGGGAACTGTGGCCAATTATCATCTCTGCTTATCCTGAGTTTACTCAAGGATTGTAAGTAATAGGTAAAAATGTAGTGTCAACACTACACCAGAATAACTGTAAACAATGGCTATTAGCTAACATGTCTGTTATTCCCCGTTGTTTACATTTGTTTAAAAAAAAATGGGGGGGGGGGGGGGGGTCCAATCACAAGTCGTCTGTTCTTAATACAGGTGTAAACAATTACCAAGGCATATTGTGAATTTGTGATCCTATCAGTCAAACCACTTGCTGCTGCCTTTGTAGTGTAAACGCCAATATGTTTTGGTTCATCCTGGACTATGGGAGTTTAATGACTGTGATGTTAGCTGTAACACAATCTGATCACAAGTGATCTGTGAGGCTTCTGGCTGTACACCTCGGATACATAAGTAAACAGCGGGGAGGTCACAAAAAAAATAGACAAACATCCAAAGAACTGCAGTTTTTGCTTGCCTTAGTTAAGGTGAGTGTTCATGATTCCACAATAAGAAAGAGACTAAGCAAAAATGCTAAATGAAAAACACTGCTGACCAAAAAACAAACAAAACAAAAAACACATTTCACATTTGTTTCACATTTGCCAAAAAACATCTTGTTGACCCCCACCAAGACTTTTGGAATAATATTCTGTGTAGTGAGTCAAAAGTCTTTTTGGAAGACATGAGTGTCATTATATCTGGCATAAAGCTAACACAGCATTCTACACTTAGAACATCATACCAACAGTCAAACGTGGTGGTGGTGGTAGTGTGATTATCTGGGGCTAATTCACTGCTTCAAGGCCTGGGAAACCAATTTAAGGTTTTGGATTGGCCTAGTCAAAGTCATGACCGATTGAGATGCTGTGGTAGCATGACCTTTAACAGGCAATTCATGCTCGAAAACCTTCCAATATGGCAGAATCAAAACAATTCTGCAAAGAAGAGTGGGCCGAAATTTGCGATGTAAGCGACTTGTTTGAAACATTTGTTACTGCCAAGGGTGGCTCAACCAGTTATTTGCTTTTTCACATCAGGTGATAGAGGTTTTGAACAACTGATTACCTTCAATAAATGAAATTAGCATTTAAAAGCTGCATTTTATGTTTACTCACATTGTCTTTGTCTTATATTAAAATTAGTTAGATGATCTGAAAAATTTAAGTACGACAAATAAGCGAAAATAAAACAAATCGGGAGGGGGCAAATACTTTTTCACAGCACGATACCTTAACAAAACAACAACAATTTACTCATCTTACTCACAAGATTTATTAGATGAAATGGCTAAGCACAGATGGTTAAGTCTGTCACAGTGGATGCAGAACATCTTTACTTGATGTCTGCAGACACATCTGAAATCATAATTACATGTTTACAGGTATTACCAGTGAAAACTAGGGAATCAATCCACCTTTTCTTCAATGAGTGTCAGGAGCTTTATAAGTGAGGCAGGATTATAAGGAAACAGGTTCTTTCTCTGTAGCCTTGACACAACTGTCCTTAGTTCCATGAGGCAAAGTGCTACTTTTCGAGCTAGAGATGTCTGTGTGCATTTGACAAAAGCTACCTGTTTACTTGGTTCCAAGCTTGCTTTGCAGTCTGGCAGCGAGACACACTGTCTGTCTCCCTCGGAGCTGTGGGACCCTGCTGGAGCTTTTAGGCCTTTGTCAGGTGTGCTGGCACTCACATCCATCTCCTCCTCCACCTCCACCTCCTCCTCCTCCCCGGAGTCCTCCGAGCTGCCATAATCCACCAGACGTGGGCACGAACGTGGACCCGAGCTGGCCTTGCTCGTACCGTCACCTGAATGAGATTCTCTCACTTCACTTACAGTGGATATGTCGTGCATAGCCGACGTTTGACTACTGTCCTTCCTCCACCCTCTGCCATGCCTTTGGGCGTCCTGTCCCTCGATGAGCTGACACGAGTTGCAGAATCCCTCCCAGTCATCCCGTAGGAGCTTCAAATAGCGGACGACGTACTCCAGGAAGCAGGTTTCCGAAGAGATCAGGAAATCGAGCAGCACAGAGTGGTCGAACGCAAGACCTCTAAGGAGTAGCACAAAATGGCAGTGGGGGTTCAACCCCATCTCACAAGAGTTGGTCGCGGAGAGGACACCCAAGCTATGAGAGAATCACCACAAGTCAGCCATTAATTCGTTTGTCAGTGAAAGATAACGGCGACAACTATATTATCAAAGACAGTAAAAATCTATAAGGAATTAACTCCTGTCCCTGGAGAGCAAGGCCTTGTCTTACCTTTTCTGATGTGTGTGTAGTATAATTAACGCCCTGGCGGCCTCTACCATGTCATCATCCTGGTCCGCAAACACCAGTGACACACAGAAACAAGGATGACCGCTCTGCCTCAGCTGAACACAATGCTGGTTCAGGAACAGAAGTAGCTTCTTTAAATGCCTCAATGTATGGATGGTCTGGCTGCCACCTAAGAGACAGAATTTATTAGTGAGTAGTGAAGGAAAACACTGCCACCTGCTGTCAACACAGCCACACTACAAAAAAAAAAAAGAATAGCTCCAACTTCCAAGCTGGCCAAACAAACCCTCCCAATCCCCCAACATTTTCACCCCCTCACGTTGTCGGCAAAACCCCCAAGCGGTCCTAGTTTGAAATGTGTGTAGGTCTGTGTGTTCTGTCAAGTGCATTTGTGTGTGTGTGTGTGTGTCTGTGTGTGTGTGTGTGTCTGTGTCTGTGTGTCTGTGTGTCTGCGTGTCTGCGTGTCTGCGTGTCTGCGTGTCTGCGTGTCTGCGTGTCTGCGTGTCTGCGTGTCTGCGTGTCTGTGTACTTGTTTTTTTTGTTTGTGTATATATATAAACACACAGTGACCAAGAATTAAAATCAAATGCAGCTTACACTTACTATGAGCTGTCTGCGTTTGGTGCTCCAGGGATTTCAGAAGAACGAGGCTGACCGCTCTCAGCATCACATCATCAGCTCTTTCTTCTGGACGTGACTGGTCGGACCCACCAAAGAAACTGGGGCTGGCTCTCACAGGCACATGACCCAGCCAATCACAGTCCACCGCCTCTAGCACAGACCCTGTGAGCGCAGCCATGTCCTCAACAAGGTACGGGTCTCCGTGGGCCGTGGGGACTAGCGCCCCTGAGAGCCAATCCTCACCAGTCCTCTGAAGAAGCGTTTTCTTCAGCAGCAAAAGGACATGCTTCTTCACGTAGTAGTCTACGCGAGCGTCTAGAAGTTGTAGAAGAGCTGGAGCTCGGAGGAACAGCAGCCTCTGGCTCGAGACACAGGCACCCAGCCGGAATCGGGCAGCAGTGAGGGCTTCCAGCAGGTCCATGAACGTAGTCAGTGTTGTCTCCCAGTCACCAGCGGTCCTGGTCCTGTCCTCAGCCTGGAGAAGAGAGGAGTACCAGGATGTGATACCCGAGTCCGTCCTTGCGAGTAACATTTCAATGTGCTCTGAGAAGGAGATCAAGCACTAGAATGAGTGAAAGACTACAATGGTCAAATTCAAGTCTTTGAGTACAAATATCTGTTGTCTTTTGGTACAATACTTTTTTGTAAAAAGTCAAAATAGTCCATCAAAGGGCTATGTTTACCTGACTTGTGCCCAGTGTTGCCTTTGAGGACTTCCTTAATCACAGCCGTGAGGGACCAGATGGCAGCATCCAATTTATAGCAGGAGCTGTGCATTTGGAATGCCTCTTCACTCATCCTTTGCATCACTATGCCACGTGCATTCTATGGTAAGAGGAATTGATGCAAAGATCCTTGATTACTCCGCTTTAACCCTCTCCGATTGATGGCCTAACATTAGTTAAAGGTTACATACACATACAGCATTGATAAGCCAGCGTACATTCTTAGAACAAACTGAAATGAAAGGCCTACGCTATTATTGCATATGGGGAATTTGACATACTGTATGCAAATATGAAACAAGTAGACTCACTGAACTCTGAAGTTCACAAATTAAGAGTGAGGACAGACATTTTGCTGCCAAATGGGACACCAATCGATTCCTGTTTCCAAAAAGAGATAACTGTGGAAAAGAATGAAAGAATTACTCTGTGGCAGAGTGTGAACAAGAAGACTGAGCCTGCACACATTTTGACGAGCACTGAACACCACAACTTACAGTGCTTGAAATGAAATTGAATTCTTCATGAAGCACCCGAAACAGACTTTGTAGGTACCGTCTGAGGTCCTGTGGTGACTCGTGATCCAGGAGGTTGACTGACATTTTTTCAACAAGTGAGAGAGCCAGAGGCGTAACTACATTTCCATGACAGTGAGATGGGCTTTCCATCTCTTTTTGAACTTCATCAGGTTCATTGGAAGGTGGAGAGAGCCCACTAGTGACAGAGGGATTGCTAATACTCGCACTGATGACATGCGCCAATTCCCGAACATCTTTACAAGGTAGTCCTCGCAACTGCACACGACCGTATGCATCTTGTAAAACCAGAGATACAACATCCATGAAGATGCATAAAAGCCCAACGTTGCCTTTCAATACTTGAAAAGTATTCAGCAGTCTACCTACACATCTAGCTGTCTGGTCCACAGGCAGTAGCCTAGACTAAACATGACAACTTCCTCATGATTGTTTTCATTTTCTTCGTGACCATTGGATGGCATTACCCGGACGTAGCATTACCGCCACCATATGGACTGGAGAGTAAACGAACGCTCTGTAGGAAAGATAAGAAATATCAGATCCTACTACAGTACCTACATGTAATGTGTGTGTACATTTTTCATACATAAATGTAGATACTTAAAAGTGAAGCCTACTTTTAGTGGATTTCACAATCATTTCCTTTCTTACTCAAAAGCCCTGAAAGTTATGAATTCTAAGAATATATGCAACTCTGGAACAGAGTAACATAATCTGATTATACTTTCCAAGCCCTATGTATTTGTGTGTTTTTCCTTTCTAGTTTTGTTTGTTCTGAATGTTTATTGCAGCTGTAATATTGTACATGGATTTCTTATGTTTAACTTTGAGCCGTGTGCATGCAGAATTACTATTAAAAAAATATATATATATTTTTTTTTTAAAAGATCCTACTACCTGCCCCTCCCTACAACTCTCTGTTGGAGGCTGTGCCTTTAAGGAGTCTAGATTCCCCAACAAATCTCTAAGAGAAATATTTATTAACCTTTCTTATCCTGTGTCAACATATAGAAACTCCATTTCAATTTTTTTTTCACAAAGCATCGTATACATGCAACCCTGCAGGTCTTGCGAACCAAATACTTGAAGTATCCAATAATTCCTAAAGCCAAAGAGTTACATTTTAAAACTTTGAATGGTATATACGCCTCCAATGATTTTATCCAAAGGCGCTTTGGGATAGAGACTAATAATTGTGTGTTTGGTGATGAGCTAGAAACTGTTGAACACCTGTTTGTCCACTGTGTTCATGTTGAGTCTTTGTGGCTTAATCTTCATAACTGGCTCCGCCCTATAAGTGTTGTCATCCAAGTGTTGTCATCCAAAATGACTTCAATATGTTAATTATATTACAAAGGTATATTGTAGTCAGACCAGGAAGAACAGGTGTGCAATGATAACATGTTGTAAACTTTAATTGCATGCAATAGGCTGGACTCATACAGAAATGTAGGCAAAGTCAAGTTGTGAAATTAATAGTGTCATGAAAATGCAAAATCCAACGGAAAAGTTCATCATTCCAGCAGATGGAAAGACATGGACTCACATATCCTTGTGCTCATGTCAGGTCAGTCTTTCTGTAACTTAAACCATTATTAGTCATGACCTTGCAGTAAAATTGGCAGAATAATTTGTGTTCATTCATACTCTTCATACCTTAATTGATTTGGCAGACAAATAACATTTATAAGAGCTTATGGATTGGACTGTTGATATAGCCATACTGTTCAGGACTGCACTGTAAACTGTGTTTAACGCTTTATAAATCTAAATAATGCCATGCGTATTAACCACTTATAAACTCATTCACTGCAGTCACCTGGTCCGTGATGGCATACATTCCTCGCCAGTATCACTTTGAGTCAGAAAAGATTAACTGGATGGATGCCCAGGCGCTCTGCAGAGAGAAGTTCACAGATCTGGCCACCATTGAGAGCGAAGAGGACATGCTCAGACTGGTTCAGCTCGCTAAAGACCATGGTTTCAGTGGTGAAGTCTGGATAGGCCTGCATAAGGGTGGCTGGATGTGGTCACTGAACCAGAGCACATTTTATGGAGAGGGAGAGATGGGATACAGAAACTGGAGGGATGGGGAGCCAAACAATGTTTTGGACGAGGAATGCTGTGTCATGATAAACAAAGAAAAGTGGAATGATGCACCTTGCCATGCCCTCCTTCCTTCCATTTGTTACGATGGTGAGAATGTCACACACAGCACACATATTAAAATATATGTCTACATTACGTACCTTGTTTCACAAGGCCTATTAAACCTCCTTGAAATAGAATGTTCTGCTTTTTGTTTTGTTTAATCTACATCTGTTGAAGGACAAAACAGAAAAGGCTATACTTTTTCTCCAATATTTAGTGTTTGTCATTGTTCCCTCGTTAGTTGTATTAATACAATAGTGCTTTTATTTATGGGAAATCAGTAGAGAATGTCATTGTGCAGAAATGCATCTAATTTGATTAAAAACATTAGTGGTTAAATTTTACGAATATATCAATTATTATGTTGCTTTTAGAAATGTGGATAGACTATTTTGTTGTTGGCCCATTACTTGGTTTGATGCATATCTGAAGTATTTCATCTGCTGAACCTATCACCAAACTGTTGACACTCTGTCAACTACAATTTATGGTTAGGGATTAGATTGGGAGGAGGTGTTCAGTATTTGTTCAACAACAATTTTACATATGAATCTTTGGATGGACTATCCAAGTAAAGTGATACCAATTTAAATACCTCTTTTTGGTTAATGAGACATTTTTTTAAATATTTTCAGCAGGAAACCCTGATCCCTATATTCTGGTTGATAAGACATATTCCTGGGTAGAGGCTCAACACTTCTGCAGGACGAAATACACAGATCTGGCCAGTGTGAGAAACGCCAGTGAAAATCAGCAGATCTCGGCAAAATCACCAGCTGCATGGATTGGCCTCTACAGAGACTGCAACTCACTGTGGAGGTGGTCAGACCAGAGTGGTTCCACTTTCAGAAAATGGATCTCATACAACACACAGACGGGGAACTGTGCAGCAGCCGATGTGGCCAAAGGACGTGGCTTGCACAGAGGAAACTGTGACCTTTTGAAGCAGTTTGTCTGTTATGGTGGTGAGTGTGAGTTTGGCAGCAATGGCAGTCATGATATTTTTGCAATGTGCTACCAGTCATGGAAATTAAACTGTAATATTATGTAAATGCAATTGCCCTTGCTGGCATATATGTGTGGGTGATGGCGGGAGCTTGTGTTGATGATGACGGGAGCTTAGGTGATGGCGTGAGCTTGTGTGTGTGTGTGTGTGTGTGTGTGTGAGAGAGAGAGAGAGAGAGAGAGAGAGAGAGAGAGAGAGAGAGAGAGAGAGAGAGAGAGAGATGTGATAGAGAGAAAGGAAGTTAAGCCGAATTTTTGGGCATGTGTTTTTGGGTGTGTGGCTTTGTAAATGTGCTGAAGAGAGTGTTTATGTCTGTGCTTTGCCCCATAGCCCCCAAAGCGACCTTGAAGCAGATAGTGAGAGTGGAGCTGAAGATGGACTCTCAGATGGACATGAGTGACCCTACTGTTCAGACAGCCATCTTACAGCAGGCCAGTGCCTTTGTTCATGTGAAGCACATTGAATGTCCTCTTTGTACAGTAAATAAACTCGCCTTGAGATAATAAGGTGCAATATGTAGCTAAACGTTTCTCAATCGACTAAACAGGGACGTTGTGAGGGGACAGGTGAAAGCCTATTGTATTATATCGTGGCTCAGGTTTTTGGTCATGTTATGTATTTAATTCCAAGCCTGAAACTGAATCAGAGCAGGAACCTTTTCAAACACTTGGTTGCCAACCTTGCCCTGTCTGTTTTATTTAGTGGATATCTGAGGAAAACTTAGAACATACTGTAGGTGTTAACATCTAAACGGTATTTTTTTCACATTCTGTTTCTACTGTAATTTCCACATAATGCACCTGCAAACCCTTTGATGCTAACCTGTGCTGGCACTGTCCCTCAGATTGAGCAAAGGTTGAGGGAGACGGGGTTGCCGGCAGAGGCCAAGCTGGCGTGGAGGGAGCAAGCAGATGGACAGATCTTCTCGAAGAAAACAGAGAAGAGGGGAATGAAGAAGATGAGGAAAAGGAGGAGTGATGAGCTTTAAACCAGTGGTGTCAGGCCCCGTCTTTAAAATGAGAAAAGTCAAACACCACTGAGATGCTCATGAAGTCTAATTCTTATCTATCTATCTATCTTTCTATCTTTATCTATGTGAAAGTCTTGTTGTATTCCAAAGAGCATAAATAAATATAATATGTTTAAGGTGTGTTTATATCTGTATTAAAGTTTGACATAAACTTGTGCTATTGATCATTGTGTCTGCCTGCAGTGTTTGCATTTTTTTTCAAAATCTTGCTCTGCCTCGTGTTATTGTGCTACTGTAACTAAATGGTCTGAGTCAACACTGAGACTTTGCACTCTCTCCATTCAGAGGAGAAACAGGTAGGGTAGGTGTGGTGAAACCACAGCTGCTGCAACCTTTACTCCATACGCCATCAAAAGAGTATGTGAAAATGCAGGTTTCCAGTAGATTGACTTTAATTAATCATAAATAGCCCACTGTGGGGGGAAGGTGATGCTGAATAGGAATCGATCTGAACTTGCTGTTAAGGTAACAACCAAAACGAAAAACTGCTCAGATAAGAATGTGCCCTAAAACGTCAATAGACTAACCTGGGATGAACCTGGTAGAGTCTATAGCTTTTTTAGTATGGATGCTCTCCTCACACTCCTTGGTTTTCTTACTTTTGCAGTGAAGACAAGCACAGGTAAGGACAACATCTTTGTATATCTTTACGTCTGTATGTTCACAAGAATTTGTGGTTGGTTATCGCCTATCAGAGCACATTCAAATAGTTCCCTCTTCTCAATGTTAGTGTTCACAATTGGCTGAAGGTGTCAGCTACAACTTAAATTACACCCATGAAATTATTTTGATTAATAAGAATAACATTTTATCACTAAAATCAAGAATCAATCAAGCAGCTCTCGTTTACCAGTTGTCATGTTTAATTTTAATGTATAACTTCATTACTAGTTTCTACCTCCTAACATACAGGGTCACATTCCTTGGTGGTGTTTGCAACATTCATCATTGGACACACTCCGTTCCCAGAGTTCAGCGCGGTTGTGATGCTGGACGATGTCCAACTGGGTTACTACGACTCAGACGTGAGAAAGTTTATTTTGAGAGGACTCACGTCCGAGCCTGAGGATGTTGTACTTCAGGAGGATGCCAGTGTGGTCTTTGGACACGTAAACAGGGGCATGAAATACAGAGCCTCTCACCTGAGACAGCGGTCCAACCTCACGGGCGGTATGTATTCTGTGTGCAGATTGAGAGAGGGTGTGGTGACCTGCATATAGGTCATGTTTACATTATGACTTATGGAGTAAGATCCAACGCCTATCATTTAACCATTAACAAGATCTCCATGTATTGTACTACTATAAAACATACTGCAAAACTTAATGTGTCCAGATACCTTTCTACTGGTTATGTGCTGTCATTAAATGCTCTGTTGATCTATCTATCTACTGTATCTGTCTATCTATCTATCTATCTATTTATCTATCCTTCTATCCCTAATCACATGCAGGCCTTATCTTCACTGAAAGCATTTTTTACTTTTTTTCACACAAAGTCAAGCTCATGTTGTAAATGACTTTGAATGTAAATAATTGACTGCAAAGTTACTGAATACCAGCTACGGTATGTTAATGAGTATCCTTCTCTATTCCCCCCTCATGCAGCAGGCATCTACGTCCAGCAGAGAATCACAGGCTGTGAGTTGCTGGATGATGACCAGCCTGGTCCAATGGCAGTGAAAGACGCCTTCAACGGGCAGACTGGAGACCATCTGTCCTTCACCAATGACCAGCACAGCTTCTGGAACCAGTGGCAGTGGCCAGCCATGTGGGACAAGCTGCAGTTTAGCCAGGTGAAGTGGCTGTATGAGAACATCTACCAGCCCATCTGCCTCAGGACCCTCAGGACATATCTGAGGAAACAGAGGAATCGTGTCATGAGGAAAGGTATGCAGCATTGGCCACTCCTTGCCATAACCATTTTCTTTTTTCCCTTTATTTAGAAAGAGAGATGGGATGGGATGGGATCGTGAAATTATCCGGGTCAGACTCGAATACCCGTGGGGATTAGGATGTGGTATGGGCGCTATTGCCAGTAGTGCCACAGCCCCCACACCTTAGCCATTTTTTTGCCATTGCCAAAGGTACTGCATTATTGCTTATGCACCACCACATTATGCAATTCCTCCACAGTGAAGCCCAGAGTCCGGCTCCTCCAGAAGACACTCCCAGACTCTAGAGGGGCCAAAGTGACCTGTCTGGCCACTGGTTTCTACCCCCGTCACATCAACCTGACCCTGCTCAGAGACGGGCAGTCCGTTTCTGACCACCAGATCACTGGCGGAGAGCTGCTACCCAATGGAGATGAGACGTACCAGATGAGGAAGAGCTTGGAGGTCAGCCCAGAGGAATTACAGCATCACCACTACACCTGTACAGCTGAACATCTCAGCTTGGACAACAAGCTGGATATTGCTTTGGGTATAACAGGGGTTTTCATTGCTCTTTCAGATTGGTATTTATATTCAGTGTTTCTTAAATCCATTGATTTAGATATTGAATGGACAGGAGTGGGAATATACAGTGAGATAAAACGGCTGATGTGCTTGTTCAGTGTTTTTATCTTCCTGATTTGTTTTTTGGCAGGGAGTGAATGGGGCTCAGCCACTACAACCATAGCGTCCACTGCACTGGTGGCTGTGTGTGTGTGCCTGATCGGAGCTGCTACCGGAGTCTTTCTATTGTGTAAGAAGAACACAACAAAAGGTAAAAACAACTGCTACTGTGAATGTAAACTAGCTTTTAGTTTACAATCACTCAAGTTTACAATCACTCAGGATTTCAGACAAAGGTGTAACTTTGGGTTGAGGATTGGAGGGGGTGGGCTTCATCATGCTCTATAACAGATTAAACAGCCTGACAAAAGATACATAGGTGTTTCGATGTTCATAAGCGTTCACTCAATACAGCCAATCAAAATTGATGTTTTGGATGTGAGCTCATATCTCAGCAAACATTGGTGAGGGGACTAAGCTTGTATCGCAGCAACGCTTTGATGTACAAAGGCCAAACTTGGTACACTTGGTACCTGATTGTGAGGATGTGCTAGGAAATTCCTGTGTTACAGGAAGTGAGCTCATATCTCAGCAATGGTTTGATGTATGAGGGCCAAATTTACGGTACGGGGGATTGATACCTGATTGTACAGACATGAAAGGTGAGTGGCATCATTCAACCTCTGGGTGCTGTAATAAAGGAAGTAAGCTGATATCTCAGCCATCCGCAGTTGCTGTGAGTGCTTGCTCATGCCGTGGCAATGTAATTTCTGCGATTTACACCCCTGCATTGCTGCTTGCAGCTATATTGTTTTCTTTTTTCTTCCAATGCCTATCTCTCTGACTGACATATAATCTTTGTGTAACAGATAAGGGCTCCCAGATTTCTCTACAGAGTAACTACACAGCAACTCCAGGTGAGCTTGGAGGACAGAGTAAACCACATCAAGTTCAGATGCAAAACCCTCTAAACGCCACCTCTGTCAAAAAGGAGAAAACAGTGGTGTATGAATGCTCTCCTAGTATATTTCAATCAAAATAATTTTGCTTCAAAACCCGCTAAAGACAAGGCTGGGTGTACCCTGCCTGACCTGCTGCCGAATTTAGATTTTGCCCGGCAGCTCAGACTGGAAACCTGCAAATCTATCTACCCTGCTTCCTGTCCAAAACCTTTCGGTCCAATCACAAACTAGCTTATCCAAAAGACACACCTGGATCATTGATCTGATTGGTTGAAGGACTATCCAAGCGGAGTCATTTGAAATATGTCCATTGATCACCCCACTTGTGCGGAAGAAATAAAGCGCAGACTTCCTGGTCTAAAATATCGATTTGTTGGCAAAAATATAGGAGCCTGATCAAAAAGGCTCATTTAAAAGAAAAGTTGTCCGACGGATATAGAGGGTTTAGCATGAACTCTTCTTCAAACATAAACAGGTCATAACATAACATGAATTTGTACTGATGACATTGCAATACAAGCATTTTCATTCCATTTTGTATTGAAACATTTTCTTTAAGGGGAAGACCCAAGTGAGGCATCCAGTGACACACATTCATAAGGAGCTGTCATCACATATGGATAACAAAATTGTGGAACATTCACAGGAGATGTTCACAGAGCACCATATTTACTCAAATATAATATATATTATACATATAATAATATATCAACAATCCTAGCAACCATGAAAACAAAGTAATACTAACCTCAACCTCAAGTTCTGAGGCTCTGGAGTTCTAAGAGTGAGACACTGAAATATCATTCCATTAACTCTGCCTGTGAGAGCTGTTTTCTGATGCTCAATGTGCTGTTCCTATGTGTTAATCCCTGGTACTGGAGCTGGGTGAAATTGCGTTTAATGTCTTCTGCACTTGTGGAATTTTTCTGTACCCTGACAGCATTTTATTTTATACATCTGCATGTAGGCCTATATGTTTATTTTTTACCTCCGCGAAGGACTCAAAAAGTTACAGATGGATTTCGATTAAATTTTCAGGAAAGGTCTGAAATGACCCAAGGAAGAAACAATCACCATCTGGATTCAGGAGGCGGCTCACACAATATGTGTGAAACATTAAAACATTTTTCAGTAAAACATGTTGATATGACACATTTGTGTGTAAAATTAGATGTACCACATAGCAGTACAAAATATGACCGCCACTCAGTCCTCGAAATCACTCTTCAATTTGTCTCCATCTGCCTATGTGTGTGTGTGTGTGTGTGTATGTGTGTGTGTGTGTGTGTGTGTGTGTGTGTGTGTGTGTGTGTGTGTCTCATGCTTGTAAAAATTTACCGGCAACCCTTTGCTCAACACCGCCATCTACAGGCCAACTGGTATACAGTCACTAAATGTACACATAAATAATTGTAGCCCTCTCTCCCTATGGAGCGATTTGCATCGACCCATTTCATACACTCTTCTTGGCCATGGGTTCATTCTCCATCCAGTTAATGTGATAAGCTGAGAGTGAATCCACAGAGGCCACTGCCAGTGTTGCTTTGTTCCTCTCTCCAGCCCAATCCACACCATGCCCTTGTGCTGAGAGTCTGCAGACTTTAACAGACTTGTCATATTCCTCATATTCTCTGCAGTGGCCAGGTCAATATGGACTTTCCTGCAGTACTCCTGAGCTTCTGCCCATGTTTTAAACTCATTGATGTAGGCCTACTGCACCGCAGATAAATGCCAGAGTAGGCCTCAGTGCTGCATGGGTAGGAGCAGACATGCACCTTTGGCCATGGATATGGAGTTTCATCTCATGCCATGATTTTATCTGACACCGTGATTTAAGAAAATACCACTGAATTATTTGTGCATCCCTTTCTCATGAAGGCAATGTCCCAATGTTTCATTTGGACTCAATTATGAACTGATTGTTGGTCAAGACCCACGTCACTGTGAACCCCATTAATTAATGACATCATCGAACATCTCATGATCAATATTAACGTAGCCCAGTAGGCTAATTATTGTAGTAGGGATGGAAGTTACATGTTTTGTCACCTTTTTTTAACCATCATTGCCAAGAGAGATTAGTCCAAAAGGAACATACAAATAACAATAGGGCCTATTTAACAGCAAATTTAGTTGTATTTAGTCCAAAAGTTGATCATAGCCTACTTAGGCCTATCAGTAATAAACAACATGTCCATTCAAACAACAGCTTAATGAAAGCAACTAAATATACAAACCATAATGCATAAGAAACGCTTAATAAAGTAGGCTAAGTGCAATTTGTAGGCCTACATTCACATGCAGTGTAGTTTGGTCTTTTGGGCCCCCACCGTCAACTTCAGGGCCTTGTCTGTTTGAAGGGGGCATAAAAGACCATCAAGTTGTTCAATTGCTCATTCCACCCACATTTGGCCTATATATTTGTTCCCATTCCTCATGTGAAAACCGTCAAATCTGACATTATTAAATCACAGGAAACTTTCTGGTTTTCCATAGGCTATAGGTTTAGGGGGGGGGGGAGAGAGAGAGAGAGAGAAGTTGTCAGGTTGATGTTGCTCTTATTACCATTATGATTAACATATAGGCCTATTTTTCACCTGTAAATCGCTTTAGACAAAGGCGTCTGCAAAATAACTAAAAAATCCATGCAGAAAATGCATTAATTGATTGTCGCGTGTCAGTGACGTTGTACAACACGGCGGCACTGCCCCCAGCTGGACGTGGAGTGTGCAACAAAGGGGTCACTGTCCTAATACTTTCTACATTGTATTATTTTGACATTTCTCTGTCTGAAGGAATAAATATTTTGCAACTACTATTTTGGCGCATTGGACATTATATCTGCAGCCAAAGGTCCCACCTGGCCATGGGTAGGAACGCAACGTTCATAGTCATACTGGTATGGGGATCTATTTGACAACTCAAATTCCTCATGAATGCATTCTTATTGGGCGAAGAGTGTTTGGTGTCGGAGGAGCCGACCTGCGGGGAGGATGGCTAGCTGACCAAACATACATTGATTAGGTATTAAGGTTTTTATCCATACTTAGCAGTTAGTGGGATGTTATTGTGTTCAGTGTGAGAGCAACATAGACTACTTGCATGTGTATCGTTGGTTTGGAACTTAAACAAAAGCTCAGAAATTAGCTGCATGATAGTTAGCCTTATCAGCTATATCTAGCTTGCTAGTAAGTTAGCCATCACTTCGATATTGGTTGCATAGCGTGTAGGCTAACTTGGGACCTTTCTACATAGCAAGCTAACATTAGGTGAGTTATCTGTTTTGACGTTACTGACAAGTTAGCTTCTCTTCACCTAACGACAGCTGAAACTTTACCGTTTTTGCTCAGTTCGTTTAGAGTACAGTTTATTTAAATTGACTTTAATGTGAAATGAAATGTTATCCAATAGTATGATGTACTGTAATGGTAAATTGTGACAGAGCTGGTAGTGGGAGATAAGCTAATATATGTTAGCTAGTTATCCAGCTAACTTAGCTAGCATTTGATTGATGCGAGCTGGCTATCCAGCTAGCAGTTCATTGTTCGTTGCTAACTATATCTGCGACTGCTATGTAGTTCGCCCCAGATTAACGTTAGTCTCGATTGGGTTTGAAGCAAGCGGTTTATCTTAGGAATCGTCCACACTACAACGCGTGATGATTATTAAAATAAAACACAAGGCAATATGTGCATTTCAACTGCAGATGGCATAGGTAGCCGAATTTGGTCCACTCTAGCTCGCGTCAACAAAGATAAGCTAGCCTGTTAGCTACTCAGATAGCTGGAAGGCTAAATGAGTTCGTTGCATGTTTTTTTGTTTGTCTGTTAAACAGTTAACACAAGCAAGCATCATTTGGTGGAGTCTAATGTAACCTGTTTTTGCAATGTACAGTCAGTGTCAGTATTTTAAAACACAACTCCAATGACTCAGGTTATTCTAGTATGTAACTAGACAATGCTATTCCTCGCTAACGTTTTGTCTTTAACGTTAACGTTATTTGTCTAGTTAACCTACCTATCCTGCGACTGTCATTCAGCAGCGGGCTGGCCTACTAGGCTTATACCCTTGTTACGGTTCTATTAAGGTCCAGACAGAGCCCAGCTGAATCAGTTTGTAATGAGATTTCCCAATGTCTACTACTGAGTTCAAGCATGGATCAGCCCTGTATTGCCATATGTTTTCAAATCTCCCATACATATTGCATTCACAGCGTCCAGTCATCGGTTCTCATAACACTGGTGGCCTGTCCAAGTAGCTGATGCCATACCAGATATGGACACAAGATCAAGGGGATCTGTCACACATCAGAGACACTGACAGAAGGTGAAAATTGATCGCATTCATATTTTGAAATCCTCTACAGTTCCTCTGATCAGTCAGACTGGCTTGACCATTGGTGTGTACTTATGCTGGCCTCCATGACCCTTTTCTTTTTTGCCCTTCTTTTTATGTCTGAAATGATGTCCAGAGGATAGGTGTGCATGATCTCCTGGTGCGAGATGTAACAGGATGCTGAACCATCACTGCAGAAGGAACCCTGAACTTCAAGAGGAGCTGCAGATTCAAGCTGCAGTGGCAGCAGGGGATGTCTACACCGTCCGCAAGATGCTGGAACAGGGTTATTCGCCCAAAATTCGGGATGCCAATGGCTGGACCCTGCTCCACTTCTCGGCAGCAAAAGGGAAGGAGAGATGTGTTCGGGTCTTCCTGGAGCACGGAGGTGAGGAGAAAGAGGTGGTGGTGGCGGCATCATCATTCTGTTTCGATAGCTCATTATTGTAGATAGACACTTGATGTGCACAAACAGTCAGTTGCAAACAGGCTGCCTATGTTTGTTCAGCAAGAATGTGTAAGAATCCGAAATGAAGATTAAGTGGTTAGATAATGGCCAGATAGCAATGTCCAAGGGATCACTCAGGAGGTTTCACTTCTTGATATACTTGTTACTTACTGTGAGAATAATATACTTTACACACATTTATTTTCTGTTTTGGTGTTGTGTGGATGGTACATAAGGCTTTGTTTGTGTGGTAATTGTGGTAATGATTTCAGATGAAAGTTCATCATTAAGACCAATCCACACAGGTCATTAATTAATTGGCAGTCCAAAGAATATTTGCTCTTTGCTGTTGAGAATGTTCAGGCTATATCACTACCAAGAACTAATTGGAGGAAGTTGGCTTTTTCTATCTTACAGCAGATGATTGTACAGAATCCAATGAGAATTTAAATTATGTTATGATAATGATAAATAAGCCATCCTTTTGGAACTTGACTGTAGGCTGTGTGAACCTTTAATTTGATTTCACATAAAATCAATATACGTATGTTAGTAAGACATAAAAGCCGTGTCAGGGATTAAAAAAAAAAAAAAAAAGCTACTCAATGACTAATTTCCATGTACAACCTGGAAATGGTTTATGTACATAGACATTAGCCTTTGTACATTACAAATAGGCTGTTTCTTCTGAAATGGCTCCCCTCTCCTCTAGACATTCCTGAAAAACTTTGTTTTTGATTGCATATCAATGAGGTTACAGTGGCTGCTATAATTAGGCAGGTAGGCTGTACTGTTAAACTTTGCTTTAAGAACATCAGAACCAGGTCAGTCCCACACCTCTAAAATGGAGACGATTTGTCAGCAGCCAAGTTTACTAGCAGACCATTGATCAATAGCTCAATTAAATAGGTTAAAATTGTATGTAATTGAGGTATGTATTAGTTGAATTAGTCAAATAATACTCTTCTATGGTATTAACTATGCAAACTGAAATTGTTACCTTGTTGGCTTCTTTCCTATTGTGGCATGTTCACCTTTGAGTCAATTGACAGGCACATTTACACATTTCTGAACTACTGCTAGCAGACCTATCGTCACATAGTCATACATCTCTGTGTGATGCTGCACCACTTCGCTTTCATCACATAAAACCGCGGTTCTCCCTCATTTAACAATATTTAATGAGCCCAAAACAATTAATGTATTGATTGTTTAATAACAATTAATGTGTAGTTTAGTTTTTATCAATATGGTCGTTAAGCTAGTTGGTATGGAAGCCGGTCCCTCGTAGCCTGGATATATCCAGACTCTGTACACGAGGCTGTCAACTCTCGATTGGGAAATGTTTGCAACACTTGCTTCGCGACGGCCACTAACTTTGAAATCATTGTTTCTGCTTTACCAATCACATTGATCAGAGATTCCTAATGTTACTCTCTACTTTGCCTAAACTTTACAAAAACTGACAATAAACAGCATCAACAGTCAGGAAGCAATGTGTGTGGGTCTACCTTTGCTGTAAATACATTTCTGCATTTTTCCAGCTGCATTTTTTTTGTGTTGCTTTCTGTTCACAATCACAATAAGTTTCAGTTTCGTCTTCCCCTCTCGTCGCTGATTGGCCTGACATTTTTCTTGAATATGGGAAGCGGTTATGAACTGTTGCCAGACTAGCTCTCCCTGAAAGAAGATCTAGGGGGGGCGGGGCTAGGCTAGGCTAGGTCCTTGGTGTGGTTTGATGTGAAATTGATGAGTTATAGTGACGGCTGGTTGCCGCTAGATGGCACTGTGAACCTGCTCTGCCCAGAGCCGCATATACGGTACTGGCTCTGTCCAGAGCTGTGTCTACATCAGCCAAGGCTTGCTCTGGAATGAGGCCTCAGATGTTTTCACTGCATTTCATTGCAACTTTAAGGTCTGCTTTCTTGATTAATTTAAATGGTGAATTTTATTTATTAGGCTAGAATTCTATTCGTAATTCTTAAACTGTAAACTATAGCGATTACAATACGTTTAGTGTATGTGCTAATCTGGGTATGTCCGGTAATACCATTAACAGGATTCATCCCTTAGGAAGTATATGATCTGTAAAGCTACGTAGGGTCGTGGTTAAGGGACTGGGCTAGCAAACAGTAGCCAGACATGTTGAGGGTTCAATTCCCGGCTGCCATCATTGTGTTCTTGAGCAATGCACTTAACCCCGGGGTGGTCTGGGTAAAGTGGCCCTTGTAAGCACTTGCGTATGCAAGTGGCTTTGGTTAAAAGCATCAGCCAAATGAGTGAGTGAGTAAGTAAGTAACGCTATGCTAACCTAAATATTTGCTCTTTTTTTTTAAAATGATTTCACCCCAAAACGTTTTGTAGGTCTCTTTTTTTTTTCTAGGTTTCATCTCCACACTCTCTCATTCTTCCTCCTTCTTCCTCCTTCTCTCCCTCCCTTTTCTTGCTCACTTTCTTTCTCTTCCTCTCTGTGCTAAACAAAGCAATAATGAGTGTTTCTTGGGTAATTGAAATAGCAGGACTTAACCTATGGCCTCTCTTTCACACTCCGGTCTTCCTGATTGTTGAAGTGCATTACCAGCATGGCCCGTGATGGCCCCTTAATCTCCCATCTGGCTGTCAGCTCATCCTGCCTCTGTGTGTGTGTCTGTCTGTGTCTGTCTATGTGTGTGTCTGTGTGTGTGTGTCCGTGTGTGTGTGTCTGCAGCTGACCCCACGGTGAAGGACTTCATCGGGGGCTTCACGGCGCTGCACTACGCCGCCATGCACGGCCGCGCGCGCATCGCCCGCCTGATGCTGGAGTCGGAGCACCGCGGCGACATCATCAACGCCAAGAGCAACGACGGCTGGACGCCGCTGCACGTGGCGGCGCACTACGGCCGCGACTCCTTCGTGCGCCTGCTGCTGGAGTTCCACGCCGAGGTGGACCCGCTGAGCGACAAGGGCACCACGCCGCTGCAGCTGGCCATCATCCGCGAGCGCTCCAGCTGCGTGCGCATCCTGCTGGACCACAGCGCCAACATCGACATCCAGAACGGCTTCCTGCTGCGCTACGCCGTCATCAAGGGCAACCACTCGTACTGCCGCATGTTCCTGCAGCGCGGCGCCGACACCAACCTGGGCCGGCTGGAGGACGGCCAGACGCCGCTGCACCTGTCGGCGCTGCGGGACGACGTGCTCTGCGCCCAGATGCTGTACGCGTACGGCGCCGACACCACCACGCGCAACTACGAGGGACAGACGCCCGTGGCCGTGTCGCTCAGCATGTCGGCCATCAGCCGGCCCTGCCTGGACTTTCTGCAGGAAGTTACCAGTAGGTGTCCCCAACTCCCTGCTCTGTCCTCGCCTCTCCTGTGTGTGTGTGTGTGTGTGTGTGTGTGTGTGTGTGTGTGTGTGTGTGTGCATGGCCTAGTGTAGCTGTCCCCAACCCCCTGCTCTGTCCTTCCTTCTCCTCTCCCCGTGTGTGTGTGTGTGTGTTTACCTTCATGGCCTAGTGTGGCTAGTTCCACTGTGTGTATGTGGTTCAGGTGAGGCTAGGAATCTGATGCTGTCCTCTTGCGATGGAAGGGTTCTTGGCTGCTTTCCAGTTTTACACTTGAAGTATGTATTTCCTAAGGGCATACAGAAAGCCAGTTTTCATTACATTGCGACACATTGGAGTTTTTATGGCTCAGAACAGTGTATCATTGTAACGTATACGGTATAATGGCAAAATAACAGCTATCAAACAACAGTGCAAGTTTTGGCTTTTTTTTGTTTAGCTGCGGGTTAATCAGATATCTCCGTAATAATGCAGCATGAAAGGCTGGTATGATTGCAGCTTTGGTCAGACATGCATGCGTTGGTTGACCTGTAGGTTTGCAGGCAGAGCATAAAAGCGGAGGGAGATGTCCTAAAGCTCAGCAGCGCTCGCTCGCCGAACAATCGGCCATGTGAAAAGAGAGCCGGCGTGTTACCTGAAGCGCTAATGATTCAGTAAGCAACAATGCCTCCGTGCCAATTGTTCCCCCCCTGAACTTTGATATCGAGATATCAAAGCCGCAGTGCTGAGACAGACGCACTCTGTGAAGTCAGCCCCCCTGCTCAGCTCTGGACAGGCCGGCACGATCATCTTTCCCCGCTGCTTATTGATCATCCTAACTACCTCACGGGGTCGTCTCCTGTCCTGTCAGCCTCCCCCCCCCCCACCCCGGTCGTCCGGACGTCCACGTGATTGACACGCCAGCCTCCGAGCAGGCTGTCCCTGGCCGTTGTTTGGCAGAGCGGCAGACTTGGATGTAATTAAGCATTTGAAGTGACACTAGACAGGGCCCACAGATGGCCCGCTCAGCTATGCCTTTGTTGTGGGTTTTCCAGCTGGCTTCATTTGTGTGTGCGGCCTGTTGTACCGCAAAGCTGAGTGTGCTGCCTTATTAACCTGATAAAATGTTATTTTTTTCTCTTTTTATGATTTCTTTGTTATTTTTAATACTGTATTACGGAAAAGAACGCTTCCCATGGTAACTTCTGAACTGTGGCAGATAACAGATGAAGGGAGTTCAGTGGCCTTGAAGGCTGTGAGGCCTGAGAGCTCTTTCTAGGACAGAGGAGTTTTCCTGGCTGTTTGTCTCGCTGTCTGTTTCCCCTTAATTGGATATATGACCTAGGACACATTATGTTCATTGGATACTTTGGGCTGAAGTCAATCCAAGAACATGCCTCTGAAAGGAGCCTTTAGTTGTTGATTTAGCCTGAAATGCACTTCAGATATGTGTGGTCTCTATTGTCATTGTGCAGAAGCCCTTTGTCGAGATGCTTGATTGTAATATTTTCCTTCTCTCTCTCTTTCTTGCCTTTTTAGGACAACCCAGGACTTTACAGGACATGTGCAGAATCAAAATCCGACAGTGTATAGGCCTGCAGAGCCTGAAGTTCCTGGAGGATTTACCTATCGCTAAGGTCATGAAAGACTACTTAAAACACAAGTTCGACAACGTCTGATGGCAGCCAAAACACTTAATGACATAGCGTTGAAGCATTTCTTCTGCTTAAGACTATGCAAACTGTTATCCTTTCTACTCGTGAACTCTGAAAACAGGTGCACAGTTTTTATACAAAATTGAGATGAATGCACATTTCTATTTAGCTATATGATTATAAAATCAATGAGAAGTCAGTGAAGGAGTGGCTAAGCCCAGTTGCTGCGTTGGCGTGGATATTTATGTGGATAAGTATCGTTATTGACCACTGAAACGAATCAGTATCCTAAATGAAGTTTGTACAGGAGTGCAATCAACAACAATTCTGTTCACCAAGTAGATCGGCAGGTGGTTAATTTCATGTCATTTCATGATCACCAAAGCATAAGTGTAGTTTTGTCTGAATTTCAGTCATCTGGATCAAGTGACCATAAACCAGAGGTTCTTCAGCTCCCAGTCTCAGGAGGCTAGTGTCCTGTCAGCAGGGGCTTTTGCTCTTACCCAACACTAGACGTTATTAATAAGGTACCGAGAGCTTTATCATTGATGCGGAATGGAGTTACTTTAGAAACCTGAACCGAGAGCATTCTGTAGAGTTCTTTGCTGCTTTAGCATTAAATAATAAAAAAAAACATGGAAGATAATCTTTGGAAGGAGGATGAGGGGGTGGGTGGGATGGGGAGGTCCTGGGGGTGAGTTTTAAAAAAAGGAAGAAAAAAAGAGAAACATTGAAGCTCGGTATAGAAAAGCCTCTGTTTCTGTCACAAATCATCACCGCTCATACGCCTCAGCCATGGATCAGTGATTCAGGACACTCGTTTGTGGGAGAGAGAGCGAACTCCCACACTTTCCCAAGTATGTGCATCTCTCGACACACAGTTCTGGTGCTTTGTCTTGATGTCATTTCTGAGACGGGGCTATCGCATTGTTTTAAGTGTTGCTAGTTTGGCTTGAGCGCTCATTTGTCTTTAAACGGCAAGCGCCAAATCAGCGTTTTTTTTGTAGAAAGCAGACATCAACATCGTTGTTTAACTTTTAATTTTAAAAAAGCAGCATCTTGGCATAGCGAGTGCTTGTTGTTGAAAGTGGCCAAATGCAATCCCAAACAAACACATGTTTAACAGAACTCTCAGTTGTTTATCCATGTCTAGAATCATTAACAAAGAAAATGTAAATAATTGTCGCATATGTACAGCAAATATTTTTCTAGAATTATTTAAACAAACTCAATTTCAAAAGTGTGTTTTGAAAGTCTCATGCTTTTTTTGTCTTGTGTGGCTCATGTATACTTGCTCTTTCTTTTTATGTGATTGTTTGAAGTCTTTAAAGTTAGACATTGGAATTAAGACCATTTTCAAAAACCGCGATGTAATATTATATTGTCTTGGGGTTGTTTTCCACACACTAAAAAGTATATAGGATATCCTTAATATATGTTTTCAGAAATTCTTGTTTGCATTGTCAAAATTGAACAGTAAATTGATACTTTCTATTGGAGCGATTTATTAATAGATTCTTTAATTGCATTTTCCTCTCCATAAGATATTGATTTTGTTGAGTATTTTAGCTGAGTCTTTGGCATTTTTTTGTGGTGTTATGGGTAGTTTACTCTTTGCCCCCTCAGGCAAAACCCTCTCATGGGACAAGAGAAGCGGTCGCTCATATTTCGATGGTGTTCATAGACTGCGATGGTGCATAGAGAGTGTGCGCTCTCTCTAAAGAACAAAGTCTCGTTTTGATTTGCTTCCACATGCTGTTGGTAACCCAAACTGAATGCAGTCATGACTTCACAGGTCAAAGCCCCCTGTCGGCCTTTTCTCACCTCACGTTCGCAGTCTGTCCTCTGCTCAGAATGGCTGCTCGTTTCTGAGTTACGGGCTGCGTTATGGGGTGGAGTGCCGCGTGTGCGTCTCAACCTCAGTATTCGGCTCGTCTGTCTGCCTTTTTTATTTTGAAGACGAAGAGAAAAAACAAAAAAACGTGCGTGACACTGGTGACTTGAGTGGGCTCTCCGCATCTCTCTCAGAGACGAGACACGTTCGTCTCCACAAGTACTTTAACCACCAGCTGCCTTTGCCATTGTTGTCGCATGAAGCGTAGGATTACAGTGAAACACAGACTTACAGAATGTCAAGGAGGGAGTGTTCATTTGTCTTATTGCATTTAGTTTTATTAAAGTTTAGGCAGTCCTGTGGGTCTATTTGAATACAGCAGCATTTTGTAAGCTTTTGTATGAGACTTGTGTGTGTGTCTGTGTGCGAGTTTGTGTGTGTGTATGCGTGTGTGTGTGTGTGACGATTGTGTAGATGTGGAAGTTTTTGCATTTATTTTGTGTGCAAGAGCGGTCACGGGGCATGTGTGTTGCTGTTGTAACGTTTGGCACTGCAGAGTTTGGAGGACCTAAGATGGCTCATTTGTTGTCAGGGAACCTAAGAGCTAAGTCGGAAAAGTCAATGAAATAATCCCGCGTCTTCCATGCCATCAACTACTGAATGTACATAATATGCTGTTTGCGGAATTGTTCATGTAAAATGTGTGAATAAAAAAAAAAGCCTGGCATAATCCTTGTCTTCTAGTCATTTGTAAACAAACTACACACACTGAAGTCCACAGGTCCGTCTCAGCAGTTTCCTCAAAGTGAAACGTGGGTGGATAGATATAGATAAGTTTTATTTTTAGAAAACCCTACAATTTTGTTAATGCTCTTCCTCAACCTCGATCCAAATTGGGCAGAGTGGCGGAGATCCCGTTCCCAAGTGCTTCCTATTGTGAAACCCATCAGACCTCCTCCAGCGGTGTTGGGGCCGCATGTGTGCCAGTGTGGTGCGCTGATAAGAGTGTTTTATGAATGGGCTTCAGTGTTTTGTTTCCTCTGCTTTGCACTCGCGCTTCCTCCCCCTCGTCCGTATCATCATGCAATAAATCTCCGGCCGCGATAGCGATCGTGGCAAAGCCTGTTTCAGGTACAGTCCCCCCCCCTTCCCCCCGCGTGCGCGCTGCCGCGGCTGAACCTCTGCCAGGCTCCTCGGGTGAAGAGCCACACTACACCATGTGCAGCAGGAGAGGTCCCATTGTAACGGCTCTAGCTTTACAGCTGGCTCTACACGAGGGAGGGAGAAAAAAAAACACATCCCTATTCTTCCCCTATGTAGGGGATAGGATGCCTGAAATTACACAAGCTGGCACTTTGTCAATATGTTTCGTGATACATGGATCTCTTTGAGCAGTGTGTGTGTGTGTGTGTGTGTGGGGGGGGGGTGTTCTTCCTTTCTCTCCATCTTTTTAGACCTTCCCTCCCTCTCTTTCAGGAATGTTGACTTACATTGAAAAGAGCTTTTTTTTTGTCATTTTGCTTTTGTCTCCCCAGTCCGTATACCAGGATACTACCAAGCTGTGTGTGCCTGTGTGACCCAAGAGCACCGGTGATATACAGTATTTGTGTATTACTTTACAAAAACACAGGGAGCTATCGCTGATCGAATCACAGGTAACATTACATGATAAAGACAATGGCTTTCCTCAGTAGACACATAACCTGGCAGACAGCGCGAACAATGTGCCCACTGTTGGGAGAGGGCTGACATGGGCCGGAGGAACCCTTGAGCTGCTCTCCTTTCTCAAAATGCTAAACGCAGCAGCATTGGCTTTAAGTTGAGGAAGCCCCACACTTTTTATGGTGGATTGTCTTGGAAAGGAAGTTGGGAAAAGCCTGGGGGATAGTCGTGTGGAAAAACACTGCGGGAAACATGCAAAGGGAATTCCATGGATTTTGTGACATCATGGCTTGGTTCTTTATCTTTGTGACATTTGGGAGATCTGACCACTTATCTTAAGAGCTGTTTTTCAGTGTTATGTGTATATTGTAATAGGTTGTGAGGTCTGATTTGTTCTTTTGCATAATGCTTACTCAAATATTTCCCCAAAACATTGCAACAATATTTGTGTTGCATGTAGATATTGCAATGGTGTTTAAAAGAGAAAAGAAATACATTGTGGACAAATGTCAGATGTATTCGCATTTACTGTCATTCAACTAATTATTCAGTAATAATAATTGTCCTTCACAGGAGTTTATCAGAAGTCTACTCGTCTGTCTTGAACATTGCAGACTTTGTATCTTAAAGCGCCACTATGCTGGAGTTGATCACCTAATCAGGTATGTTTTTTATTATTATTATTATTATTATTATTATTATCTTCAAATTCCTTTTGATGGTCTCATGTCATGTGATGGAGGGATGAAAGCACACCTGTGACTCCACTAGCCTCCCAATCTACAGACGAGACCCAAATTGTTTTTAGCAATGATGCGTGATTGAATTTCCCCTTGGGGATCAACAAAGTATCTATCTATCTATCTATCTATCTATGTTGCTAACTAATATCACCTCAAGACTGTTTTTAAAGTGCTGGCAAGCTGATGTCAGAGACAGCTCTGCTGTTGTTGGTGTGTGCAATATTTTTGCATGCGTTTTGAGTCGTTGGTTCACCAGGTTCAGATCAAGACTGCTCATTGCTGGGTTGACAATAGAAAATTGTATTTTGCTGTTCAAATTGTTGGGTGAATAGAGCACAGGTGTGGTCTGAGAGATGCAACCCTGCCACGATTACGTGCCATATTTTATTTTGTCAGAGCCATTTTCTGCAGCGTGGAGCCTGTTTTCATTACGGTCCTTGATTGTGACGTGTCTGTCTCCGTATTGATGTGATTGTCTTGTGTTTTAATATGCCCTCACTGGTGATGCATTAGAACCTAATGAACAGACGTTCTAGGGTTCCAAGAAAAGCAGCGGCATTCCAGGGCCCACTCTGGACCCCTTCCACATCCATATCTCAAGAGACTCCTTATTTCTCCCCCTCCTCCTCCCCAAATTTATGAGACAAGTGTGTATCCCAGGCCGCGGTGTGACGCACTGCCTCCGCCGCTCCCTGCACACAATGGGGCCTCTTTCTGGACTTTTAAGGGGGCCTCCGGTACCGTGGCCCAGCTGTTCGGTTACCGTTTTTTATCAGCTCCTAATTTTTGTGCTGAAAGCCGCGCACCTCTGCGCAGATGCACGGTGTGCTCATGCAGAACAGAGCGAAAGGCCAGGGCCAAGGAATGCCCTCCTGCTGTGGGCTCGGGGGAATAAAAAGCCCCGCGACCGGCAGCTCAGCCTCTCTGCTCCGCTCCGCTCCTCTCCTCCCGCACACTGTACGGCTTTGTGTGCCGCCGCCGCCGCTGCTGCTGCTGCCTGTGCGCTGTAACGCAAAGCCCTAATGGCCGCCCCGCTACAGGTGCACAGGGACCCAGGGGGCAAGAGGTGTCCGGTCCCAAACCCAAGCACCCCTTTTACTGCTGGCTGGAAGGATAAGACTACAGTAGGCTACGGACGTGTGCAATGCGTTCGTCCTTCAGCAGAAGTTATTAAGCAGACGTTAAATGATAAGCAAGAGCAGAGGACTCTGGCGGAAGAGTCAGTAGTACGTACTGGACTATACCTGCAAGGGACAAGTCAGTCAACTTCCTGTGCCTTGATGAGAGGAGAGGGAAAAAACTTTCTTTTCATCCAGGACAGAATTTTTCCCTGAGGATCAGAATAGTCTGGACATATGGTTGATTGTCCAGTCATGAGGAAAAAATCCCGAAAGCAGTTAAAAAAGATAGTGAAATGAATGGCACTGTTGCCCCACAGAGGATGCATGTTTGATCTTTGGGAAAAGTCTTTATTCTCTTCATTAGCGGATGTCGTTGTGGATGAGTTATAGGGGTGTAGTGGTGCCTAAAGTATGGAGGACAGCTTGGGAAGATCAAATATGTGCTGCCTCTCAATATTCCACATGTCTGGCACATGCCATTTTGATGGTTTTCCATGAAGCCATGGAGATAACAACATTTTGATCTGCCACAGACTCATCATGTAAACTTGTGGCACATCATTCTACTCCTGGCTACGTTGTTCAACACCTCTGATAATCCTTTCTTCTATACAATTAATTTCATTTTATGACTGACTTAGATATTCAGTAATATTTGAAATGGAATTACCCAAAATCTTTCTATATTCCTTCAAATGTAAGAAAAAAAAAACAGCATCTGTTCGAACGGCATGTTTTTGTTTCCTCAAACTGCAGTTCTGAGAAAGTTCTAAATGATTTTATGCGGGTTTTTTTTTATGCTTGCCATATTTTGTTAGCGTATGACTTTGCACTGCAAAAACCAAGGGACACTGCAGACTATTCAAACACATGGTTCTACTCATGCCTTTGCTGTAAATGCGGATAGAACAATAGAGAAGTAGTGGCCTTTTCTCTCTTAACATATGGTAGCACAAATACCCTGACCAAACACCCTTTTGATGGGCATCCCCATAATGGTCTTGTGGTTTAATATAAAAACCAGTCAGTCTACTCTACCTTGTGGCACAAAACAATGTTTGCTTGTTGGAGGAAGTGCCCAGAAATACAAGGCTGGCGAGTGTAATGGTATATGTTGGTGCTTGCCCAGAACGCCCTCTCTCTAAAACAAGCCTGTTCATCAAGGACACTGTACACGGCTGCGCAACAATGCCTCATGCATATGTTCTAAATCAAGACCCTCCACGCACACACGCTCTCATCCTACTTGCTTACCTTCTTTACATCGAGAGCACTCTCCTCGAAAACCTGATCACATCATTTCCTTTTGACAAGAAAGCCAGAGCATTGTTTGCTTTTCACTTGGATTTCCCACTGCCCCCACCCCCTTTACTCTTTCGGCTGAAGTCTATTTTTTTTTTTTTTTTTTTCATTCCTAAACTGAGCAGTGCCCAGTCAGTCTGATTCTTAATTATTTATTTACTTTACAAAAGAACGAGAAGAAAAAAAAACGACACACAGATAAGGTTTGGGGTTTGTCTTTCCCATAGAAGCTGACAAACTATCGAGTGACATTATAATTCGATCAGTGTTAATAAAAGCTGGACGTGGGCTCTCGGAGGCTGACGGGGGCCAGTTTGAGAGACCGTGCTCTCCTGGGACGGCAGCACAGGCCAGTCAGTGTGTGTGCCAAAGAGCGCTGGGCCTGGCTTTGGGTGAGAGCTGTGCTGGATGGGTTTCAGCGAAGGCCCGAGCTCCCCGCTGCCAGACAGACCACACTAGGAGCAATTATCCAGGACACTCACTCATGCAAGCAAAATAGTTCTCTCTGAACAGTGGAGGAGAACCGGCCGTGCCATACTAGATGGTCCGCGCTCGCAGCCTGAGATGGGGTGGTTTAGGTTTACGCAGAAAAAAGAGAGTATTGATTTGGGGGAGGCATCGAAAAAAAACAGCTCCAAATGAATGTTTTTTTGGACCTTCCAAAAAGGTCCAACATTACAGCACTAAAGTGATCTCATTTACTGTTACTGTTTCCATGGTGATGCAGGGAAAAGTATTGTGTTTCCTGGCAAGTTTGGGGGGGGGAAAAAACTTTATCTAAGGGCATGTATCTCTAAAAAGCTGAAAACGAAGGGACTGAAATGGCCTGTCTGGACAATAACCAGAGGGATGTTAAATGTAGAGCAGCATGTTTAAGATAAGCATGGCGCTGACTTTGCCAAGCAAACCTGAAGTTTGAAAAAAGAACAGGACTGCGCAGCAAAGCACAGATTCCCACACAGCCTCCGCTAGAACATGGCCAGTCAGCAAATGAATGGACGGCACACCAGTGCATTAGGTTTGGTAAACAAAAAGATAGACTAGACTGACAAAAGCATTTCACTTTTTGGACGGTCCTGATGAGACATGAGGCTGTGGTAAAAGTAGTGTTTTACGGCTCTAAATGTGCAGTAATGTATGTTATGTATTTACACATACTGGTTTGTCAACATTACCATTTTTATGACTTACATACTACATCATTGTACTTAAGTAAGATCGATGCATAAATAAGAGTCTGAAATAACCATACAGTTTGTCAAATAATTTCTGGTGTTTAGGGAAAAGAAAAAGGTTTGGGTGACTGATTACCCTTCAATTTAGTTAGACATTTTCAAAACACTCAACAGGCCACATATCTTGTTAAAAAATATATGTGAACCATTTTTTGGAATATGATTATGGATGTCTGAATTAAGCTGTAGAAATTAAAACACAACTATTTTTTTTCTCCATCATTTTCCCACAGCTTTTCTTTCCCACAAAATGATGAGTGGAACATCATATTTCATAGGCCACGTCTGAGAAGTTGTTGAAATGGATTAAAGCGCACTGACTAAAACCACAGGCGCACTGCGGGCGGCGAGAAAGATATATGGTTGTAGAGTGAGTCCACACAGAGCCACCATAGCACAGGCTGACTGCATGCGTACAAATCTCAGCGCTGCGACCTTGTGTTATTAGAGTGAAATCTGGAGAACAGGGGATCGGGTTTCATTAGACATCAAGACGATCCCTGACTGTTTATTTTTCTTCTTTTTTTTTTAATGACAAGATTCGTCAGTCACCCACCTATTCATTATCCTCAGGAGGATAATAACTTTTAGACAGATTACAACCACATCCTTGTCATGCTGGAGTAATAAGACAGCCGCTGTTGTGCGTGGTAAGCACTTCGCTAAACAAAAGATAACATTGATGCAGCTACTAAAAGCACTCACACTCTCTCTGTGCCCCAACTTACAATCTAGCCAGGCCAAAAGGGAGATGTAAACACTGTTCAGTCATTCAATCCTCCACATTAGATGGCTGCTTTTGACAAGGAGCCCCTGAATCCACGGACAATGTGGCCACATAACCAGCCTCTCGCTGGGCCAGGGCACGGTCTCACCAGTGACACACTATCTCACAGACTGCCTTTCAACCCAACAGTTGACCACTGTAGCGGAAAGCAGAGGAAGTGATCATTTTTGAGGCTATCACTACCCCTGCCCATCATACAAATATAGGGCGCTAAAAGTAGAACAACGGTTTGTGTAATTCAAACTGTCTCTCGGCGAAGCTCAGTGATCAGCTGCAATCACGACCATCATGATTCCCCCCCCCTTCCAATGTTTCATGTTTTAGTTTTTCGTGTTTGTTTCACTAAGCATGTGAATTGCTTTTGGAAGTCTATCATTTTTTTTTTCTTTTTCTGTGCAATATTTGTTTTCATAAAAACCTCACTGTCTGCAACCAGACAGGAAATGGCTTGAGTCATGTACCGTGATGAGGTCTTCACCCCAGGCTGTCTGGAGTGCCCATCTGACTGCTGGACTCCACAAACGACCAGGCCTTAAGTAAAACCTCTCCAGTTGACAGTTCCTCTGACAACTTCCTTCACTTCCACCAGGGTCTGAAAGGTCATGTGGTTCTCAAAGTCCCAGTATATAAAATAGAGACTGACTAATTAGTCTGTGGTATACAGTTCAATACAGTGTGTTTGTTTTGGAAGTGAATGTCAGATACTATACACCACTGACACAAAAGGCAAAGTCCGTACACAGATGTTTGGTGTCTTGGTGTCGTGATAATGACTTTTAATTGTAAGGCAAATATGGAATCGCACACTCGAGAGATGCGATAACAATTATAGCCAGACAGACCTTTAGGGTTTTAGCCAAGAACCAGACACTTACTCACTCGGATTTCCAGATAGAGCACTCATTTGCAAAAGTCCGATATCAAACACAACATACACATGTGTTCTTACAATAATTGAATTTTTGTTAGTTGACTACTTCTGTTTCTATTTATAATTAAAATGTCTTACAAAAGCATTGCATTTATACTGCTCTGCAAGAGAATGTTTGCCAATGCCAAAGAAAGGACAAGCAAAAATCAGTTTATCAAGATGGCATCATGTAGACCTCTAGCATCCATTTTTTGTTTGAGCTTTTAAAATTAAGTCTGTCTGATTTATGTGAATGATTCTTTTTCCGGTTGTACATTTCAGCATACTTTTGATGAAACATGATATACACTATGATAAATCATTAATTACATGTCTTCATTTCAATGGTACAATGTTAAATAAAAAATCATGTGTCCAAGTCAAAGCATTCTTCAAAGTGATTTAGAGATCACTTACATTGTTACGAGATTACACTGCTGTAACCTCAAGGCAAAACTTCTTTCAAAGAGCTGATTGAAAGCAAATGTGATGTTGTTTAGATAGAAGAGATAGAACAACATGTTGATTCTGACTATCATTTTAATAATCACCATAACTCTTTGTAGAGCAACTATACTTTCCTTGTTCTTTGAAGGGCCTCTCTCAATCAAGATTAAGAGATTTTTATGGCTTCATGTGTAATCCTACAATGGTAAATATTATTTTAAGCCAAAGATGAATAAAATAGTTTTCATCTTGATTGCTTAAATGTGCACACATATGGAACACATGTACAGTCAGATTAATTTAAAGTAATAGCATGTATGATGTAGAACTTGTTTACCTAACCCATAATACAATTTGTGCACAAAAATGTTCTTTCCGAGTTGTTTGAAAAAAAATAGATAATAAAGTCTGGATGCTGAGGGAAAGTTTTACACTACAGCTCACAACTGAGCAATTTCATCAAGTATGAAACCTAATCTTGAGCTGGCGAGAACTGGCGATGACAGATTCTATATCTAAGGTCCCATTGTTCGTCCGTTTTCTCTCAATAAAGCTTGCAAATTGCTCTGATCTGAGGCACAAAGTGCGCTCTCACTCTTGAAGCGGTCTGAATAAGCGGCTCGATGGTATCTGAATTGGTGAGAAATGGCGGGGATAAGAATCGCTTCCTACATCAAAGGCCGAGACCTGACAGGCCAGCTCTGGGATGAGAAGGAGGCCTGACAGAGCGACAGATCACACACACTGATAGAAAGGGAAGGACACACCTCCAGCAGACCTCAGGTCTACGCCTGTGTGGTTGTTTACCCCCAAATAACTGCATGGGTTGGAGGCTATCAAAATACTGTGCCTTTGAAATGATGACCTGTGTTGACGGTCTTGTTGTGTTATATCTGATCGTCCAGCTCCTAATAGAAATGTAACCGCAAATGTAGTAATAGTGTAACTATTTCATTATTACTTTAAGCATTTTATGATTGCATTGGGGGGAGGGGGGAAACTTCAAATCTGACAATTTTGTCATCATCAATACTTCAGCTTACATTAAAATCCCAAAGAAGGGCCACAGTTGTCCTCAGCCAGTCTAGTCCAGTCCTGTCCAGCATGTTGGCTACAGTCTCGTGCAGTGTCTTCCATGGGCAGAGCTACGGGTGAACATCTGCGATGCTTTTTGTTTCTGTCCGTCCTCTAATTAATGAGGTTGCCGGACAGGACACCGCCGACTTTGATTGAGTGGCTTTTTTTTCCCTTGACCCTTTGGTACTGTAGCCCAATATGAGCATCTAGCCCGAGTTTTGTTCTTCCCTCTCATCCTGTATATTTTGCAACAAGCAGGAGACCTCTTCATTCTCATAGGGGTCTGAAAAGGGCCTTTGTTTCCAACTCTGAACACCTGGAGGGAGTTATCTCAGAGAGACGCCCTCGCTCGCTCGCTCGCTCGCTCGCCCGCCCTCCCCTTCCACACCAGCGATGGGCTGCCGGGCCGCCGTACACCCCCTCGGCCCGGGCCAGTCCCGTAGACAGACACAAAGAGACAGTCCCAGCAATGGGAAACGGCCTTTCCCATTAGTGATCACATTGTCCTTAAGAGCCTGCAAGTGATCTCCCATTGAGACCATTCCAGCGGAGGCAGGATGACACGCTGCGCCAGCTGGTTGGGTACCATGGTGGCCGTCCTGTTTACACTGCGCGACTCAAAACTAAAACCAGACAAAAGCACGTTTCTCACCCACTCTCTGTCTCTATTGACTTCAGCGGACCTTCTTGTTATTATCCATGATGTTACAGTCACTTGCACCAGCTGCTCGCTTACTCACTGTTTGTCTTAAGACATCTTGAAGATGTTTGGAGTGTGTGTGGAGTTTGTTGTTATTTGTTGTTTTGGTGAAATAGAAAAAACGCAATAACACTGAAGAGTTAGAAATGCAACTGCATTTCGTGCAAGACGTTACAATTAGCTTGGTAATGACCAAAGGAACCCTTCAGCCATGATGTGCTTGGGGAGGGGGGAAGACTTGACCTTCATTAAAAGGTGTGAAAGTCCAATTACCCAGGGCATCCAAGCTTGGAGGATGAGGGCACCTGCCTCCACTTTCCCACAATTTGGAGGTTAGGCCATAAAAGCACATTTTGAACACTACTATCTTTGCTTTTAAAAGATTAAGTTCAGATAAAGTTTCAAAAAATAAATTATAATGACATTATTTTATAGTTTTTCTCAGTTGTTATTTTGTAATGCATGGTATTTATATATATATATATATATATATATATATATATATATAAAATGAATTGTATTTTGTATGAACTATCCCCTATTGACCAAATGAACTACAATTTCCATAGAATGGAAATACCATCATCTTTCCTTTCCTTTTCCTTGTGTCTGTCCCATGCCGGAAACTGATTTCCCCATTAGTTTTTCCAGCTCCACCTTTTCACTTTTCCCTTTCCCTCTCCATTCCTTCCTGTCATTCCTTTCGCTCAATCACTCTGGGTCTCAGCCTCATTAGGAAGTGTTAGAAAGTTGCTGAAGTGAGAAATAGGCCTGCGAAAGCTCGTTGTCCTAATTAAACTTTGACAAGAAGAGTGACAAGAAGCAATGGAGAGGAAACAATGGCAACAGTGTTTGAGTATGAGCCCAAAGCTGGGAAAGGCTTTGTCCTCCCGAACAAAAGCATCTGTTTGCATGTGTTCAACTCCATTCAACTTCACCAGGCCCAGGTGCAAAAACCAACTTCACGATGAACATCACAACTCATCACACCTTTGCACGGCTGATGACCGGCCAGCAGTCGCCCCCAATCCCCCCTCCAGAACTAGATCAAAGCTACTTTGTTACAATGTAAATATTGTGCTGAAGAATTAATTCACACTCATTACTTCCATTGCCTGGCTGTAGGACACTGCCAATAATTTGGGGATACAGTAATCTTTTTGGGCTGAGTGAAGGGAGACAAGCTATTTTTGTGCTCCCAGCATAGCTATGTTTTTCCGTGTCTATTCATCTTTGTTTTAGTTATTAATCATTCACTACTGATGAACAACAGTAATGTTTTTTTTTTTTTTTTTTTGTAGAGTTATCACGAAAAAGTAAAGAATTGTATGTATTATTTTCGTGTGGTGCAACAAAAACACATTAATCCGAAACAAGGTTTTGGATATTTGAAAAAAAAAAAAAAAAAAGACAAACAAACAAAAACAATTGAAACAGTCTAGTCCAGAATAAAGAAGACAACCACGTGTTAAAGTTATGGAGTCTACATGATGGCTCTGAATAAAATAGAAAAGTTCTCAGACCTGACGGGAGTCGCAGGCACAAATGACCAGACTATTGAATTAACTTGTATTATTCGTTGCATGTTGTTCCATTATTCTCCGTACGCCCACTGTGTAGCCGTATTTATTGAACTCACGTGTTAAATTGAGCTTATTAGGGACTCCGACGGTGAATGCCCATGAATATGTTTACAGGGGCGGGGTTGGGACTCGCTTCTCTAGAGAGGGAGGAACTCAAAACGTCTTATAAAGCCTGCTGGATGAAACAGTGTCCAGTCAACAACAGCTCCCTGTACACAGCTATCTGTCTTCATCAATTGCAATATGGCACAGAACGGAACTATAGAAAATGGACTTTCTCAAGGGGACGTTTTCCCTTTTCCTCAGCCAATGAAAGTGCCAGAGGTGAAACATACACAGGTAAGCTGTTTCATATTTAGCCTACTATTTTAACTTCGATGAATAGGCTACTAAACTCGAATTCCCAGACGCTGGTGGATATCTATGTGGAATTTGAATATGAGCCATGCTCGTGGTCTGCCTACATCTATATTATTTATTTATCAAGAACAGACTTTGTACAACAATATCATAAGTAGGCTAATGAATTGTCATCTTACCAAATAGAGACTAATGTTGTTTCATGCTTCTGAGCTAGTCTATTTGGGCCAGCATTTCTTTTCTTCATTTCCCCAAAATGCCAGCTTCATTACTGATATGAGGACTGTTTTTGACCCAACAGATTTTTATCAACAATGAATGGCACAACTCAGTTAATGGAAAGAAAATTCAGACAGTTAACCCGGCAACAGGTGTGAAAATCTGCGACGTTGAGGAGGCAGATGAGGTAGGCTATAATGTGACACTTCTGAATTTATCAGCAGGTGTATGTGGCGGAGGAAGATTCCTGTTAGGCCGCCAGCAAGTGCCGTGCATGCTCACTTCGTCTTGCCACTCGCTTGTTTTTCGTAAGATAAGCCCATGTACGATTTCATGTTGGTAATGTATGTACATATTCCGTAATGGTAGGCGGATGTAGATAAAGCAGTGGAGGCTGCTAAGGCTGCCTGCCAGAGGGGATCACCATGGCGTACCTTGGATGTTTCCAGCCGGGGGAGACTTCTGCACAAATTGGCCGACTTGATGGAGAGAGACCGGGTCCTGCTCGCAGTGAGTGTCTTTCCCATGTGTCCTCCTGTACCACAGAAAGTTATTGGCCATGGTTGTGCCCATGCAATGACTACCATGACTATTTTTAGAGCGCATTTCCCTGCAGTTTCGCAGTGTAGCCTAGTATATTGAGCTCGTGAGAAAGCCCTTTTCTGTTATCACTGACAGAGCATGTCATAATTTCATAGTCCCAAACTGCTATCAGCTTCATAAAAATGTTTTTAGGAATGACAGACCCCCACCCATGCCTTACACACCCCTCACCCAGCTCTTACACACACACACACACACACACACACACACACACACACACACACACACACACACACACACACACACACACACACACACACACACAGAAATGTTAATACCATTTTTTGACGAGAAGCAGTAAGACTGTCCAGTCCAATAAAAAACTGAATGATGAAGCCCGTGGTACAGCCAAGGGCACAGCAAAAATCTAAAACAGCATTGCTTCGCATGACATCATAAACACCCCCTCTGCCTCTTCTTGTACACTGGTGACTTTTTGGGGTTCTAAATGCAGTATTACAATCTTGTAATTAAACCCCTGCTTGCTTTAGTTTTCACTTCATTGAACTGCCAGATTGCATTAGGGAACACATTTGTGAATGAAATTTTACAGATGTGAGTGAAGTAATATTTTGGGATCGCATGTGACTGCTAATTGCAAACATGTTCTATAGTTCTTTCCTGGCGCGTCATTAATTAGAATAAGTCCCAGCACTGTTTTGGGGGAATACAAAACAGATTGACTGTACAAAAACGTAAATGTGATCACTTTGGTTATGTGAGCTGTTCACTGATTATCTCTTAATTTTTAGTGGTTTAAATGAGTTAATATGGAAGGTCTGAAAATGTAAAGGAGAGGAGAAACATGATCAGACAAAGTACTCTAACTTGTATACCAACTACACACAAGAAGACCAGTTCAGTCATTCATTCAGTCAAACTTCCTCCAAACGTATTGCAGGCTACAGCGCCAAGTCATTTGTTATCTCTGGTTGTAGATGTTATCGGGGTTAACAGATTAGCAGGTGAATGCGTTTTTGGGGAAATGAGATGTATGTAAATGTGGCGATTATGGCCCTTATCGTTACATTTTAAGTCTGCAATTGTGGTGCTGGTTTTCTGGGCATATAAGAATAGGATGTTCATAGTGCATGATCTATTACAGTTGCCTTGGCCAATCTTTCAGTGCATGCCAACCCTGGCCCACAAAAGACACAGCACTGCCAGCGGTTATAGAAACGCACCCACTAATGCCTGGGTCCTGGTCCACGGCTCTCCATTGTGCTCTGTTTGAGGGGGAAAGAAGAATTTATTTCTTATTATTATTATTTCATTTCTGGATCCACAAATTCCCGCAGCATATTAAACTGTTGGCATGTACGGCGCACATAAAACATTGTTTTGTAGCAACCGCTTCGTGCATTACATTACGAAGCATTTATCAAATATTCCCTCCAGTGTGACTTCAGGGGTAATCCTGGATTTAATATTTGTGTCAGTCAAATCAACTTAGCGTCTGTGATTTAAAATGCTTTGTGACTTGCTGTGCATTTTGTCGTGTGTCTTTTTGGGTGATTCTCACTTAATGTCATTTTCTTTTCAGACCCTTGAAGCAATGGATACTGGTAAACCCTTCCTACATGCCTTTTTCGTTGATCTCGACGGGAGCATCAAGACTCTGAGATACTATGCGGGCTGGTCAGATAAGATCCATGGCAAATCGCTACCAGTGGGTAAGTGTCCATTCTCTCGTGACTCTATTCAGTCGCATATCGCTTTATTTTGTTTCCTGGCGAGGCGTCTGCGCTGTCAGTCACGCCGGCCGTGGCCACTTGCACAGCTTGCACCGCCAAGTCCCCTCGTCCACAATGCGGCCTGATAGAGAGATGAGTTAATGGCCGCTGGTTCACGTCAGGGGGTTGGTGAATTCTTCTGAGCCCTGGGTGGTATCTCGTCCCCTCTCATGCTGCCCTCCTTCCACTGTGTCTCCGCCACACCGCAGGGGATCAAATAGACAAAACAGGCCGGGCCCTTTTCCTCCCGATTAGATTCAAATAAAGTGTTAAAAGACGAAAGGGCCCAGCGCACAAAGGAAAAGGAAGAGGCTCTGATCATGATCACTGAGGTGCATCAGCCAGTGCTGGGATGTTGCTCTGATAGGATTGGGCACCCAGGACGTGATTTGAGTGCAGCTCACTTAACCCCCGCGCCCCAGCCCACCCCACCTCCTCCTCCCCCCCCCCCCCCCCTCACATGGCTTCCCCTCTTGGTTGGTGGCCCCCCTCCTCCTCGCCCCCCAAGACCCAGTCCAGACAAAAAAAAAAGGTCCCACCCACTCCACATCCATTTTATGAAAATAATTTCCCTTAAATGATCCCGGAGCCATTTTGCCCTGGCAACATGTAAATTTAACCTTTGATAACCACTAGTGAGGGATCACCCAGAAACAGGAGATAATGAGTGTCAGAGCTGGCCATTGTGTCGAGGGAGACTCTCCGTCTGTAATCACAGGTGAACAGCCGCGCGGAGAAACTCGAGAAGGTCAGAAAGGAGAGGACCGGGATTTAGCAGATTATCAGCTACGGGTCTGACATATCCTGCTGCAGACGATACTACAAATGTCAAGTTATAAGGCAGGAAGTTGCTGTGGTCTATAAAAACACAACAATAGGACTGCGGAGGTGTTGTTCAAACGTAGATTTAAAGTGTTGATAATATATTAGTTTTGTTTTTCAAGGGGGGGTGTATTGGTCGACATATTGACGTGTGCAGAGTATTTGTTGCTGAAGAGGCTTTAAAACTTGGCTATTGTGTATTGATTTTCTTGATGTGGCATCATACTGTGCGAAAATATTGCTTTATTTGAATTGGCATGTAGAGATGCAATTGAGTTTGTAAACTTTTATTATATGGCTCTTTAATTCCACTTAACCATCTCTCCCCAGCAGACGTACTTAAAAAAGAAAACAATTTTCCAAAAATGTTTTTATAGCCCTTGGTGTTTCCAAACACCTGCTGTTGCTGCCCTGTTGCCTGAAGTACCAGGCCTCCCAAATACTTCCCCCCTAGCGCCATAAAACACTGAACTCGGAGGAGTAACACAGAAAAGATGTCGGCAATTCTGACATCTCATTTAGCCGCAATCCACAACAGGGCCAGATCTCAGGTTGCAATTTGTCTGCGTCTCTCTCTCACTCTTTTTTTGTGTTGTTTTTTTTTTTAACTTGGGCATTTGTGGACCCAGGATGTGGTTAATCATTCCAACTCGCTGTTTACAAAAGAAAAGGTACAGTGCAGCACAAAATAATAATGCGGCAGAGCTACCTTAAATTACCTCTGGCTGGATATCTGATTCCAACGTGGAGGAGAACTGGAGAAGGAGTCTACTGACAGGGAACAAAGGTGTGCACCAGAGCCAAAGGTAGATCCGCAAAGAGTTTGAACCGCTGCCTACACCTTTCACACTTTATCCCTCTCTCCCATGACATTATATCTCTGGTAAAATATATACACGCTTCCTGGCCAAATCTTTGTGTGGGCTGCTGTGAGATGCGCTTTGGCGTTTTTTTTTTTTTTTTTTTTTTTTTTTTTCGTGTTTGGTTTCGGTGCCCTCATCCAAGAACTTCTCTCGCTCTCCTGAAACAGAAAACTCTTGGGTATATCAAAGGCACATGTTTGAGAATGCATTTAGAAAAACAGCGGTTAACATTTTGCTTTTTTTTGTCGTTGTTGTCTCTTGTGCTTCAAACAGATGAAAATTTTGTGTGTTTCACCAAACATGAGCCTGTCGGCGTTTGCGGAGCAATCATTCCTGTAAGTATGAAAGAGGACCTGTTTTCTTCCACCCACTGTCAGCTGTTCTTTTTTCTCTCTCTCTCTCTCTTTCTTCTCACTCCATCCAGCTGAGCGGCCGGGTCTGGGGATTGTATCTGCGGCGTAGTAACAGGGAAGACGGAAGGGTGACACAAGCACGGCATCTCAATTAAGCAAATCAGACAGGTCATGGCACATCCCGTCTGAAACGGCTCCCAGTCATTCTCAGCGGCGCGATCGCTCCTATGCAAATGTTTTTGTAACGTTCCAGTGTGCGCTGCAGGCAGGCCTGTTTTTCAACCGGACCTAGCGAGTGCGGGGCACAGGGCGGGCTGACTGACTCAGAGAACAACACATGGCATTGAGTCCAAATCGAGAGAGGAGGAGTGCCACCAAATCTCAGCAACACCAGCACCCCCCCCCATCCCCTCCACCCTACTCCTACCACCCCCACCGCGCCTACGCACCCTGTGGACCCTCGCCTCTCTTGTCCTCCCCCTCCCTCCCTCTCTCTCTCCCTCCTTTCTTCCCTCCCTCCCTCTCTCTCTCCCTCCCTCCCTCCTTCCCTCCCTCTCTTAAGAGACAGCCTGTTGTGCTGGCACACTCAGTTATGTTGTAACTGAGGCCCCTCTCTTTCCCCCCCGCTCCACTCCTGGGCAGGAGGGTTCTCTCCGCTTCCTGATCGCCGCACTTCACCCTCATTGTCCGATCCCTCTGTGTAGGCCGCGATGCTATCAGGGGGCACGAACCGCCGCAGAGAGACACGCTGCGTGCACTTGGGGGAACTCCGGTCCAGGTGTTTCCTTACCGCGCCTGAGCCCAGGCCGGGGCCGCCGCTGAAACAGAATCCCGACAGGCGTCAGCTGAACGGGGGGGGGACACAATGCCGCTGCGACTCCGACACATCCTTACCTGTAGCGCACCTCCACTGCAGGCCCACAGGCAGGCGGAATGGCCCCCATGAGTCAGTTTATGTAGCTCTTTAGAACCGCGCGTGAGATCCGACATCGCCGTATTAACTTCACATGAATCTCTGCTCATTAGTAGAACACACGTCACACTAATTGTTTCCCCCGAAACTCCGTCTTAATCTCGGCTCTTGCTAATCGCAACAGCAACGGGTACAATTACAAGTTGTTTCTGTGTAGGTTATATGTTAGCAGCCTCAAGTAATCGGTGACTTTGATAATCACAGCAAATGCAATCAGGGTAATTAGATCGGGGCTTGGTTTGGCTCTGTTCAATTCGTATCGCATTACCCGTTTCTTGCGAGAGCATATTTTGTACATTTAGAGCAAAAAGTGATCTTTCAAGTCTATCTGCGAAAGAATGCCATGTATCTTCTTATGTTGCTTTGGCAACAAAAAGAACAAAACTGTTGTTAGACATGGGAGATTATATCATAAAGTGTAACTCATACTCCGGCACTGAATGTAATTACTAAAAGCACTACTGGCACTCAAAGCCGATGACTCAGTATGAGGGAAAAACAGGAAGCTGTTCTCTGGAGTACAAGTCTCTTAAAAAAATTCCATAATTGCCATCACTGTATCCAAAATGCTGTAAAAGTTAACAATGCATTAAAAGTAAACATGTTGCCGTCGTGCTCATTTCTGCTGACGGGGCCTGCATGTTGGCCACACTTATATTCCCTAGGTGTGCAGAGGTTTGGAAAGCTATATATAATTATATATATATAATTATCTAATATATAATTTTTTTTCTCACACCTCTTTTTTTTTCTTTTTTTCTTTTTCTGTCTGTGCTCTCAGTGGAATTTCCCCCTGTTGATGTTCACGTGGAAGATTGCACCTGCACTGTGTTGTGGCAACACTGTGGTCATCAAGCCGGCCGAGCAGACCCCTCTCACAGCTCTCCACATGGGGGCACTGATCAAGGAGGTGAGGTGAAGCCCCAGGACTCGTCAGCAAGAGGGACAGTGGGGTGGAGCGGTGGTGGTGGTGTGTGTGTGTGTGTGCGTGCGTGCGTGCGTGCGTGCGTGCGTGCGTGCGTGCGTGCGTGCGTGCGTGCGTGTGTGCGGCGCGCGTGTGTCTGCGTGCGCATGTGTGTGCGCGTCTGTGTGTGTGTGTGTGTGTGTGTGTGAGTGTGTTTGTGTGTGTGTGCGCGTGTGTGTGTGCGCGTGTGTGTGTGTGTGTGTGTGTGTGTGTGTGTGTGTGTTTGTGTGGGTGGGGGTGGGGGGCTGCTGCTAGTGCCAGCACACACATGCAGTCAGAGCAGAGATAATTCCCAGATACCGAGGGTCCTCCCACAGCCAGCCATTCTTTTGCAGTGAGAAGAGGATAAACATATTGTCCAATATAAAGCACACGCTTAAAAAAAAAAAAGAATTGGCATTGAGCTAAAGCAGCCAGGAAAGCAAGCCGCAGCCCGTGGGACATTTTCTTTGACCTATTTAGGTTCACTTGTAGCCCATTAGTCAATTTAGTCCTGGACTCCTTTTGCGGCGCATGGAAAAAGTCCCGGTCTTAAGTGATTAGGCCGCTTCTCTTTTATCATTGGTAATGATTGTTAGCGCGGGCCCCGCTCGCCTACTAATGACTCACATTTTTTGTGGCTCTGCCACGCAGGCCGGCTTTCCCCCCGGAGTCGTGAACATCCTACCCGGGTATGGCCCCACAGCTGGCGCTGCCATCGCCAGCCACATGGGCATCGACAAAGTGGCGTTCACCGGCTCCACAGAAGTAAGCGCTTTCATCTGGATGTGTACGGGCAGTCACTGTCGGAGCCCAGTGTCTGAGGTTGCTTACGCATCGAAATGTTTTCCAGAGAGAGTTTTTTGTTTACTTAAAGTACACATTTCTACAAGAGGGTTGTGTGTTTTTTTGTGTCATTGTCGTCGTTGACATACTAATAGATGTCTGTGCTGACTGGATTGTCCTGCCTGCTTTTTCTTTCCAGGTGGGCCAGTTGATCAAAGAAGCCGCCGCAAAGAGCAATCTGAAAAGAGTGACCCTGGAGCTGGGAGGGAAAAACCCCTGCATTGTCTTTGCCGATTCAGACTGTGAGTGATGTGGTTTTAGTCATACTACATCAGTGGCGGTGACGCTTGAAAAGGCTGAAATGCTATCACATTGTCACACCCACGGCAAGCCGTTTGGTGATGACATTAATATTAATGGTGTTGCTCATGCTGACTATAATCGGTGTCTAACAAGGGGCTGTGTGTCGTTGGTGGATTGTTGTTGTTTTTTTTCAATAGACTGACAGGCTGTTGATGATTTATGATTAGCAGGATGCCTGTATAAAGTTATGACAGTACAATAGTAAAGGCCTACGTTCCCACAAAAAAAGCCATGTGGACACTAACCAAGCAAAATGAAAAGAACAATAATCTATGCTTAGACCAGAGCACACTGATTCCATATAATGGCCCTTCATTTCTACATCAAAGGGATGCATGAATGAATGCTTGTGTTATGCGTGAATAAATGCTCTGTGTTTATTTGTAAGGTAGGAAGTCAGTACAGCCTTCCTCACAGAAGTAGGTTTTTGCCTGTAGCCCAGTCAGTCCATTGAGTCCTGCTATCCACACACCTAGCTGGCACTTCTCTTCCTTTCCTTTCTCCTCTGCTTCTTCTTCTACCACTTCCATCGTCGACTACACTTTGACTAGTGCATAAAACCTCATACTACAAACTAGATAAGCACTCTGAGAGCATAGACCTAAAGCCAACCATCCGGATCACTCCCAAAATGTAGTCGTTTCTTCCTTGGGTCATTTCAGACCTATTCATCGAATTTCATCGAAATCCATCCACAACTTTTTCTGTATAAAGATAGATAGATAGATACTTTATTGATACCCAAGGGGAAAGTCAAGAGTTATCTGAGTTATCTTGCTAACAAACAGACAAACATACAAATAGACAAGCAAACAAACCCCGATGAAAACATAACCTTGGCAGAGGTAACTAGTACTGCATCCTCCTGTCCTCTGATAATGCCATTGATTGATGTAGTACAAATGGTTACCTGGATCCTCTGCATTACAGCTTGAGTGTCACTTGGATAAAGGTGTCGGCTAAATGCCTGAATGTAAATGTAAAATGTGTTTGCAGTGCAGCTGGCCGTGGAGGAGGCCCAGAAGGGAGCCTTCTTCAATCAGGGTCAGGCCTGCACGGCCGCCTCGCGCGTCTTCGTGGAGGACAAGGTGTACGACGAGTTTGTGCGCCTCAGCGTGGAGGCGGCGAAGAGGATAGTGTCCGGCGACCCCATGGATCCGCTCACGACGCACGGGCCACAGGTGAGGGCCGCTATCCCTCGCCAGCTCATCAAGAAGGGGTCAATCATTCAGACGTTTGGCAGATTACGGGGCCCGTCGTGTTTTAACACAGCTCTCAGAAGACCTGAAGACTCTGTTTTATAAGGAGCAGATAGTAGAGATAGAAGAAGAGATACAGCTGCATGGATGGATAAAGGAGTTTTGAATGCTTATGTTTTAGATAGAATTTGTTCATAATGTCCATATTTACCACATGGGTTGCTTCCTCTCCTGATAGTGATGGCTCACTGACTGTAAATTGGTCGTCAATTCCAACAATTCCCGCTGAATCTCTCTCTCTGTTCCTCACTCTCTCTCTCTCTCTCCCTCTCCATCTTGCGCTCACCCTTGTTGTGCTAGATTGACCAGAAGCAGTTTGATAAGATCGTGGAGCTGATTGAGAGCGGGAAGCGGGAGGGCGCTACCGTGGAGTGTGGAGGGCAGGCGGCGGAGGGCAAAGGCCTCTACATCCAGCCCACCATCTTCTCCGGGGTCAAAGATCACATGCGCATCGCCAAAGAAGAGGTACCTGTACTGCAGTGGTCAGCGGTCCAGTTGCTTTCCATTTATTTTGGTCTTGCAGTTTCGTACTTGTTTGCAGGATGAAACTAATTGCTGTTGTCATTGTGTGTACAATACTGCCACCTTCTGGAGGGCAGCAGAATGACATTTGTTTTCAATTGGCACTATGTTGTTGAAATGAAGCAATAGAGATTTGAGTTTTATGTGTTTTTCAGTGGTTTTTGGAGCTGATGCCAAACCTAAAATAGCCCAGCTTTTACAATTTGTGAATCCCGAGAGAGGGTCTTTCACTAGCCTGTCAGAGCTCTCTGAATTTAACATCCAAAAAAAACCACAGTGTCACACTTCACCAATCGAAGATTTCACCAGCCATCTGCTTCCTAACATTGGTGTCACTGTAGCACATTGTCACAATTTATGAGATGAGACAACTTAAGCAAAATAACGCAAAACTGGTCCCGGTCATTTTTCAGAGATGATGGGATGACCAAAACAAGAGCATGACTAACATGTGTGTTTCTGTTTGTGCGTGCTGTGCTATCCTAACTGCGTTTGGTTGGTGATGCTCAACTCTTTGCAGATTTTTGGCCCCGTACTGTGCATCCTGAGGTTTAAGAGCCAGGAGGAAGTGATCACGAGGGCCAACAACACACATTACGGCCTGGCAGCGGCCGTCTTCACACGGAGCGTGGACCGGGCGCTCAGCGTCTCGTCTGCGCTGCAGGCCGGAACCGTCTGGTTAGTGACCTTACTAATTCTTTCATTTATTAGGCTTTTAAACGCTTTTTTGCGTTTCTATCAATAGGGCAGTGGAGAGAGACAGGAAGTGAGTGGGAGAGAGAGAGAGAGAGATGGGGAGGGATCGGGATATGACCCAGGTCAGAATCGAACCTGGGTCCCTGTAGGCACTGAGACCCAAATGTGGTTCGGTGCTGCCACGTACACCTCAGCTCCCCCCCTTCCTAATCCTCTTCCAGACTATATGGTTAAGCAGAGAGGGCTGCGCCAGGTGTAGGAGCAGAGTGTTGGAACAGCAGCTCCAGACAGATGCTTTGAGGCGCATGATCTCATAGACAGCTTGGCTGTTTGTTGGATTTAGCTTTGGCGTTGAATCACCCAGTCATGGGTTTCATCAGGTCCCTTTCCACAGGTATAGAAAATCCAAGCACCTATGAATGCAGACTTCACGGTGCTTGATTAACCCACCTGTGGAAAGGGACATGTGTAAATGTGCAATTTTTTGTATGATTTTAATAGTAATAGCAATACTAGATAATAGTATTTTGGGAAAGAATTAGGGAATAAAACCTGTTGTCAGTCAAGCAAAGAATATGGTTCCTCATTTCACCACATATAGTAAGGCTCATAAAGAAACTGTCAGGGTCAGACTATACAAAAACTACCTTTGCCTTTTTGATACACCTGGAAAAATATTTTTGACCGTCCATGCTGTAACATAATACCAATATTGCTGATCTTTCTATATTAGAGAGCCCTCAAGTGGCCACTATATGCATGACATTAATGCATGTTTACTCCCCCATGAGTTTGTGTAAACAATGAAAGTTTTACTCCCCCGCAGATTTGTGCTCTCATTGTGTAAACTGTGCTCAGTTTTGTAATCCACCCCTGCGGTTTAACAGTCCATACTTATGGCTTTGTAAATCCACACTGTGGGTTCTATGGGTAATCCATCTCCTCAAGTAAACAACCCATCCAGTTGACTTGGTATGGGCTGTTTAAGTGATACAGTATACTAGACTTACAGTTCCATGGGTGTGGTTGTTTAACTGATACAAGTGGATAATAAATCTGTGAGTTCAGATTTTCCTCATGCAAAAATAAAACATCAACCCAGTGACCTCAGAGTGGCGTGGTCGAGGACTGCGCTCCTCATGCCTCATGTGTAGACGCCTAGTGAGGAATGAGTAGACCTATCTTAACTTCCAGTCAGTAAGACCGTAAATAACTTACAGACAGTATGTCACCATTTATTCTATTCTCTATTAGGAGTTTATTTTCAGTTTTGCCCATTGTGTATTTTTTCAGCCTAAAAGACTAGCTGGATGAATAATATGTTTCAACACAAAAATAAGTTAATGAAAGACATCTGTGTGGCTGTGTGGCTGTGTTAATGTGTTTGTAATGGTGTCCCATCCTCCTCCCCAGGGTGAACTGCTACAATGCTCTCCATGCTCAGGCTCCGTTCGGAGGCTACAAAATGTCCGGAAATGGACGAGAGCTGTGAGTACAATTACAATCAGATCTGATCAAAGATGTATCACTCAATGACACTATGCTTGCTTTGCACTTTGAAGTGTTCTGTTTATCCACAAAGAAGTAACAATTTAATTTGACCCAGACTGTGTTGTGGGATGACCGTGGGAACTATGAAACCACCCCAACAGCTAGTGTGTGTGTGTGTGTGTGTGTGTGTGTGTGTGTGTGTGTGTGTGTGTGTGTGTGTGTGTGTGTGTGTGTGTTTGTGTGTTTGTGTGTTTGTGTGTTTGTGTGTGTGTGTGTGTGTGTGTGTGTGTGTGTGTGTGTGTGTGTGTTTGTGTTTGGCCTTGCAGCGGTGAGTATGCTCTGGCTGAGTACTCTGAAGTGAAAGCAGTCACCATCAAACTCATGGAGAAGCTGTGAGAAAGTAAAAGGGCCGGACTACATTTCCCTCAACCCCAGCAAGAAAACCAGCACTTCCTCTGACAACCACCATCAACTAGCCCCGAGAGTACGGCTTGGTCCGAACGTTTAAGGCACACAGTCTCCGGAGCCCATGGCTCTGCGCCACGACTATGGAGCCTTTCCTCATAAGCAACGCTTTCTTTACCTCTGCAAGCTACATGTCTGTCCTCTTTTATCTTTGTAGATGTTATGTACAAATGTAAATGTATTTTTTGCTTTATTTTAAAAAAAAAATCATTGGATCTTAAATTGCCGTCTTTTTTAAACACTAGTGTTAAACTATCTCCCCTACAGTGAATGGACTGTGGACAGTAATGTCTTAAAGGAAAAGAAATTATGTGTATGTCTTAAATGATATTGTTTGATTGAGCCACATTGAATGATACTATGTTGTATCAAATGTTAAACATAATTAGAGGTCTCCCAGGCAATTGTGTTTTTATTCTATACTGCCAAGTAGCCTAAGATGCATTTTGGACATTTACATTCAATGTACAGTTTTTACTTTGAGTTGGAAACCAGTTTCAATAATTCTCTTTTAATTATTGTCTTTGTACCACAGCTCTAAGTAGTGTGGTGACATTTGTTGAAGCTTTAATTCAGATTAAAGGCAGGAAATTGATCAGGTTTATGGAAAATTGGTACTGGTACGTCAAATATAATGTGAAACTTCATGGGATGTCATGATGTCATCGGTGTATTTTAATAGCTTGACAATTTGCTGTACATTCAGCAAATCTTATGGAACCAAGTGAAAGTACTTTTGCTCTTTGCAGAATGTTTGTTAAATTGTTTTACCTGCAGAGAATGTAATGTAACTATTACAACCCAAATGGCAACCTTTTTCATAATTCTTTGATTAGTCATTAACTTTTTTTTTGTAAAACCTTTAAAATCTAACTGCTAAAATAAATAATAATTAAAACATTCTTGGTATGAACTCTAGTGAAGTCATTTCTTATGCAATTTATAAAAGGCATTCATTGTTTCCTAATGTCAAACATGCGTGTCAGCCTAAGATTTGCGCAGAATTAGGCTACTTGTGCTATAGGCCTACCTACTCATGGCTATAGTATAGCCTAGGCTATGCCATCAGTATTTGAGTTATAATGCCACTTTGACACCATGATGAGGTCAAGCACGAATCATTCATAACTCTAGAATGCTACAATTCCTATATCCGGGTAGCCTGCTGGTTCAACACAATGCCGTTGGCTAAACTGCAGTGCAACCCAGGTGGAAGTACTGGAAGAGAAATCAGGAAGTCTGGCTCTTCTTTTATGCGTGTCTGTCTTTGGTCTATCAAATTCGATGGTTGATGACAAAAGAAAAAGTGCGATGATGCCCTTCAACGTTTTTAATGTGAGTATAACACAAACGCTAACACAAGAATGTGGTAAGTAGCCTGAAGATTTGCTCAAGACTCCCAACACAACACGCAGAGTCTCTTGCTCCATGCGCTCCGAATGTAACGTTGAAGTGTTAGCAGCAGGCTATAAAACAAAGTTTCAGCTTTTTATTACCTGCATGTAACATTGTAACAGATGGGCAGACGGCTTACTAGTCGTTACTGTCCTGTGATCTTTAGCGATTGTTTGACGTATGTGAAGAAAACTAAATGGGTTAGTTCGGGTCGTGTTTTCCATTTCGCGAAGAACAAGTGTTCTCATGTCTCACTGATAAAAACAACGTGAACTTCATCATTTTATAATAATCTTGAGTATTGCCTATCCCTTGCAGATAACAATCTTCCCGTGTTGTTGCCTTAAATATCTAAGATGTAGAAATGTAGCAATTCTATACTGTGTTATTCCGACCGTTTTGTTTTCTTCTGTGCCAGTGACTTCGGTGTTCCAGTCCAAGAAAAAATGAGTCACGTCTGTCCTGGTAATCTCATTGCACTGTGGCAGAACTGTAAGTGTGCAGTGATCTTGCGGTATTCACATCCATCAGTGGTAGATATTTGTATTCACCTGTGTCTTACAACCTAGGATTAGCAATAGGCCTACCTGCCAACGCGTGTCACAAATCCTAATATGGGCAAATCCGTAATAAATGATAATGAATAATTTCAGCTCAAGCATGCATGTCTACTGTTCAGTCAAGGCCGTGATCATACTTTGAGTGGGCCATGCCCCCCCCCCCCCCCCCCCCATATATAAATGTAGCCTGCATGATGGGATATAGAAGGTGGCACGGGGTGAGGAAAGGAGCAAAATCTGACTTATCTAGTTAAACAAAGTGTTTGGAAAACAGAGGGAAGAAAATATTCGTTTAAAAAAAACCTGCTACACTGTATGTGTAAACACAGCCTTAGTTTAGTCTAGGGTGTTGTTATCGGCTAAAAAAAACCCAAAACAGTCTGACTGCTAGACCAGCAAAACTCTTGCGAAAACCTACATTTTTTTCAGCAGGTGAATATTGTTTACATGTTTAGCAATTTCTGAATATATAGAGAGCCATTTAATTAATTCCAAGTGAACTTTGGGAACAATAGAACAAGTTTGGAGGGCTGCGGCGTTGTTCCTTCAGTAACTTCGTGAAGGTGCTCTTGGGTAGAAAAAATACTGATAATAGATGAATTGACCAAGGCACTCTTCCAAAAAAGTTTAAAAAGCTTCAATTCATGGGCTTAATCTTGAATGATCATTAAAAATGCCAACATGTTTTCGACCTTCGCTAGGTCTTCATCAGGGCAAAATCGTGAACATTGAATTACACCATTTTCAGTGGAAGCATTCAGTTAGCCTACTACCTACATGTACACACAAAATATATCTCCCTGTTGGCACATGGCATCTGTTGTTTAATGCTTTCATACAGTATGTCTCTGGCTGATTTAGGATGCTGTGCTTTGTCAGTAGGCTGGGTTTCTGGATATCAGTTCCATATCATGGCCGATCACATCATCGTATCATGAGATGGCTTGCTCATAAAGAGGATGCTGAGCGTTGTCTGAAGGCCATGCAAATCAGATGAAAGATGTCGTACTGGTCTGTAGGAGTCTCTGAGGAGCAGGGAGCTGCGGCAAGCAGCATGGGCGAGCAAGAACAAGATGGTGAGATATGATCGTTACTCTGTTGACACTTTTCCCACTACGGAATGGTAAGGCAAAGTGAAGGATGGTGTGTGTGTGTCTCTGTGTGTGTGTGTGTGTGTCTCTGTGTGTGTGTGTGTGTCTGTGTGTGTGTGTGTGTGTGTGTGTGTGTGTGTGTGTGTGTGTGTGTGTGTGTAGGGTTACGGGGTCTTTGAGATGCTGTTAATCTTGTCTCGGTCGCCACACGCGTCTTAGAAGGGGCTCAGGAAACCTGCGGGGCAGCCACATGCAAAAAAATGAGAACCGAAACACATCGCCTCTGTCTGTAAATAGGCACTGGGTAATCACTCACTAGTACAGTTAGAGAGTGTTGAGATATTAAACGCCCCTCTCACTTTTTGCACTCTTTCTCTGCACTGTTTCTGCCCTCTCTTGTGGCTTCACTTGATTCTCTGGGGTCACACCATTGTAGGGTGTTAGTAATAATGGAAATTGTGAAGAGATGATAGAAGTATGTCCTTGCTGTGCTGTTAAACATTCAGCAAATATATATTATATCTATATATGTACAGTATTTACTGTGTATACAATATATATATATATATATATATATATATATATATACATACATATCAGGCTTGTGCACAATTCTGAATTTTAGAATTGGCCTCCATTCAATTCATGAATTTGAATTTGAATTGAATTGGCCCCACCTGACAGGAAGTTGATTTTGAATTTGAATTGGAATGACATGAAGTGGAATTCAATTCATGGCAATTCAAAACAATTCCACAGTCACATAACAGGAAGAATGTTTTGAAACTCACATACATTCAGTTTTGGGAAGGTTGCTTTGGAAATGTAATTGATCACTGTTTTCGATTATGAGTTGCAAAACTTCATTGTTAAACAATACTACCCTTAAATTATGCATATGAATTTCAATTCTACTTTCTTTGATTCAAATTCAGATTATAATTCTGCATCCTGTTTTTGACCTCAATTTTAAATTCAATTCAAACTCAAGAATTGAATTGGAATTCTGAATTTTGCACAAGCCTGATACAGTATATATACATTTCATGCAGAGTTTCTGTGAGGCATACCCTACAGTGGTCATTTCTAAATTCAGAGAGGCACCACCATGTGTTCGTATAGGCACAAGCACACAATCTATACCACCCAATGTCCAGTAGATGGTGTAGTAGCCCCCCCCCCCCCACCCCCCCCCCACCCCCAGCCGGCGGGAGAAACAGCCAGCCATTGGCCACAAGTGAAAGCAGCTCAGAGGGGCTACTCTCTCTCTCTCTCTCTCTCTCTCTCTCTCTCTCTCTCTCTCTCTCTCTCTCGGCAGAGCGTGCAGCCATCCATCCAGTCAGCACAGCATAGCGCCGCACCGCACAGCACAGCACAACACAGAACTGGGGGTTGCGGCTGCGGCGGCCCCACGCCTGACGTCGCATAAAGAGGCTACTGTGCTAATCGGCTCGCAGCGCCGGCTTAAGCCATCTGGGTACAGGCGTGCCAATGAAATAAGGCTCTGAGGTCATTCAGACGCTTACTGTACTGTAGCCCTCTTCTCCCGCCCTGTACCAGTCGGCTGGGAGCCGTGCACGGAGGCTGTGGGAGGGTTGGGTTTCAGCGTGCAAAAGGGGGGAGCTGGAGGTGGGGAAGGGGAAGGGGAAGGGTAGGGAAGAGGGGGGCTGAAGACAGCCAGCACAGGCTAACCTTGCCATTAAGGACAGGCAGGGAGAGCATACTCACTAACACTGACAGAGACACAGAGGCATCCTCCCCCTCTTCAGTGGAGGGATACGGGGAGAGGGATGGCAGTGATTTGGCGATAGAGAATCTTTGGGGTATTTTTTTTTCTCTCTCTCTCATTGTGGAGTTTAAAAGCACAAGCTGTGTGGCATGAGATGTTGACAGGAGGGTGTCGTTCTGCCATGGATAAAGCAGAGAGGGTTGGATCTGCCGTCACAGTATGACAAGGTACGGTGTGTTTTGATGAGAGGGGGAGGCACACATTGTCAGTCGTAAAGCATGCCGTTCAGTTCACGGTCTGTCTGTGGAGGATTTGTGGTCTCTTTGTTGTGGGTCTGGAATCTGTTGGTTTAGTTATGTTCATCGCTGCCAGAATAGGATCTATTGAGGAGAACTGTACTATTTTGAGATGCTTGTAAAACTATCCAGGAGATTTGCTGTCTTTGAATGCTTGTGGTATTTGTGGCATAGCCTTGAGTGTATCGAGATATGTGAATACTTTTTAGCGTTTTTTTACGGTGGTTTGGCAAATTAAGAATGCGAAATTTGAAAAGTGAAAAAAAAGAGGCTTTGAGAGAGGCATCATTGTTTCAGAACTTGTTAGGAAGGAGTAGAGTGTCACAGTCCCGTATCAATCAGTTTCATCTTGATGGGATCTTATCACGTGACAGTAACTCAACTCAAGTGGGTCGTTGAAAATATCATCAGTGCACTAATATAGCACTAATCTCGGTGAACTGTGATCTGTGTCATCTGTGTATTAGGTCATAGGTGTTCATTACACCATTGAAAAGATTGGACATCTTTATCAGCACGAAGTTAGTCAGTATGTTAAGTAATGTATGAAGTAAACACAGTTTGTTCCTTTATTGGGCAATGATGCAATAGAGCTCAGTGAAACATACAACACTTTCAGTTTGAGAAGGCAGCAGCTGGTTAGTGTGATCCACACCTAAATCTTAGTGCTGTAACAAAGACTATTGTGTTAATAGCAGGGCATCCTGAATGGCCCATCAAAGCCTCCATTAAGAGCACGTAATCCAGGAAAGGAAGGATCTCACCTCTACTCTGAAACATTCAGTCACCGACAAGTCTTGTGAACGTGCTTTTGATCACTTGATGCAATCAGTGGGCGCAACAAATAAGCAGATTTCCGTCTTTCATTTGCTAATGAGGCACTGAGTATGTTGTGAAAAATCAACAGCATTAAGTAGCCCCTGAAGTTTAAGTCTCTAAAAAAGGCACCATACATCCACATTCAAGTTCGTATTTCCCCTGTTTCTCCTGTTCTTTCGCAAAAATAAAAACCAAGCAGATTAGTAAGCAAGTAAGAGGAAAGCAAATAGATTCCATGAGTTCATTTGGACAGCCAAACAATATGGATGCTACGCTAGCAGATGCTGCTTCCTATCTCATGTCAACATTACTCTGGAAGCCTACTTAAGGTTTGACAAATCTCATTACAGCGCCACCCATAATCTATTTCCTATGAAGCACTAATGTTCCAGAGATGATCGGGAAGATTTTTTAATGGGATTTGGTTCCTTTAATCTTCAGTCTAAGTGGGGACTAGGCTGTCACTGATGTAAGGGAACAGTGATGAACTATGGCTGAGATTAGATGAGTGTGAAACTGATCTCTTTATGTGTGTGTGTGTGTGTGTGTGTGCCTGCCTGCATGTGTGTGTGTGTGTGTGTGTGTGTGAGCATGTCTGTGTGTGTGTGTGTGTGTGTGTGTGTGTGTGTGTGTGCGTGTGTGATACTATGGGCTGTGTCTCTGTCAATTAGCCCTCATAGCTGTTCAGAAAGCACACCACACCTCATACTGTATCTTCCGATGCACCCAGGTTGTTGTCGATATTTTGTTTATTCCTGGCGCTGCTTTTAGCCCAGATGAATTGCTGTGAACCCCAGTCTGATCTCTGATGGCGGCGCGCCGTTCGCTCCACAGTAGAGAGAGGCTGTATTGATGCAGCTTTGGCACTCTTCTAATGGTTACTGTCCCCCAGGCTTTCTCAAATAGCCCATCAGGCAAGGCTGCTCAATTATTTATGCCATTCCTCATATTGTGGCACCATTTCAGTAAAAAGACACTTTTTACCACCCTTTTTAAGAGTTATATCCCCAAAAGAATCCATATGAAGCAGCAACCCTCCACATTAGATTGTCGAAGAGAAGTGTGCCATTTTAACTGACGTGCGATATTTATATCTATACTGTTTCCTCATACTGTGAAGGTGGTGGTGGAAGGAGCCAGATCGTGAATAGAGAAAGATGAGAATATCCCTCTTTCCCCCGTTAAGCTGAGCAAACGCCCACGCACTGCTTCAGTTAATGCAGTTGCAGGTGCCATGGATGCCTCTGTGCGGGTGTGTGTGTGTGTGTGTGTGTGTGTGTGTGTGTGTGTGTGTGTGTGTGTGTGTGTGTGTGTGTGTGTGTGTGTGTGTGTGTGTGTGTGTGTGTGTGTGTGTGTGTGTGTGTGTGTGTGTGTGTGTGTGTGTGTGTGTGCGTGCGTGCGCGTGCGTGCGTGCGTGCGTGTGTATGCATCTGTGTGTGTGCGTTTGTGCGTACACACACATCTCCCTCTATTTACACCCAGCAGATCTTTTTTTTTGTATCCCGAGCCGAGTCACCTCCTCTTGAGACATGGACGGGAGTCTCCCACTCTGAGCTCCAGGAGGAGCGGGACCGTGTGCATCTCCCGAGGGGGTTCAGGCACCCGCGCTGCTTATCAGGCTCCGCGCAGCGTACCTTTGAACCCCAGAGGACCTGAGAGAGAGAGAGAGAGCTCAGGGCTAGCCACAGCCTCCCCTCTTATCCCACACACCACACAAGCTAGTCCAGGGGGGGAAAACTGGTGTGCATTCTTTATGAGCGTGACCTATTTTTTGATGCCGTTCTTGCTTGGTGCAAGGCAGCTTCCCTGAGCTCGCACTTCGCACGGGCGCTGCGATGGGTCTGTGTGTGCGCAGTGTGGCCAAGGTTTCCTGTCTGATTGAAGCGCGTCTTGCTTGTGTGTGTGTGTGTGTGCGTGTGTGTGTGTGAACTGATCGGTGATATCCTCTGACGATGCCCCTGTCTCAGGCGCCGCGGACATGGGAGCCAAGCAGTCTGTCCTGGGGAGCTTCTCCCTGGGCCCGTCACCGACGCTCGCCAACATCCAGACGGCCTACCGGGACGGCGAGAGTGACCGGGCGCACGACCTGATCAGGATATCCTGCCAGGAGGGCGGAGGGGTCCGGCCTGAGAGGGTAAGACACAAGGCTTCCTTTCACTCCGTCTCTATCTCTCTCTATCTCTCTCTCTCTCTCTCCCTCTCTATCTCGATCTCTTTCTCTATCTCTCTTTCTGTCTCTCTCTCTCACTTTCTTGCTGTCTCTCTCTCTGTCTCTGTCTTTCTCTCTCTCCGTCTTTCTCTCTCTTTCGCTCTCTCTCTTTCTCTCTCTCTGTCTTTCTCTCTCTTTCGCTCTCTCTCTCTCTCTCTCTTCGTCTCTGTCTGTCTCTGCTGGAGGTGAAAGGGGAGCCAAAGGCAGGTCTGGAGGAGGGAGAGACGAGACAGCCTGCAGCCGTCCTATTGATCATAGGGGGGAGAAGAGCTTGTTTTCCTCTGTCCTGAAGACGAGAGAGAGAGAGAGAGAGAGAGAGAGAGAGAGAGAGAGAGAGAGAGAGAGAGAGAGAGAGAGAGAGAGAGAGAGAGAGAGAGAGAGAGAGAGAGAGAGAGAGAGAGAGAGAGAGAGAGAGAGAGAGAGAGAGAGAGAGAGAGAGAGAGAGAGAGAGAGAGAGAGAGAGAGAGAGAGAGAGAGAGAGAGAGAGAGAGAGCTGAGCTGAGAGTGCTGTCATGTTCATGTTCATATCTGGTATTGGAATCGGGAAAACAGTCAGCAGCCGGCAGACCATGTAGCCACAGAAATCACAGGAGCTGCTGCGCTCGTGTTTGTTTACATATCGACTGCAGCTCCACGTTATCAGGGGAAGAGGTGGCCTAGTTAGCAGGATGAGGCTTGTACTCTTCCATCCACCGGGCTGAAATGAGGCACACTGAAAATGCAGAAGAGTTTTGGGTGTGCGTATCTAAACGTGGCTGGGAAGAGGAAGTGATCCTCGCTGTATTTGGCAGTGTGGTGAGATCACGGCCAAGGCTAGATTAGGCCGCTCCCCCTCTGTGCTTCCAAAGATAGATAGATAGATAGATAGAGAGATAGAGAGACAGAGAGAGAGACAGTGAGAAAGTGAGAGAGAGAGACAGAGAAAGAGTGATAGAGAGTGATAGAGAGAGAGAGAGAAAGAGAGAGAGAGAGAGAGAGAGAGGTTCAGGTATCTCTTAATTTGGTAATAGGTCTGGTCAAAGGTTTGGTTTTCTAAGGTGAAGCTTTACAGGGGAATTTCCAGCACTTTGTCCTCTGTCAAAGTCTGGAGAGGAGCGATAGCTTTTGTAAGCAGCACAAGGTTGATAACACAAGGTTGATATTGACATTGATATGGATTGATAAGGATGTTTTTACTTTAAGGTGTGATGAGTGAAATGACCCAGTTAAGTTCTTCTAAGGAGAGACTGACATTCCCACTAGAAAGACATGAATGGAAGTGCAGAATGACTGATATATAAACAATTACATAATCCTGCCATTTCCCTCTTTGTGTGTAGTTTAAAGAACCATTTAGAGGTGCACTATATGAAACATGCAGTAGAACCATTTTTGGTTCTATATAGCACGTTTTCTTTAGTGTGCAGAGGATTTCACTCAGTAGGAACATTTGACATCAAAAACAAACAGTTGACATCAAAAACAAAAGCACCAACAAAGCAACGTTTGGGGTCAAAAAGCATCACCAACAGAGCAGCCTTGGTGAGCATTCCACTGCAGTTCTCAAGCAGACACCTTCCTTCATCTGTGTCTTGTTGAATTAGGCCTCCAGAAGGCTCAGTAAAGTGGTACCCGGCATCCCAGACCCACCTCCTTCCACACTCATGATGGGTACTCTCTCTGCCAGCAAATACCAACAGACTTTTCAATATGGTCATTATGGTTAGGTTAATAATGAAGAAAGAGAAAGAAGAAAGAAGAAAGAAAGATGTGTCCAGAGTCTGATGTGTCTGTAGCAGGTGACCAATGATGCAATGATGTATTGGTGGTTATGGCCCTGAAAGCCTTAGCCCAGTAGACATACTGCACTTTACTCTTCAGTGAAAGGAACATCAGCTTTCAGCATCCAGTCTTCAGGAGCATAAGTGGCCTGTAGTGTTGATTGATATTTCATGTTTGTAAACAAACATAAAACTGGAACACAGCCCTCGTTTGATTTTGCTGTGTTTTGAAAATGTCGGCAGGGCACTTTTACCAGATCAGGAAATATCCAGTCCCTCAAGAGAGAACAGTCGTAGAGAGAACCGGTTATTCAAGGGGATTCTTATGAAATGTGTTTCTGCCTGGAAAGAAGAATAAAAAACAGGAAGTGGCGTTTAACCCATGGACGATGTGGTGCGATATGGATACCGTACCAGAACCTTCAGCTGAAGTGACTCTACGTCTGAGATTGTTTTAGCGGAGCAAAATGTGGGTATCAGTGTTCCCGCACGATTTCTAATGTTTTGTAACCAGTTTGTTTTCTAAACAGTTTTGCAGGGTGTTTTGTAGGGTGTTTGAGTTTATAAGAGTTTTTTTAGGAACTCATGTATGATGGATGCCCCCATTATGAAGACTAAAAGTTGAAACGTGTGGGCGTGTAGCCAGTGATTTAATAAAGGCTTTTTTGTCCTCATACAGCAGTGCTTGAATTATTTAGTTTTTCCCCCCATTGATGACCTAGAGGCCTGTTTTGATGAGCACCCTGTAGTTTTAATGCAACACACATTATTGGCCCAAGGAGGCGTTCCCCTTTCTTTTTTCTTCTTCTTTGAAAAGGTGGTTCCATGAAACCACGAGGAGTGTTGTTTTTACACAGCATAAAAAACATTGCGTTGCTGCCATCTAGTGCCTGATCTACAAATTGATGTCAGCTTGAGCTTGTTTTCTTTTCAGTGAAATTAGCTTGTTGGTTGTCTCTTCACAGACTTAAAAGTGACAGCATGTATTTTTTTCCTTGGGGAAATGTGTCTGAACCTTCATCAATAAGACTGTATAATCTTGAACAATACAATAGGCTGTACTGATCCTGTACATTCTTAATACCATCATAGGCCACACTTGTCTGTTCCTGGCCTTTTGTGCATATGTTTGCATTGTATATGAAAGGGATACTGTATTGGTCATTATCGGCAAATAAGTCCAGACAGGGCAAGCAGAACCCTGACACTAATCGGACCTCTGATGGAACGGTCTGTTCATGTCAATGGAACTTTCTGAGCTGTGTAATAATTTAGGATTAAAGCACCTCAGATAAACAGTGAGGAGATTTTGAAGGACGTTGGAGCTCTGGGTAGAGTGTACTTTCACTATATCACTATCAGATGCAGAGGATGGCAGGTTCACAAACGTCATCAGTTTGGATGGTTCAATTTAACGCCATTCTGTTAGCGATACGAGGCTCTATTGTGTGACTGCATTGTATTGAATTGCATTGACTGGTGAAGTTAAGCAGTCCTACCTGGTAGTGAAAGGTATTGTTATTTCCACTCGATATGCCCTGGACTGCTCTTGCATATTGAAAGCATGGCTAGTAACACTAATTGTTTTAAACATGTCCTGCTGGTGTCTTGTTGTCATACGATTGAAAGCATTGTGAGCGAGAGTAGTTGTTTTAAGCATATCCCCTCTGGTACCTGGTTGTCATATGACTGAAAGCCTCGCTCGTAAGAGTCATTGTTTTAAGCCTTTCCCCCTAGAATCTGGTTGTCATAAGACTGAAAGCCTTGCTAGTAATAGTCATTGTTTTAAGCCTTTCCCCCTAGTTTCTGGTAGTCATAAGCCTCGCTAGTACAGTAAGAGTGGTTGTTTTAAGCATGTCCCCCTGTTGTGTGTGGCTGTCTGAGCAGCAGGAGCTGTTGTGCGTGGCAGCTCAGAACGGGGATGTGGAGAGCGTTCGCTACCTGCTGCGGGACGTCAGGGTGGCCATCCCTCAGGACACGGGAGAGAAGAACCCGGCCATCCAGGCCGCCCACCGGGGCCAGCACCACGTGGTCAAGGAGCTGCTGGACCACATACCGAGTGAGTCCGTTGCTAAATCAATGGAACTTAATATTTGATGGTAATTTGGTTATGGTCTTGGCAGGGACGGTAGTAGCCACGGTGAACCCAGATGAACCTATTAGCCAATTTGAATTTGCTGCGCAGGTCCGTCTGGAAAAGATTCCACTGATGTTCGTTTCCAAATCGCCACAAAAAAACGAGAAACATGTATTTTCTTTGGAGTTGAGTGAATAACTGCATTCAAAGCCTTCGTGTACAAGACAGATGTGTGTGCTGCTGCTCTTCAGAAACAATTTGGTGGGAGTTAAATGCACCAATTTAAGTTTAATTTCGCTGCTGATTACTCCCCTGGAAGTCGTAAAACGGGAAGTTCGGGAACAGGTGTCAATGGGATCCTTCCCAGACGGTCCTGCAGAGTAAATTCAGATCGCTAACAGGTTCGTCTGGGTTCACCGTCTGGGTTCACCGTCATGTCTTATGTGCAAGAAGAACATATAGCAGAAACATCAGGACATAAATTGTTATGAATGTAATAAAAAACCATAAGCTCTGATTCCAATAATCTCAAATAGAAAAAGGAAAGCGTTCA
>NC_085004.1:14834098-14839098 GCF_963854185.1 Sardina pilchardus
GCACACACAAACAAGCAAACAAAAACAAGTATCAGGCACATATCACTCAATCACCCACACCCAGAGCCAGACAGATGCACACAGACAGCATTCATTCAGTAGCCACCTCGGCGTAATCTCTGGATCCTGAGAGGCATGGGAAAGCATCTCAAATCTCCAGCGAGCATTTTGAGTTTTTCATGCTCCTGCATCCTTAAGCCAGAGAAATAAATCAGCTGTAAATCCTCCGTGTGTTCTCCCCTCCACCACCCCTCACCCCCCCCCCCTCCCCGGCCTTCGGCCATGTTGTTCTTTTTTCCCTCCTGAAGATTACGCCACGTCAATCTGTCTGAGAACGAGTTGGCCAGCCTCCCCGCGGGCCTCCTGCACATGGGCCAGCTCCAGAGGCTCAACGCCGCTAAGAACAAACTCACCGCCCTGTTCGAGGTCCCCGACGGTATGCACGCGCACGCATGCACTCACACACACACACACACACACACGCACACACCCTCACCACCACCCTGTTCGAGGTCCTTAAAGTTAATCACACATAGATGCACACACACAAACACCTCCCTGTTATAGGTCCCTAACAGTATGCCACGCCCAGCAAACACACACACACACACACACACACACACACACACACAGTATCTACGTATGTATCTCTATCTATCTATCGTACACACACACACACACACACTCAGACACACACATACACACCGGTGTGATTTGTGATGTCCTGTGTCATTTTTTCCCTTAGCTACACCTGTGAATCACATCACGCCTGACAATGTGGAATTTCTGATGAAATGGCATTGTGTCACTTTTATTACACAGATAGTTTTTTCCTATTTTGGGATGTGACCTCTCTCTTCATTCCACATTCTCTTTCCGTCTTACTCATACATACACACCCCCTCACACTCACACAAACACACACACACACACACACACACACACACACACAGTGTGATCTCTATCAGTATGTTTTGTCCTTTTAAACCAGGGACCAACTGGATCGGTCTGCGTAAGCTGCAGGAGCTGGATGTGTCTGACAACAGCCTGAGCAGCCTCCCCTCGGCCGTGCTGCACTGCTTCAAGTCCCTCAACAGCCTCAACGTCTTCAGGAACAAGCTGACCTCCTTCCCTGACCCCTGGGCCTGCCCTCTGGTAGGTGATCCTCAGGGCTGTCCCTGGACACTCCCACCCCCCCCTTGGGGCTGCCTCCTCTCTGGGACTTATTCTCTCATATGCTCAGACATATTTCGGTTACAACGTGTGTGCTCTGTGTGTTCACTAATTCACAGATGGGATTAATGCAGAGACTTAGTTTACAAGCGCTTTTGCACACCTCTTTTGTGGGGACAGGTGCGTTGGAATAGGTTAACCAGTTATACTTAAATGCGGGTGGTGGTATTTTTTTATTGCCATTTTTTCAAGATAGCCACCATCTGCACCCACCAAAAATGATATTATACGAACAATATTTGGTGATCAGTCCATTTCTGGGGTGGAAGAGGTTAGTGGTAATTTCAAGACAGCTGGATTCCAACAGCCAATCAGATTGCTGGATTCTGGGAGCCAAACAGATTACAGGATTCTAACAGCCAATCAGATTGCTGTATTCCAACAACCAATCAAATTGCAAGATTCTGGGAGCCAATCAGATTGCAGGATTCTCACAGCCAATCAGATTGCTGGATTCCAACAGCCAATCAAATTGCAGAATTGCGGAAGCCAATCAGATTGCTGGATTCCAACAGCCAATCAAATTGCAGGATTCTGGGAGCCAATAAGATTGCAGGATTCTCACAGCCAATCAGATTGCTGGATTCTAACAGCCAATCAAATTGCAGGATTCTGGGAGCCAATCAGATTTTTAGGATTCTGGGAGCCAATCAGACTGCTGGATTCCAACAGCCAATCAAATTGCAGGATTCTGGGAGCCAATCAGATTGCAGGATTCTGGGAGCCAATCAGATTGCAGAATTCCAACAGCCAATCAGATTGCTGGATTCCAACAGCCAATCAAATTGCAGGATTCTGGGAGCCAATCAGATTTTCAGGATTCTCACAGCCAATCAGATTGCTGGATTCCAACAGCCAATCAAATTGCAGGACTGGGAGCCAATCAGATTGCAGGATTCTGTGAGCCAATTAAAATGCTGGATTCCAGCAGCCAATCAGTTTGGAATTTCAGGAATAAAGAAGTTAATGTAGTATAATCATGTTGGTTGCTATGGGAACTGACATAAATGCTTAATTCTATAGGTCTGCTATGTTGGTTGCTACTGTAGGTACGTGAAGGTTTCATATAGTTGGCTGGGGGCATAATTGATGTTAACTGACAGTTGGAATGGTTGAACAGTTAAATAATTGAGTTGTTTAAATAGTTAAATTATTTAATAGGGAATTATTGCCTATTTAATCCTTGATCTTGACATTGTTCTTGTCTTGCTTTACCAGTTCAGTCAAATCTAATTATCATACCTGTAGAGGGTTTGACAATACTGGTCTGTACCTGTTTGACATTTACATTTACGTTTACAATTGTTACCATTGTTGAAGCGTCTTTATGTCAGTAACATTTTGAAATCAGCACTTCGCCAGCAAGCAAGACTTTGTAGGCACTTGTTTGAAGTCTGCTTGCTAACACAACATAATTGGCTGGCAGACACCTCGCAAATAACCTCAGACTGGGTTGCTGGATACAAACTAGGTCATTGGACTATACTATGATTATTTTTCGATAACTTTTACAAAATCTAAGCAAGTGAGGGCCAAACAAATAACAGTAATACAGTATTTCAGCAGGGCAGTCTACGGAGTTCACCATTCTGACCACCGTTTCGGTTGTGAGCGACACAGAACTGGGAAAGGTTCACGGTGGCAGCGAGGTAACGGCGTGGTCGACACAGAAGCATGAAACAGCTTTTAGCGCGGTTACATACATCCAGCGAACCCACCGGTGCCGCAGGGTCAGATTTCAATGCTGATTCGGCTGGAGCCTCCTGAATCTAATCCCCAGTCCAGCAAAGGCGTTGGATTACAAACAGAAGGCCTTTTGGACTCTCAGAGCTTAATTGTAGTTTGAAGTGAAAGTGAAATGAAGAAATACTGCAGGTCCCCTTTTTTTTCTCGCATTCAAACAGCATGGAACTGCGGACTAAAGAGTTATTCTGGCCGCGGTTCCTAGAACTGTTTGAGCTCAGGGTTTTTTCCCAGCTCATAGGAACCTGTGACTGATGTACATGCCAAAATCCAATGCTGATGCCAATGCCAAATTCTCTGTAAAAAGAATTCAGTTTGTGTACATTTGCGTTTGTGTACAATTTGCCATGTACATTTGCATAATTCCTACATGAGAAGGCCGCAGAGACTGACTACTGTCACGCAAAGAAAAATGCCCTCTGGACAGATGAGAAGATGAGATTAACAACCCTGACTCTTTTGGTGTGAATGAATGCTGTCCATTTCATTACTTTATGTTCGTGTACAACTGTGTTCTTAGAACTGTTGTGTCCGAATGTGCCTAATGCTGTATTTCCTGTCTGACAGAAATATTTAAGAGCATCCAACAATCAGATCGAGAGCCTGCCGGATCTAATCTCCATTTTCTGGAGAACTCATCTGATAGAAGTGGACTTCTCTGACAATGCCCTCAAGGAGCTGCCCTCCTACATCTTTGAGCTGGAGGTACAGTAGAATGACTCCCACCTACACTCTGAGTGAGTCTGTATCTGGACACAAAGATGTATTAAAAAGACAACACGTTGTTTTGAACACACATTATGTAACAAATAAAAACAGGGAACAACACAATTTGTGTTGTCCCGATCTGGACACAGAGATGTGTTAAAAGCAACTGAAGTTGTGTTGTTTTCAACACATTCGAGTGTACCCTCTGTCAATGTGACCAGCAATCCAACCCATTTCTCCACTGTCGGCAGCCTGCGCTTTGGTATACTGCCACATGGTGGCACTGTTCTCCTTGTTACAGTAAGTGATGAGAGGCGGGAGTTGGTATGCACCATGCAGTGCCCACGTTGTGAAAGCTGACACTTGCACGGATAATACAATCTAAACACAGACACAGAGACACTGGTTGTATGGTCATTAAATGCTAATAGGTTAATTCCATTTTAATTAGCCTTTAGCATGCCCCCTATCAAATTGTTTCAGTAAAGAATAACTCAAACAAGCTGGTAGATTTCAGGGCATTTGTGACTCCTATTACTCCCCCCCCCCCCCTCTAGTGTAACCCATATAATACCCTGGCAGGCTGTCAAAATACACACAGGAAATCAGTACAGTAGCTTTAAAAGATCATTTTGGAGATTATTTGTTTCCACCGGCCCGCCAGGATGGTTTTACTGTTTCACATGGCAAATATTTGGGTTATTTCAGTAGGGGTGGTCTCAGGTAGCAGAGATAAGCTGTGTGGATTTAGCAGGAGCAGGAGCGGGAGCGGGAGGGTTGGATGAGACTGTACCCAGGTGGAGCCCTCAGGTGCCGTGCCCCGGTGAGAGGGGGGGCACGGTCACGCAAGGGGGGCACGGTCACGTAAGGGGGGCACGGTCGCGTTAGGCGCCCAGTTGATTTTGTTTGTGTTGCAGGCCATCGTGTCCCTCCGGCTGTGTGGAAATCAAATCTCCTCTCTGCCCGCGCCCAGCAAATGGAAGTGCTCACAGCTGAGAACACTTGATCTGTCCAGGAACCTACTGGGCAAGTAGGTCATATTGTTGACTGCCCCCCCTAACCCCCCCCCCCACCCCTGCCCCTCTTTTTTTCTCTCTTACTCTGTTTCTCTCCTCCCTCTCTTAATCTCTCTCTTTCTCTTTCTCTCCTTTTCATTTCATGACTTACAGGCACCCATATCCCTGTTGTATAACTTCCTGTATAAAATCATCGCCCTTCCAAGATATCTCATGCTCCATTGTTTTGTGACTGCAATGGTCACTGCCTCTTTCAGGACTGAAGAGTCTACCAAAACGAGACGGTTGGCATTCTTCACC
>NC_085004.1:14841598-14856598 GCF_963854185.1 Sardina pilchardus
TGGAGCGGCCCAGCAGCATCAGGACCGGGGTGAGACAGCGCCGTTACAGACCGCACCGCACCACGCCACACTGCACCGCACCACGCCGCGGTACGCCAGGCCGTACCTCATGTCACGTCACATCACGTCATGTCCTGAGACTCAAGCTGAATCACACAAGCACACTTCAAGGAAAGCATCCGCCATTGTTCTCATAGATCTGTTTCTCGAGGTCACCGAGTACTGTTGGTATGAAAAAAAAAAAAACGAACAGCTAGAGCTGCCAGGCAGCTACTGTGCTACACTCACATAATAGCACAGGGGGCATAATCATTGGGGACAGTACTCAGTTGACCTCGAGAAACACGGATCTATGTGAAAAATGGTCAAAATGTCCTTTAAGCGCTTGCTCATTGTTATGCTGAGCACAGTCACACCACCACCTCCACATCTAATGTAGTTCCACTACTGTGTGTGTGTGTGTGTGTGTTCACTCCCCCCCGACAACATCAACTTATTAATGTGACAGCATAATAAACAGACGCGGCTAACTGGGGTAGCGCTCGTCCTGCCTTGGCAGAGCTGGAGGCTGGACGCTGTGACCGAAGGGACGGACTGAAGGTCAGCGCTCATGCTCGGAGCGGTCAGGAATGCTGTGCTTTAACTCCCAAGGCTACAGTACGTCATGACCGTGCGGAGCTGACCACAGAGTCGAGCTGGCCGAGGACCTTCACTCTAAGGCTTCTCTCATCAAGTGCTTATCTCTGTGTACATTCCCCCATACACACACACACACATACACACATATACACGCCCACACACACACACATAGCTTAGTAGAGAGGAAGCAGACTGATACTGAATTTAAAAGAAAAAGAGAGGGCTGTTTTTTTTTTTCATTTTTCTTTAAAGTTTGAAAAGCAATCTTGCATGGAGAAGGTGATTTATTTCCATTTATGAAAACAAACATCTCCACGGTCCCATTTTGACTGCCCTTTCCTGTCCTTAAAACAACAAAGTGAGCAACCAATTGAGGTGACCTATGACCTCTGGAGAGGTGGTCTCATTTCCAGGCAGAGGCTGACTCAACTTCCTGTTCCCCCCCGATGCGTAAGTCAGAGGGAGAGACTTATAAAGCCTGGGGGATGCATCCGTCTGGCCTGAGGCTTCTGGTCCCGCCCGCCTTCTCCAACTATTGCATCAGTAATGGCTCAGTTAACTAGACATAAATGTGTGTGTTTGCGTAGAAAACCTTCAGCTTCCTATTTGAATGCTCACCCCCCCCCTCCCTCCCCCTCCCTCCCCCTCCTCACTCCCCCTATCGTCATGCCAAGCCAGGCCAACATTTTTCCCAGAGGCAATGTGAAGTTTACTTTGACACACAGTTTTGTTTGAAATACTAAATAGTCTTTGTTCAATGGCGCAGCTGCAGGGAGGCTTTTTTTTTTTTTTTTTTCATCTCTATCTGACTTTTAAATCTCTATCTGATCCTTTGACTGCATTATCGCCAGGTGGACGCTGTGTCTTTCAACGTCTGGGACATCGGCGGTCCGGCCAGCATGTCGACGGTCAACCAGTGCTTCTTCACAGACAAGGCCCTGTACGTGGTCATCTGGAACCTGGCGGTGGGGGAGGAGGCGGTGGCCAACCTGCAGTCGTGGTTATTAAACATCGAGGTGAGGGGGGGCGGGGGGGTCGCAGAGGCCAGCGGAGGTTCCCCGTCTCCATGACACCTCCTCATTACATCCCTGACAGCTGCTCGCCTCGCTCTCTCTCTCTCTCCTCTCTCTCCTCTCTCTTCTTTCCTCTCCTTTCCTCTCCTTTCCTCTCCTCTCCTCTCCTGTCCACAGCTCACTGGCATAAGGGCTAGGGGCCCCCTGAGGGTGGTGGTGTGTTTGTGTGTGTGTGTGTGTGTGTGGGGGGGGGGGTTCAGGGCTCAGGGGCCACGTCAGCAGGGTGTCAGCCTGTCTTCTCTCGGGTCAAGCTGTCCACTGTTATTAATTATGAAGGGTGTTGAACCGTGTCGCTGTGTAAACGTTTTGAGCCTTTTTGAAATGAACACTGAGGCTACGTATGTGTGTTGAATAGCTATGGTTCTCGGAGCATATTCTGTGTTCTGTGTTCCATGTTCCATGTTGTCTGTTGTAGATTATACATCAGCATGACTGAACTGGTGTTTTAGACCCGATAATGAAATTCAGATTACTACCATTCTCATTCAGGGCAGTTGCGACCTTGTTTATGTGTTCTACTGTTCCATGATTTATGAGGCATGTTTTTGGAGATTACATTTTTAATGATAGATGAGGGTTTCATTAATGAGGAGTTCACCGGGGTTTTGGTCTGTGCTGGTTTTTCTGTTAGGCTCGAGCCCCAAACTCGGCCGTGATGGTGGTGGGCACACATCTGGACCTGATCGATAGCAAGTTCCGCACCGAGCGCGTCGCCACCCTGCGGGCCTACGTGCTGGCGCTGTGCCGTACCCCCTCGGGAGCCAGGGCCAGCGGCTACCCCGACATCACCGCCAAGCATCTCTAGTCAGTGTTCTTTTGTTCCCTTCAGCTCCTCCTGTTCATTGAAAACATGTGAATGGCTCTGGAATCTTTTAATGCATTGGAAGAGATCCCGGTGCTTTCACCCCACTCTAATGGTTAGCAATTTTCTGTGTGTGTGTGTGTTTGTGTCTCTGTATTTGTTTGTGTGTGTGTGTGTGTGTGTGTGTGTGTCCATGAACCAGTGAGGTGTCCTGTAAGACTATGGAGGGCGTGGATGGCCTGAAGAAGCTCTTGTATCAAGTAGCCTGCTCTATGAAGGACATCAGCAACGCGGCCAGCTGTCACAAACTGGTTGGACGACTGGTGAGTGAATCATTCTGCGATTTCTATCCCCATGTATGCTTTTTCTTGATAGTGGTTATTGTGTGAAATTGACATCATCAGCCTACAGAGTAATTCATATCCATATCATTGCAACTGTAAGATCCGACAGACCGTCGCCATATCATTGCAACTGTACCCCCCCCCCCCCCACCCTCTCTACAAGTCATGTCATGTGAGCGAGAGCCATAGCATAGCCCTGTGTAATCTGCTTTACATGGAGCATGAAACTCTTGACATGGAAATCCCTGAGCGCAATAAGCGTGAACTTATGCACATACCCTTAGGGAGTACTGAGTAGGGAAAGCTGGGCCCCAGCCAGACACGCGTCTGCTTGTCTACTGCTTGTCTACTACTACACGACACGCAACAGCAGCTGACTGTCAGCTACGTCAGCGTGTGTCAATGTAATGATTAGGGGACCTTGTTGGCCCTCTGGTCCCCCTGCTGACCCCCCCTGCTGACCTCTCCCCTCAGATCCCCAAAAGCTACCTGACCCTCCAGGAGGCGGTCCAGGCCGAACGTCTGAGGCGGGACTCGGAGGACGAGGTCCAGTATCTGACCGACCAGCAGCTGGAACAGGTCATCGAACAGAACCCCACCAGCGACATCAAAGACTACGAGGACCTGCAGACAGGTAGCCTGCTTCAACACACCTGTTCAGTTGAACGATCACCGGGGTCAGAGATGGTTTAAAACCAGCCAGAAGCGGCCATGAGCGTGTAATTGCCTAAGTTGACCTCAGCGATGCCTCACAATATCTCATTACCAGTCAGTTCCACCCTGCTCAGTGAGTCTTTTTGGGTATGACTCCTAAAGTATCTAAAGTTTGTTTAGCGCACTTTGGTTAGTCAGGTTATGCCTACATCAATTAGTCAACTTGTCATCTCAACAAATAACTCTAAATGCCACTAAGTGTATAGCTATAGTGTTTGACAGATGGACAATCATTAGGCTTAACAGTAAGGAGGGAATCTTGCTAAACTAGATAGAAACTTTAGATTGAAACCCATCCTATATGGCCTTTGCGTGCGTGTGTGCTTTTGTTATAGTGACGGGCGTAGAGGGGGAGGATTTAGGAGCGCGACACACAGACTCTCAGGTTCTTTCTCTCTCTCTCTCTCTCCCCCATCAGCCATCAGCTTCCTGATTGAAACGGGGACCCTGTTGCACTTCCCCGACACGTCGCACGGCCTGTGCAAGCTCTACTTCCTGGACCCGGTCTGGCTGTCCGAGTGCCTGGAGCGCATCGTCCACCTGAAGAGCTCGCGCTCGGTGGCGCGCAACGGCGTGATCCGCGCCGAGGACCTGCGCATGCTGCTGGTGGGCACGGGCTTCACGCAGCAGACGGAGGAGCAGTACTTCCAGTTCCTGGCCAAGTTCGAGATCGCGCTGCCCGTGGGAAACAGCAGGTGAGGAGCCCTGTGCGCGCTGGACGGCCCTGGACGGCCCTGTTCCGCAGATGCAGCACTCCACTCCACTCCACTCCACTCCACTCCACTCTTACAGTCTTGAGTCATGAGATCCATTTGTCCACAGATGTTAGTTGCAGCATAATGTGACTGAAATAAGCATTCAACATAAAGGGTGGTACTGTATGTGTCCCCCTCAGCCCATAAGCAGTTGAAACCAAGACTTTTAAACATACAGTGGAGAGAATGCATATTGATTTGTTCAGTACAATATATGTCCATTGAGGCTATCCAAATGAAACTTTGGAAAGAAATCCATTTAAAATAAATACAAACTTTAAAGTCCATAAATAAAGTTAAAGCCTGCATAATGGCCTGGAAACGAACTGTATTGATATGTATATATTATATAATAGTCATTCTCAAGCATTAGCACCTAGTGTTAAGTATAATTAGAATTTCTCAATTATGGCAAAACTCATAACCACAACTAATGTACTGTATTTATAACTCAAGACTAAAAGAGAACACTGTTAGAAAACTGAAAGCAGCAAAATAATGTATTATATTTCGATAATGTTGTTTTCATAATTGTTAGAAGCTGTAACTGACAATGAATCAATTTATTTGATTAATTACACAGCCCTTGGTATAATGATGGTCATTTTTTATGACCAAGCCAGACCAGTCTGTACCCTTGTCCATTGCCCTCCCTTGTCTAATGCCCTCCGCCTGTCTTGCATGCTGCAGCTACCTGCTCCCCCACCTCCTCCCCGCCAAGCCTGCCATGGACATCCACGGCTTCCGCCAGCACACCCACAACACCATCCAGCGCCACTTCAAGATGAGCTTTGTGCCCGCCGGATTCTGGGAGCGCTTCATTGCCAGGATGCTGATCAGCCTGACAGAGATGGACCTGCAGGTGCCAGCCTCCCCGCACAAACACACCACCACACGGCCCAGCGTTTATTTTAGAGGCTGCCAGGTCCAGCTGGTCATTGTGACAAGCCCAGGGCCATTTACGTGCTTCATGTGTTGGGCTATACGAATTGCCCACAGCTTAGCGTGCAGGCCCAACAGCCAGAGAATGTCAAATGCTATGTGGTGCTAGTTCTGGTAGCCGCAGCCAAGCCACAAGCCAATGTGCCTATCCTTATCAGCTCGCAGAGGTTATTTTAAACTCTTTCAAAATAGTTGTTGTTGTTGTTGTTGTTGTCAAACTCAGGCGTTTGAGACGAAGAGGAGCACAAAGAGCCACAGGAACCGAGGGACCATCATTTACAGCTTCGCTGGGAACCAGCAGCGCAACCGCTGTAGCACGTTCCGCGTCCGACGGAACCAGACGATCTACTGGAAGGAGGGACTCCAGGTGACCTTCGATGGAGGGTACCTGAGGTGAGCCCAGCTTTTAAGTGCGCAAAGTCAATGGCTTTGTTTTTTTATCCCTGCGGACTGAATCTATTGTAGCACAGCGAATATAAATTAGCATGAATTAGACCCTCGGCAGAAGGCTGACGAAGGAGAATGGCTGTGTGCCAAATCACAGCAGTAGTGAATTACCTTTGCTTAAGTTATGAATCTGCGCCGTCTGTGTACTTAACCATTCTATTTAACATTTGATTAATTTAGTTTTGAAGAACAATGCCGTTTCATTTGGGAAATTGGTACCCTGTAGTGTTTACAGTGCTGGCAATAGTTCAGAAGAGTTTTTCTGTGTAACATCAGGACAGTGCGTGTGTGTGTGTGTGTTTGTGTGTGTGTGTATGTGTGTGTTTGTGTGTGTGTGTGTGGGTGTGCCCTGGGCTGTGTGAGTGTTGATGGTATGCGTGGGAAGGGAGGCCTACTGAGGTGTAAACACATCTCTGGTGTGTGGTGGTAAATGAGGCGTTGGGAGATTAACGCTGTTCACACACATAGGCACACACACCCCCACGGGCACACACTTATGCACACCTTCTCTCTCTCTCTCTCTCTCTCTCTATCTCTCTTTCTCCTTCTCTGTTTCTCTCTCTCCTTCTCTCTCTCCCTCTCTCTCTCTCTCTCCCTCTCTCTTTTTCTCTCTATCCCTCCATCTCTCTCTCTCTCTCTCTCTCTCTCTCTCTCTCTCTCTCTCTGTCCTGTCCCCCTGCAGCGTGGAATCATCCGACCTGAACTGGAAGAAGAAGAAGAGTGGAGGCATCAAGATCCTGTGTCAGTCGGAGATGAGGGACTTCTCAGCCATGGCCTTCATCACCGATCACGTCAACGCGCTCATAGAGCAGTGGTTTCCTGGTGAGGCCCCCCAACATTACTCAGACCCAATCAAGGGAAAACCTGTTGATTTTTGACATTTTTGAATTTTGAAATTGTATTGAAAATTGAATTGAAAGCCTTTATTGTCATTATACACAGTCAGTGCAATGAGATTTAAAGAGCATCTCCTTAAAAGTGCACACAGTTAGCAAAATATGAAAGACTATACAATAAAAACATATAAATACTGTGCACAGTCAGAAACACAAACAGAAAGACAGAATGGTCAGTGCAATATTGTCAGTGAATGTATTATTGTTTAAGAGGATAACCCCTTGAGATGAAGCATCTCGTTTTCGAGGGGGTCCTGGAGACATGAGACAAACACAATACAGCACATGTACATTCACACTCACTAAAGCCCTCCCTCATCCCTCATCCCATCTCACCCACCCCACCAGTTCCATATAGAAAACGAATCCAAGTATCAAACATAATGCAGTATTAAGAGTCATGACAACATTAAGCCCATACACATATGTATATACTGTATATGCACACGTAGATATACACATATACTATAGGCCTACGTCATGCCTGCTTCAAACATACTCTTTGACCTCTTTGTCCTTAGCACATTCATTTGTTCTTAGGAGAATGTCAGCTGTCAGGCTATCTGTCAGACTGACATCTCGTCTTTGTTGTATATAATGCAGAATTGACAGCTTTATGTCAATAACTAGATAACAAAAGACATGTTGGTTCAACATGGTTTCAATAGCTCAACATTCGTTTCTATAACCTGTCAGATAACAAAAGTAGTAGATAGATTAGTTTGTATATGGTAGGGCCATCCTACCCATCTGTGATGGATTCACAGCTTAATCTGTAACATAGTTTGGATACATCAGCAGTCACGGGAAGACAGCGCGCGGTGATTCATTTCATGGGTTTCCTTAAGCGGCGAGCAAGGTCATTTGAAAGTCACGCGCAGAAGAGTGGCGATGAGATTTAGCGAGGAGATGGTGTGGAGGAGGCTGCTGTCTGATGGAGGTGTGATTGGATTGTGCAGAGCAGCAGTGACGGATGAGAACGACTGATACAGAGAGACAGACAGAGAGAGAGAGAGAGAGAAAGAATGAGAGAGAAACAGAGAGAAAGGGAGAGAGAGAGAGAGAGATAAAGTGCAGCAGACAGAACAGCAAGATAAAAAATGAAAGCGTAAAGTAGTGCGGCCCGTCGGGTCAACGCATTGGAAAAGACTGGGGTCGTTCTATTAAGGAGAGATGTAGTGGAGAGGAGGATGGATTGTAGGAAGGTCAAATCACAGGAGAAAAGAGGAACAGGAGGAGGGCTGTGTGTCCACGTGACGTGATATTATGTGCCGGGAGTTCACGTTTTGCTGGAGGAGTTCACGTTTCTGCTCGAAAGTAGGTTGTTCATCCCAGTGTTGTAACAGCCAAAAATGCGAAGATGATAAACTGGTTTAGGTGTCATATGAAGTTAATGATGGGGAGTGTACAGGAAGAAAAAAGGAAACTGTCAGGTTACTGTAAATCACAGTAATACCAGAGCTTCTCTTAATCTCTCTCTTTCACTCCTTCAAATGGAGGCTGTCTGTTGACATTGAAACAAAATGATGCACGAAGAATGTAGTCTTGGGCTGCTACGGGTTGATTTCAGTAAAGGAGATTCGCAAGAAGCCAAGCCCAACTCTGTGACGCTACAGAGGTGATGACCTGAGAGTACTGTAGCTGGAGTGGAAGGACTTGGGTAACTGCGTACGACACTGAGAACTTGAACAAGACAGCAATGCCTTTGGTTCTGTGTGAGAAGTTAGAGGTGTTACGTAAATATATTAGAGTCATCTCAGCTGAGCTTTAATGTCAGCCAGGAAGGCTAGATGGGTAACTCAACCTAGAATGGGGATGAGGGCGTGTTGGGAAGGATTATTGTTTCCTCTAGAGCCTAGACGATTGAAAGGGGAGGTAGAAGGATCAATGATTCAAGGAGAAACGATATTTTTGTAGTTGTTTAGATAGAATTTCATATTGGTAGGTTAAAGACGCCTTCTCCATAAGCCTCAAGCTGGAGAAGACCTTTTTCAGTATGAATCCCCTTTTCCTAAACACTCACATTGAGCCCCATGTACGCAGATTCAGTCAGTGTTGTATCTGTCATCAAATCAGAGACGCCCTGATAGTCTTGCAGTGGTACCTCTGGGCTGGGCCTCTTTATGTAAGTGAAGGAATAATCCCCTCTGTGCGCTGGCTAGAGATGTCCTCACTCACATTGTCCATGCTAACAAAAGATAGCCCCAGTCACCTGGAGAGTAATGATCGTTGACAAGCTGCAGCTGTGGCCTTCAGTGCTGGCAGTTGGAGTGGGTGGTAGGGTGGGATGGCCAGAGGGACACATTCTTGTCACCCGGCCTTCTCAAGGTCTTGTCAAGGAGAGAAAAGAAATGCACAAGGTGTGTACAGAGTATGTATGTAGCTTCAGATGACGTGGCCCTATGTGATGTGTGTCATTGTGTAGTGATCGATAGACACCATGCATAGCATAAAAGTTACATTATCACAATGGAAGCTCTGCCAATGTTACCCACCTTGTCAGGTTAGAATCCTGTCATCATGAGAATTAGTGGACATTTTTTTCATCTTTGTTGTCCTCACACAGACACACACACACACACACACACACACACACACACACACACATATACACACCTGTAGTGCTGGTGTTTAGAGGAGGCGGTAGGATGGGATAGACCGGTGAGACATGTTCTTGTCACCAGGGGATGGGTCTTGTCAAGTAGAGAAAAGAAATGGACAGGGTGTGTGCAGCTGAATGTATGGAGCTTCACATGACGTGGCCATATGTGATGTGTGTCATTGTGTAGCTGTAGCGGTCAAAAGACCGCATAGAATAGAGGTGCAGCTTGTGTAGTAATCATTCTTACGGTCATGCATGCATACACTCCACACATGCTCTCTCACACACTCACTCTCACACACACACACACACACACACACACACACACAAACACACACACACACACACACACACACACTACACACACACACACACGCTCATGTGAGGGGGGTTGAGTCATGCTGTAGTTAACTCAGCAGGTGGGCTTATGTGTCCCTCCTGCTTAGAAGACTGGCCTGCAGCCCAGACAGCTCATTAACACACGTGAGCCCAGTCCAGCCGAGTCCACTCGCACCAGCACCACCAGCACCAGAACCACCACCACCACCACCACCAGCACCAGCACCACCACCAGCCACAGTTCACACTCATTACCTCCCATTAACTCTCCCTTTCATCCTACTGCGCTTCTCTGGGCTATACAACACACTGGCTCTGTTTACTTGCACATGTTTGTTTCAATATCTGTTTTGTATTAGTTAGCTGTGTGTGTGTGTGTGTGTGTTTGTTTGTGTTCAAGTGTGTGTGTGTGTGTGTGTGTGTGTGTGTGTGTGTGTGTGTGTGTGCATATTTTACTTTAGCTTTAACTAAGTCTTGTTTGCGTGATTTGGTTTATGTCAAGTATGTCAAGTGTCTGTCTGTGTGTGTGTGTGTGTGTGTGTGTGTTTATGTTTATTTCTGTGGTGTGTATGTTAGAGAAATAGAGTATTTGTTTGTGTTTGTCTCTGTGGCATGTGTGTTAGAGAAATAGAGTGTTTGTTTGTGTTTACTGGGTAGCTTGCGCAATGAAAACGTCACACACTCACTCTCTCTCTCTCTCCCGCAGCGTTGACGGCGAGCGAGACCGACGGCTCGCTGCTCATCGAGCAGTACGCCCCGTGCCCCGGCTGCGTCCCCACGGCCAGGCACGCCGACCCTCAACCGGCCGAGCCGGACCCTGCCGGACACGGCACCGTCCACTACTTCGACATGGAGGACTGCGTATTGGCCGCGGTGGACAAGGAGCACATCATCTGCCCCAATCACCCCAACGAGCCCGTGCCCCTGCAGGAGCTAGTGCCTGAGCTCTTCATGACCGATTTTCCAGCACGGTACGAATGCTAGCACACACACACACACACACACACACACACACACACATATGTGCAAACTCTTTCTTTCTCTCTTTCTCTCTCAAACTCATACCCACAAACAGGCAAACATACTCAGACACACATTCAAGTACTCACACGCACACACATTCTCATAACACACACTCACACACACACACACACACACACACACTCTCATAACACACACTCACACAGCCACGCGCTGTGCACACACACACACGCATGTGCAAACTCTTTCTCTCTCAAACACATACACATACCCCACACAGACATAAATGCAAAAATACATTTGCATTAACACACATTCAAGTGCTCACAGGCACGCACACACACACACACACTCATAACACACACACACAGAATGTAGAAGAATGACAACATACCGCTCTAGGCCGAATATGTAAACTCTCACTCTCTCTCAAACACATACACATACCCACACAGACATCAATGCAAAAACACTGGGACACACATTCAAATACTCACATGCACACACACACACACACACACACACACACACACACACACACACACACACACACACACAAATGCAAAAACACTGGGACAAAAAATAATCACATACACACACGCACACACACACACACACATTCTCAAAACACACACACACACACACACACACACACACATGCACACACACACACATACCACACACACACACACACACACACACATTCTCAAAACACACACACACACACACACACACACACACATTCTCAAAACACACACACACACATAAAGTAGAAGAATGACAACATGCCGCTCCAGGCCGAATGGCACCTCAGCTCTTATCAGCCACAGGCTTTGGCTTGACGGAGAGCTGTTCCCAGTGAGTCATGGTCCTTGCTCATATGGAAGTTATTTAGATTATCTCCCACAGCCAATGTCAACTCCTATGTCACACTTCTGGCATACGAGGCCCGCGGCGAGAAAAACGCTCGGCCGAATTCCTGTGGCCTAAAACACGGAGCAAAGAGGGGCCCGAGATGCTAGCGGTATTTAATAATGGCACAACAAGCGCTTGTGAGCATGCTTTGAATGTTTGTCATTTATTGCTTTTTGAGAAGGGGGCGACGAGAAAAAAAAATGCTGCCTCTCTTTTTAAACGTCACTACACGACGCACCTTTGAAGCTCGTTCAAATTGATTTGTGCGCTCCGAGTTCAGATGTGCCCCAGGTCCTGCCGCTAACCCTGATGCTCCCGTTGATATGATCATACGGGAGAGGGCCTTGGATATATTTCCTTAGAATCACGCTCAGAAGTTTGTGCCAGACAAATCGGAGGAAATCTGATATTGGCATTTCACACGCAGATGATCTGTTTTCACAGGAAGGCGTCTGATTAATGGGACTGTTTCGTCATAAACGAGTAACCACAAGCATCATAGAGTGTTTCTTCTAGAGAATAAGTGATTGCGCAGTATGAGGATGTGGTCCAGCCGATTGTACTGAAGCTCTTTTGAAAACATTTGTTGAACTAAACTGGCCCCCCCCTTCAAATCTTGCCTTGTTTTTATTTGCACGCATTACTTTTCCGACGAAGCCCTTCGCAAGTCCGAAAGAATTAACGACAAAGCCAACGCTGTTGGGATTGGCGCCCGTCCAGATCTGGGCACGGAGCGAACGGCCGCCACGGGAGCGGAGGTGTTTATTATCCCCTCCGTCGTCTAAAATCCACGATGAAAAGAACTCCGTCGTGCGGAGCTTGAGAGATCATGGCGCGCAGGGAGATGAAGTGGACGATAAGCGCATGCCAGAGCGGATGTATAAGTCCGACAATAGGATGAGCCTGTAGGGTAGGCGAAGCGGGGGCCCTGCGCGCCACACATATGTGATGCATATGGTTCCTAGTGATGGGAAACGCGCTATATGGGCGGAAATTTAGATTGGAGGCACGTCTTGGTGCGGACGAAGCCCATGTGAGACATGTGCTGTGGCGGAGGGAGAGGCCGGGGGGAATAGGCCCGGGCTGTGTTTGACACGTGAACAGTGTGTCACATAACATTTTGGTTGAGCGTGCAGACAGCGCTGTGTGTGTGTGTGTGTGTGTGTGTGTGGAACGGATGTGTCTTGTTATAAAAACGGCATTGTGTGCGTTCATAGCATGTGGTTTTGGCTGTATAGTGTGGTGTGCTATCCTACACATGAATGTGTGTCTGTGCGTGTGTGTGTGTGTGTGTGTGTGTGTCTGTGTCTGTGTCTGTAAATGTGCATGTGTATTTGTAAGGATGTTTTTGAGGACATTATGGGGTAGCTAATGCTGTTTTGTGTGTGTGTGTGTGTGTGTGTCTTTGTTTGAATAAGTGAATATGTCAGCCATTTGATGTGCTGTTGTGCTGTGTGTTGGTGTTTATGTCCGTGAGAGTGGCGGTGGTTTGCATTTGCTGTGCGGTCGCTGTTGACTTTGTTCTCGTGTGAGTGGACGTGTGCGCGTCGCTAATAAGGAGCATGTGAGCTGCTGCTCTCCATTTGTGCCCCTAGTTATCCACACAGAGGGTGGACTGTGCTGTTACTGTGTACTGCTGTGTGTCACTGATGAGCCTGTGTGTTTGTGTGTGTGTGTGTGTGTGTGTCTGTGTGTGTGTGTGTGTGTGTGTGTGTGTCTGTGTGTGTGTGTGTGTCTGTGTCTGTGTGTGTCTGTGTGTGTGTGTGTTTCTGTGTGTCTCTGTGTGTGTATGTGTGTGTGTGTGTGTGTGTGTGTGTGTGTGCAGGCTGTTCCTGGTGAAGAGCGAGCTGGACTACAGCGAGAAGGAGCAGGACATCCTGGGCCAGGGCGGCAGCGGCACCATCATCTACCGGGCCAAGTACCGGGGCCAGCCCGTCGCCATCAAGCGCTTCCACTTCAAGAAGTGCCGTCAGCAGTCCTTCGGCAGCGGCACAGGTAAACAACCGCATCACTTCCTGAGCAGAGGTCAAAGGTCACCCCCCCAGCACCACCACCACGACCACCACCACGTATCAGCTTGAGCCGAGCTCCCTCTGCGAGGACATCATTCCCGGGATCAGAAGGGAGGCTAGAGTTTAATCCTGGCTGGATTTACTGGCTTTTTTACCCCTAAATGCCTCCGTGGCTCCGTGAATGTGTAGGAGTGTTTAAGCTCCGATAGGGAGATATATGGTGTTGCTGTGCGCGGTTTTATCTTCAGGATTGCCTCTATTCGTCATCGGAATGAAGCTAATCTTTTCACATGAGGTCAGACGCTTCTTTGGAGTTTACGGGAGTCCTTCCGTTGCTTGTTGCCAGAAGTTTGTCGAGTTTGTTGGCCAGATTAAATGGGTTGGGGGTGGGTGTTTGGTTTGATGACTGTAAACAGGATGTTGTCGCCCAATGGGGTGGAAGAGTGCTTACTCAGCACTTCTCCGTGGGCTCGATGAGATTTAACAGACACAGATAGCCGCGAGGTCCACTCCGCGTCCTCGCCGCTCGCCTCTCGCCTCTCGCCTCTCGCCTGCCGCGTCGCGCACAGATTTGTTGTGGCGGTCAGCAGTAACGAAAGGCCCCCGCGTTCCTTTGTCATCCTTCATAAACCGCGCCGGGGCCCCTGAAGAAACAGAGAGCCCTAATGCATCATCTGCGGCGGTGCAGTGGACAGAAGAGCTCTAACTCACGGCCCCCCCACCACCACCCCAGGCGGTGTCAGAGCGGGGGTAATTAGACAGTTTGAGATTGCCTAATGCCTCTCTCCAAGCTGTTTCATGGTCCGCGAGTCATAACATTGCCGTCGACCTTTATTTTCCTCCTTCGCACGGGCGGCCAGCAGACAGCGCCTCGTTCCAAAGGCAAGGGTGTTTTTTTTTTTTTTTTTTTACTGCCGTCCCTCCCTCCGGACAGGCTGCAATGTGTTGTGTACTCTGACTGTGTTGTCGTTTATGGCTGAAGGCAAGGAGAGATGTGGGCCCGTCTATGAGAATTGCTATTAAAGATTGCTATTAAAGCATGACTTGGCTGCTCTGCTAAGTCTGCAGAATTTTCTCTGATGGGAGGGGGGGGGGGGGGGGGGGTTTATAAAAGTATCACATATTGTTGAATTTTGTGCATATTCTGTTATTTAGCTGCGCCGAAGCCCTCGTCGTCCTCTAAAAGGTTTCTCCACTGAAGGACAAGGTGAAGTGTTTCATTTTAACTGTACAGTAGGTTATCACTCTTTCTCTCTCAAGGGAATGGAGGCGCTGGGTCCTTGTTGAGAGAATGGCCTTTTTTTAAATGGTAGCTTCTGGCTTGTTGTTTCCACTTCCGTAGCCCATTCTCAGCGCCTGGCCGCAGAGCTATGCAAAACCCAAGCACTCGGAGCGCTGCAGACATGTGGTTGTGAATGGGGGAGAAAAATACAATTCTGCGCTGGTCTGTCTTCCTGCAGACCCGGTCGTTACAGAGGGTTGTTCTGGAGGTCGTTTCTCTATAAATACGCACAATTCCACACCAGTGACTTGCTGTGG
>NC_085004.1:14859098-14959098 GCF_963854185.1 Sardina pilchardus
TATGATGTACAAGCAAGTTAACCATTCATATTTTGACACAGTACAGTACGTCCATGTCACTGTCGAATAGAGGACACCAATAAAGTTTTATTTGAATGTCGCGTTCGTCATTTCCGTCAAGTGCACAATACCATTCTGTTGAAATTTGCGCGCACTACGCGAGTAAGCACACAGGGCACTCCATTGTAGTGTACTGACGGTAGTACGCCATCTGAGACAGAGTCGGAGTCTGCGGAATATGTGGTAGGCCTTACCGAGTCTCCCAAGTCTGGCGAGTGACCTAGCTAGCGTCTTGCGGACGGACACTAAAAGTTTCCCATCCCGTGTTGTTCACTTTTATGAGTATGTGTCCAGAGGGCAGCGCGTGTGATTGTTTATGCAGGCCGGTCTGCTCTCCTCCACTGGCCGTGCCCGTCCTGTCTTGCTCCATTTCTGCGGTCAGTGATTCGTGGCCTCTGACCGGTGCGTCTTTTTGTCCTCCTCCTCCTCCTCCTCCTCCTCCTCTTCCTCCTCCTCAGGCACCCAGTTCATGCCGCTGGGCCACATGCTGACCTTTAAAGCGGCCTACCAGATCGCCGCGGGGCTGGCCTACCTGCACCGCAAGAACATCATCTTCTGCGACCTCAAGTCCGACAACATCCTGGTGTGGTCGCTGGAGGTGCTCGACCCCGTGAACATCAAGCTGTCGGATTACGGGATATCGAGGCTGTCGTTCCACGAGGGGGCTCTGGGCGTGGAGGGAACGCCGGGATACCAGGCTCCGGAGATCCGACCGGGGATCGTCTACGATGAAAAGGTACCGACTGGCACTAGCCCCGTTTTTTTACACGACATGACATGACGAAAAAGGCACTAACTCTCATTCTCATTAGCTCATCGTCATTCTGCTGGCGATTCCTTTCAAGCCCTGAGCTTTACACGTTTCTGTTCTGTTTGACCTGTAACAAACAACGCTTAGCTTTAATCTGGCTACATCTTTTGAAAACTGCTCTTTTTTTATTTCCCCTCTGCGGGCACAAAAGTAGGTGTCAACAGCAAGCCCGGGATTAGTAGTCCCAGAGATCTGAAGGGGGAGTCCTCTCTGGAGATGAAAGTGTCTGTGTTGCTGTCATAATTAGTGCTGTGTGCTGTGGGTCTCCAGTTGCTCAACCTCAGAGCCCCATTGCACAAGACGTTTACTGCGCCGTTGCCTTTGTAGTGTCCTTGCGGTGGTTTACTGGGTGACTCCCTGTGGTTGATGGCTCATCTCCCTCGGCTCCCTCTGCAGTTGTGTTGTCCTTCCCCTATTTTTATTTATTTTTTCCACATGACGTCTTTGTGCGACGCTGTACAGTATGGCCGTGTTGTACGTGTCACGTCTGGGCGGTTTTGAGCGGGTCCTCGCTCGATCATATATTACGGTCAGTGCTGAGTCAGCTCCACTGGCCCAGTGTCCCTCAGCACTGGGCTCCTGCAGATGAGAAGAACATGAGAAGCTCTCGCTCCCTCCTTCCCTCTCTCCCTCTGTCTTTCCCACCCTCCTTCTCCCCCTCCTTCCCTCCCTCTCTCCCTCCTTCCCTCCTTCCCTCCCTCCCTCTCACCCTCTCTCCCTCCCTTTCTCCCTCCTTCCCTCCCTCTCTCCCTCCTTCTCTCTTTCTCAGTTCCTGGCCCATGTTTCTCCTCCTCCTCCTCCTCCTCCTCCTCCTCCTCCTCCTCCTCCTCCCCCTTTTGATGGCGTCTGTTTTAATGGGCTCGTATGAAGTCAGACTTGGAGCTCCACCCGCTCAGCATGGGCTCAGGCTTTTTTTTTTTTTTTTACTGGCACCTAAATCCCCCCGTGGCGTGCAAAACTGCCTGCACTGGAAAAGCCAGCCCCTGCCTGCACAGAGATGTTATGGACCCAGTAAATCCTCCCGTGCCAATAGGCCGGCCTGGCCCGGCCGCTCGGTCCTGGACCTCGTATCGCCCAGTTGTTTGGCCGATTGCGGTGGAGGCTGCGGTCTGCGTGAACGGATACGGCTGGAATGAAGGGCGCAGAAGGAAGGCTGCCTTATATGAATGTAACAATCTCCTCTCCCGGGCTGGCTGTTGACCCAAGCGTAGATTTCCTGCGTGTTTCACATGCTTTGATAGTGATGGAGGTTTCCGCCACCATGACTTCAGCACACCGCCCCGGTCCAAGTGCAGATCTGTTTTAGTGTGTGTGTGTTTTTTTTCTTTTTTGGTGGGTTTGTTATGTCTAAAAATAACTCGGCAGTGTGCGAGAGTCATTGAGCAGACGGCGTGGCCATTGAGAGATGGGGGGAGGGTGGCAGCACAGGGGTGCTCTGTTTCTCATCGCTCGCTCGCTCGCGTTTCCATTGCATAACTTCTGGCGCGTGCCCCCCCCCCCCATCATATCAAGACCCCGGCGCAATGTTGACTCGTTTGTTCCAGGAACTACAAATGTAGGTCTGCCCCCCCTTCCCCTCCTTTTTTTCCCCTGACTCACTCATCTTTCCCCCTCCCTCCCTCTCTCTCTCTCTCTCTCCCTCCCTCTTCTCCTCCGTGTCTCTCTCCCCTGGTCCACAGGTGGATATGTTCTCCTACGGCATGGTGCTCTACGAGCTGCTGTCGGGCCGCCGGCCGGCCCTGGGCCACCACCAGCTGCAGATCGCCAAGAAGCTGTCCAAGGGCATCCGGCCAGTGCTGGGCAGCCCGGAGGAGGTGCAGTTCTACTGCCTGCAGGCCCTCATGCTGGAGTGCTGGGACACCAAGCCAGAGAAGGTGAGGCAGAGGCTGCGTCTCAAAACCGCATACTTGCATACTTCAAATACTTAGTTTGAGTAGTGCAGATATTGGCTATGTCTCCAACCACATACTTCCATCAGTACACTACTAGTGTACACTGAGTGCTTACTTGCGCTGTGTCCTTTTTTCGAGTAGTTAGTGTTATCCCAATATCTGCACTATATACTTGAACTAAGTGTTTGAGGTGTGTTAGTAGGTGGTTTGAGACACAGCTAGAGAGGGAGAGGTAAAGAGAAAACTCCAACTCCCATGATGCAGCAGGGACGGCCTGAGGCCCATGATGAAGCCCTGTCATCTGGCTGGTCACTGTTCAAACCCTGCCCCAGAGCGTAAGATAAAACAGAATGACGACACTCCCATAGACCTCCATAGGAAAACATGGCAGCGCTTTTTCCAGGCTACTTCCACGTTATGGGAGTTTTGGGACTATTAACAGCCAATCTCTTGGTCAGTAGTCAATGGGTTAATTGATTACACCCTCCAGCATCCAGAAGTACACCCTCCTCCCACCCACATCCCACCCTCCTGCGATCCAGCCATTCAGCACAGGTTTTTTGGAACTTCTGATCATGTGGCGGCGACATCAAAGAGTGTCACAACTCTTTCTTTCTATGGCTCTGCCCTGCCCGCACCCCAACCCTATCCGTCTACATACCTGTATAATATGCCCCCTGTCAGCCCTGAGGCAGTTCATCTGTTAGAGTCATCTCATGCTGGAGTGCAGGGACTCCAAACCAGGGAAGGTGAGACAGAAGGTGGATTCGACTTGATCCAGCCGCCTGTAGACGACTGCATAACGTGGTTCTTTCTGAGATTCTGATTCTGACATATGCACAACCTTGGGTTGAAAACGTGTCAGAATCTCAGAAATAGCCACGTTATTCAGTCGGCTACAGGCGGCTACGTCAAGTCGAATCTCACTAGAGACCGAGAGGGTGAGGGAAAGAGAAGACTCCAACTCCCATGATGCAGTAGGGACAGCCTGAGGCCCATGATGAAGCCCTGTCATCTGGCTGGTCACTGTTCAACCCCCCCCCCCTCTACATACCTGTATAATATGCCTCTTGTCAGCCCTGAAGCAGTTAATCTATTAGAGTCATTTGCAGAGCTTAATGTATGTGCCTCCACAGCTGTAAATTGTCACCGCCTCCGTCAGCGAGATGGATGGCCAGGCCCGGTAATGACCTCATTATACGGCCGTGATAGATGGAGGAGAATTTAGCGAGGCACCTGTGATGAGTCTATTACAGGGACAAAAGGCATGGCCATAAAAACACACTTTCCCCCCGCGAGAATGCCACATTTACCAGAGGACTGCCCTCTGTCTTAAGCGGTCGCAATGCTTAAATAAATCTCAACTTGAAGGTGCGGTCCGCCCGCCGCGACTCTAATCCCAGACACTTTTAGTCAGATTTAGCAAATTGTTCTTCACGGTCCTTGAGTTGTCCATTCAACGTTTGAACTTGAAAAGGCTGGTGTTCACAAACAGCTCTGGCTGTGTACTTGAGGGGGGATCACAGACAGAGCCATTAACCTTCCCTGCCAATCAGCACTTTGCTTCAGGAGTATGAATGGGACCGGTGGCATTTGATTAGCCTTCAAGGGCGACAAACCTATTGTGGAACCTAATCCAAATTTGCGGACTGCATTTGTAAACGGCCAGCGATGGTTGGTTAGGATGGTGGATATGGTGGTGTGGTTAGGTGCTGTGCAGCTGCTGACGTGTGTGTGTGTGTGTGTGTGTGTGTGTGTTTTGTCGTGACAGCGCCCCCTTGCCATGCCGCTGCTGAGGCACATGCAGGAGCCCAGCTTCCCCTGCTGCAGGTACCTGCTGGCCTGCGAGAGACACCGGCAGCTCTTCCTCTCCTCTCAGCAGGGCCAGAGCGCTGTCTTCTGGGACGGAGAGATGGACGACAGGTGAGGATCTGTGTGTGTGTGTGTGTGAGAGAGAGAGAGAGAGAGTGTGTGTGTGAGAGAGAGAGAGTGTGTGTGTGTGAGAGAGAGTGTGTGTGTGTGTGTGTATGTGTGAGAGAGATTGTGTGTGTGTGTGTGTGTGTGTGTGTGTGTGTGTGTGTGTGTGTGTGTGTGTGTGAGTGTGTGAGAGAGAGAGACAGTGTGTGAGAGAGAGAGAGAGAGAGAGAGTGTGTGTGTGTGAGTGAGAGAGAGAGAGAGTGTGTGTGTGTGAGAGAGAATGTGTGTGTGTGTGTGTGTGGGTATGTGCATGCATTTGAGTGTGGGTGTGGGTGGGTGGGTTTGAGAAACAGATTGTTAATGTACAGGTGTTGTTCAGATGTGTACCAGCAAAGCAGCTGTTAGTTCTTACCAAGATCCTTTTATGGTTGAGCAACAGGTTTGCAGATGGGGGGTTTACAGTAATGGCTTAGTCATATCTTCACTACCAACACCACAACATATTGCTCTGGTTTCCTGTACAATTACCTCCCAGGAGGAAGGACTTGTGTGTGTCAGAGATTATCTTGTGGGGACTCGTGAACTGTTATCATTTCTCATCACCTGATGACACGCTGTAGGTTCCTGTTTTGACTTGAGTGCCTTTTCACACCGAAACTACTTCCTGTTAAGTCGACCTATTTCAATATGAATCCGCAGAACCGCAGCAGTCTCAATAAGCTGGCTTGTAGTACTGTTGCTGTTGCTGTTGCTGTCGCTGTCGCTGTCGCGTTGTCTACCATTACCTTTTGTAAAATGGCTTGTAGCACTACTGCTGTGGTGTTGTCTGCCATTAGCATTGGTAAAAGACACGTCCAGGCTGTGTTGAAGGCGATGGGGGGGGGAAGATGAATGGGAGGTGCTGTGCGGCCGATCTGAGCAGATTACTCCCAGGTGGCATGAGTAATTGCTATTTTGTTCTCGTCGTTGCAGCCCTCTCCACAGTGCGAAAGGGGGAGGGGGGGTGGAGGGGGGCGCTCAGAGATAATTTCGACATAATAAAAAAAATCGGCTTTTATCTCGCGGCACAGGTGTGTTTGCAATTACGACTCCAGCCAGGTTCCCCTGCCAACTGCTGACACCAAAGGCACAGCTGACCAGCTGCAGTGGGGCGGCCCTCTCTACCTAGGGAGGGACTCCGCAGGCCGACGGCTTTGTCTGGGTTACAACTGAAGTCGTGCGTTATAGCGTCCTTTAAAGACCCGATAGACTCTTGGGTCCATAAAAAGGGCTCTCTGCAGGGATCGGGAACAATGAGTGTGATGGACTGTAGCAGTGATATGTAAATAACGTTTTATGTTCCTCACCAGAGAGGGGAGATAATCAGTCAGCACAATCAATGTGCAATTTCCTGTGCTAACAGTCCAGCTCAGCGAGCATTCCCACAGGCACCGTCCACTCTCACTTCCTTTTTAAAAAAAAAAAAACACGTAGGCGTTCCCGTGGCGACTTGTTCAAAGGCCAACAAGACTGACCGGTGTAAAGGGGGGGGGTCAAGGGTGAAGTGCCACCTCTGAGCGAGGTCATTGTCCCACGAGCGGAGGCACATCTGGCGTGTTGAGTGTGTCTGTGGTCACTGCTGTGGTGGTCACTGCTGTGTCCTGTCGTAGGAACTACACGGTGGTGAACCTGGCCAAAGGTCAAGTGGAGGTGAAGCGCATGCCCTGCCCGGGAGCCAAGCTCAGCTGTCAGCTGAAGATGGAGAACACTCTGTGGACGGCCACCGAGGTACACACACACACACACACACACACACACACACACACACACACACACACACCACACACAAGCCTCTGGGAGGAGGAACAAATACAGAAGAGAAAACTTTCTCCTCTCCTCCACTCTTCTCTCCTCCCCTCCCTCCTCCCCTCTCCTCCACTCTTCTCTCCTCCTCTCCCCTCTCCTCCACTCTTCTCTCCTCCCCTCCCCTTCTCTCCTCCCCTCTTCTCTCCTCCTCTCCCCTCTCCTCCCCTCTCCTCCACTCCTCTCTCCTCCTCTCCCCTCTCTTCCCCTCTCCTCCACTCTTCTCTCCTCCCCTCCCCCAACCCCACTCCAACTCCTGCCCTGAGTTTATGTTTCCTCTCTGTAGGAGTGTTACCGTGGAGACCCTATTGATACAGTACCTATATAATATGTGGAGGAATGTTTTGGCTCTGGCAGCTGTAGCCTCAAGCGCGCGCACCTCAGCGTGATGGCGGTTTCGGAGCAGACGAGGCTGTTTTTAGTCCAAACCGCTGGCCCGCTGTGTGTGTGTGTGTGTGTGTGAGTGCGCGCGCGCCGTCACGGGCTGTGTAGCCTAATGTGGATTCGACGTGATCTCACAGCTTTATTTTATGCCCTCGTGAAAGTTGTGAAGTGTGTGAAGTCAGCTGAAAGGACGGCTGCTGAGCATATGTGTGTGTGTGTGTGTGTGTGTGTGTTGTCCCGACAGGAGCAGGAGGTTCTGATCTACAGTCTGAAGGAGATGTGTCCACTCAGGCAGCCTCAGAAGAGCCTGTCCTTCCCCGCCGTCGTCACCTGCCTTTTCCTCGCACCTGCCCAGAAAGAGGTAAAGACTGACGCAGGGCGGCGCAGGGTGTGTCGACTTGACGCACACTTGCCTTTGTTTATAAAATTTCACAGTGACGGCAGAGGTTTCATCTCGATGACAAACATGTTACCGTACCAGTTCTGAAGGGTGTGATGATACAGGGGGCAGGGAAGCGTCTTTGGGTACCCAGAAAAGCGCTATAAAAAACTAAGGTATTATTATTATTATTATTTTGGAGCTGTGCTGCTGCGCTGCCGTACAGTATAACTGCTTTCATCAATTCTGCTGATGATGTTTGAAGTTCTCCTGAAAACAACTCTCATTTGTTTCCCCAAACAAAAAAGTTATTTGAAGGTAGCTAAAGAGGAGTGACATGACACCCTCATGAACACAAGACACTGTCATGACTCATGAACTCTGACCCTAGCTTGTTATGACAAAAAGTCCAAATGACACTGAATGACAAAAGTGTTGTCATGGACATTGGACATTTCTGACTTAATGTTATAAGTACGGGATAATGGACGACACGCCGTGCGGTTATTCAAAGTTAATGCACGTTCTAGACGGTGATACGGCCCGACGCGAAGCGGAGGGACGTTCCGTCTAGAAAAGTGCATTAACTTTGAATAACCGCACGGCGTGAAGTCCATTATCCCGCTTATTCCACTGTTGCCACTTGCGTTGTGTTCGTTTCCGGTGCCAATTTAAATGTTTTAATCGCTAGAACTGTATTGTTTGTAGAACTACTTTTCCCAGACACTTTTCAACTAATTTCTCAAACTGCGGTTACTAGTTCTAAATGGATGGTTGCTATGGCCAAAAGCCAGTCGTTAGTTCTAATCTCCCGTTGTCAAGCTGCCATATCCCAAGATTCTGATGAAAGTTAACTTTGAAAGATTGCTATTTTTCTTAGCCTACTGCCACCTAACTAGCTAAATGACACCTCTGTCATATGCTAAACGTTACTATGATCTGAACGTCTGTATTTTACAGCTTCTATGTAACGTGACAGTGCATTTAAACTTCACAACGAGTTTGGCGAATTAATATTCAAGTGTGATACGGTCAAAAACAATGGAACTACTTCATAGCCGTGCGTATATCTAAAGTTAATGCACACCCTTATAGAACGCAGGACAATGGGGAACTCAACCAAGCAGTGGAATAAGACATGTTATATGACGCAAAATAATATTAATGACAGGTTTATAACAGTGTCATGTCACTCTTATGTACATACCGTACCTAAAAAGTGTAACCAAGTTGCTTTGTATATCATCAGCGTAATACATTTCACATTCAATGTATTATACAGTATATGCTTGCATTATTCCAAGTCTACCTCCAGGTAGCCAACATGGGTCATTTGTTGCATCCCAAGCATTGAATCCAAGTTTCCTTTGGCTGTGTGGCTATTTCACAAGGCAGAAATTCTTGTTCTCAATCGAGTCATTGGGATGTTAAATCTAATCATAGTCATGTTTAATATATGGCTTTGTTGCCCTCGTTCTTCCTACCAAACGAGACCTGGACACTCTCTTCTCTTTCTTCTCTGGTGTTTTCTCTCTTTCCTTCTTTCTCTCTCTCTGTGTACAGTATATACAGTAGGGATTTGCTACACCTGTTTTGCAATAAACAAAAGCACTGTAAATGACCACCATCATGTGATGAACCCTACTGTACCAGTCACATCTCCAGTTCAGGGGACAGAAACTGTCAGGGCTTTGAATGGACAACACGACATATGTGACAACTTGCACTCTAGGCCCTGTGACAGCTTGCCCTAAATTCACTAATTAACTAACTAGGTTTAAATTGTAAGGTTGGTTTAACTTAAGACTAGTAAACGAATTAAATCACACACCTCACACTAACACCTCAAATCATAGGGTGGCTAATACTGTAAATACTTACAGTTAGAAAAGGAACAGGAAACATGATACACGATACACCATGATTTTCATTTAGAAATGTGGGGAAATCGTGCTAAGCTCAATTTCATGTGACCTTGACTAAAGGCGAGCAAGATGGTGACTCAGAACTCAGTGTCACATCGTGTAGCTATTCTAGTTTTGAAGAGATTCCCTAGTTTTAGAGAAAGCCCCAGGTGACAACTTAGCCCACTCTGAGCACGAAAGCTCTTTGGGGAACTGTCCTGTTTTGTTTGTTTGTTTGTTTATTTGTTTGTTTGTTTGTTTGTTTTGTTTGTTTGAAACTTTCAGAAATGACCTAGAAAAAAATAGAATGTGAACAAACAAGCATTTTGACTTAATGTCAACAACGTCTACAGTCAGTGTTCAGATACCCACTGAAGTTAGCATGCAAACCATCTAGCCCTGGGCCGGCTTGTAATAAGATGTTGTATTAAATACAGTTCAAGTCAATGGGGTAATAGACGTACAGTCTTGAAGGGGTAATAGACTTGATCCAAGATGCCGTCTCGAGTACAGCAGGAGGCCCTGCATCTCCCCAGTTTCTTTAAGCACTGCTATAAAGAAAAAGCACTTTTTAATGATTGTACTACTGGTTAGATGTTAAACTGCACTTCGTTGCACTGGTTGTCCTTACTCGTGCAGTGATGATAAAGTTGAATCTAATCTAATCTAATGCCGTGTGTGTTCAAGATAACTCAAATCCTACAGAATTCCACCTACAGGTAGCTCCTTTAAAAATGCTCTCGACATATTTACATGAAATGTCAGTGTGGGTGTTCAAATCGTATGTGTTTTTATGGTCTCTTTACATTGTAATCTTTCTGCACGCCATGGTTGAAATACCATAACTAGGTTGGGGTTGTTGGCGTAGTTATTGTATTTGAAAACCTGTGGTTTGACAGGAGTGCTTTTGTGTTTGCTCACCCACTCACTCACTCACTCTCTCCCCCGTTTTGCGGTGAAGCATTTATGATCTGACACCTCTGCGTCCACAATTTATCTGCGCTCAAACTTCCCCGCCTTTAATCAGCCACTGTGGGAAAGTCGTCCTTTTATGAGGTGCCACAGGAAATTTGCCTGCAAGGCCACACCCGCCACCACCCCCACCAACCCCCCCCCACCCTCCCTCAGCCCTCTTCTGCTTTTGAAGTGCGGGCCGTTAGAGGCTCCAGGTGTTGCCCCTCTCCCGCACTAAGACGGATGTCTCCTGCGCAACCTGCAGCGCTGACACAATGACAGAGCTCAGGCTCCAGCGCACCATCCTTCTTCTGTAAACATGCACTTACGGGCCAGACCTGCAAGCGCTTTGATGTGGCGGCGGCCCCCAGAAGAAGGAGAAGGGTTTGATTCATTGCCGGTCAGTCGGAGGGGCAGGCTGGGAAGAGATCGGGTCAGAGGAGGCATAAAGCCTGAAGGCCTGGTGGTTGATAATTTTCTGTGTGTGTGTGTGTGTGTGTGTGTGTGTGTGTGTGTGTGTGTGCGTGCGTGCATGCGTGTGTGTGTGCGTGCATGCGTGTGTGTATGTGTGTGCATGTGCGCGTGCGTGTGTATGTGCGCGTGCGTGCGTGCGTGTGTGTGTACATGTGTATGTGTGCGTGCGTGCGTGTGTGCGTGCGTGTGTGTGTCTGTGCGTGTGTGTCTGCGTGTGCGTGTACATGTGTGTGTGTGTGTGCGTGCGTGTGTCTGTGTGTGTGTTTGGGGGAGCGTTAAGGGTGCAGACTGTGCTTAAGATGACATAATATCCCAAATGTTTTTCATATACGGAGACCATCTGTCAGAGGTGAAACTCATGGAAAGGCACTGACTGTCTAACAGGATGGTTACACTCAAAACCAATTTCCCATGTATAGTCTGCGGTTGTCCCTAGCCGGGAACATAATGTAATGTTGTGTCATGCCTGTTTAAATTTGTTTACATAAGCTTTCCTAAAGTTTGTACTGTGGATATGATGATGATTACATTTCTTATGCCGTGTGTACGTTGTGTGAAACGTGTGCTTACTAATCGACTTAAGAGCTTTTGATATGTGCACGTATGCACAGAACACACAGAGAACCCCTGAGTCTATTTGTCATAGTAATAGTTTAAAAAAGTGAATAAATCATAGGGAATTGGCAAGTAAAGTAAAGAGAATTCTTCCTTCCCTCTCTCCCTGGCTCTATCCCGTCCTCCCTCTCTACCTGTCTCTCTCTCTCTCCTACTCTCTGTCTCTGTCTCTCTCTTCCCTACTCTCTACCTGTCTCTCTCTCCTACTCTCTCCCTGTCTCTCTCTTCCCTACTCTCTACCTGTCTCTCTCTCCTACTCTCTACCTGTCTCTCTCTCTCTCCCTACTCTCTCCCTGTCTCTCTCTTCCCTACTCTCTGTCTCTGTCTCTCTTCCCTACTCTCTCCCTGTCTCTCTCTCTCCTACTCTCTCTGTCTCTCTCTCTCTCCTACTCTCTCCCTGTCTCTACCCCCTCTCTCTCTCTCTCTCCTTCTCTCACACAGTCTCTGCCGCTGGTGTTTGTGGGGATGGCCGACGGCCTGGTGTCGGTGCACACGCTGGTGGACGACATGCCGACGGACGGCGAGACCTACCTGTGCTCGCACTCGCTCAACAAGTCCGAGTTCGGCCTGCAGGACACGGACGCGCGGCAGAAGCCCTACCCGGTGCGCTGCATGGCGCTGGTGCGCGGCGGCGCCGAGCTCTGGTACTCCAACGGGCCCGGCGTGCTGGTCATCCAGTGCCCCAGCCTGCGGGCCGTCCGGCGGCTGGACCCGTACCGGCCGCCGGCCTGCGTGGCGTCGCTGGTCAGCTCGGCCGGCTGCTGGGCGGACGAGGCCGTGTGGTGCCTGGACGACCTGAGCAACACGCTGCTCATGTACCACACGCAGAGCTACCAGCTGTGCGCCAGCTACCACTGCGGCGACGCCAACCCGCTGCGGGACGTGTTCCCCATCCAGAGGCCCGCGGGGCGCACGGTGACCACCCCGCATCAGCTGTCGTACGGGGACAGCGCAGAGGAGGAGGAGGAGGAGGAGGAGGAAGAGGAGGACGAGGAGGAGGAGGAAGAGGAGGATCCTCACGAGGGCAGCCCCGTGGTGGTCATGCACAGCGACGAGGCGGGGACGCAGATCCTCCGGCGGGACGACTCGCTGACCGACTACTGCTCCGTCACGTCCACGTCGGGCTTCTTCTCGGAGCCGGCGGACGGCGGCGGCGACACGGACGCCGACCTGGAGCGCTCCAGCTCGGGCGCCCTGAGCTCGCTGGCCAGCACCACCAGCATGCCCTTCTCCACCGACACCGAGGACGGCGACCAGCAGCGGCCAGACGACCGAGAGACGACCTCCGCCCCACTCCCCTCCCCCACCACCGAGGCGCAGGACCCCCCCGACACCCCCAACCACTCCTCGCCCCACCTGCAGGCCCTCACTGTACTGCCCGTCAGTGACACCGTCTGGGTTCCCAGGTAATCCTCCCGGAATTAACACACTTTAAAGGTCAAAGGTCAAAGGGCAAAGGGCAAAGGGCAAAGTTCGGCTAGGTGGTACAGAGTTGTGTAGAAATGTGCACGGAGTGGACCGGACCTGAGAGAGGACCGCTGTAGTGACACAGCTGGCGCTGATTAGGATGGGGATTTGGCTGAAGGGATATGGAGTGAAACTGAGCTGGTTTGGATGTGGCTGTGGAATAATGAAGTGTGTGTGTGTGTGTGTGTGTGTGTGTGTGTGTGACAGGCGTGGAGGGGACATCATGGTGATCGAGGTCCAGGAGAACGCTGGTCTGCTCAGAGGCCGCGTCATCGCCGTGCTCAGTGCCCCAGGAACACCACAACACGGGTGAGCTCTCCTCCCTCTCCCCCTCTCTCTCCTTTCTCCCTCTCTTCTCCATGCCTCTCTTCATCTCTTCATCTCCCCTCCCTCTCCTCTCTCCATCTCTTCTTCCTCCATCTCTCCTCCCTCCCTCTCTTCTCCATGCCTCTCTCGCTCTCTCTCGCTCTCCCTCCGTCAGGGCGCTCCACAGCCTGCTCTGATAAGTCTCCCAGCTGGAGCGATCATGGCCGCCGCTCCGCACACAGCACCAGCATGGCCGCCCTGCCTGGCACCTGAGGCGCAATTAGACGGGGATTTGTGCGTCAGCCTTTTTTTTCTTAATCAGCCATAAACCCGCATGGTGCATTGTGGTGCATGGTGTGTGTGTGTGTGTGTGTGTGTGTGTGTGTTTGTACAGCGGTGGTGGAGATTGGTTCAAGGGGGGGTCACCCAGGTTCCTATAGCGTCCGTGCGTCAGAGAGGAGGGCAGGGGTGTCTCTCATGGGTGGCCTCTCTTTTCTCACGCGGCGTTTTTTTACAGCCCCGAGCACAGACACAGGAATGTGGAGCAAACGGATTGGCGAGTAATTACATCACTCGAGGAAATGTAGGACGGCCCTCTCGCCCGCCCGCCCGCCCGCCCGCGCTACTGCTGCTACTGCTGCTGATGATGTCAAGCTCTCAGCTCCGTGACATTTTCACTCTTGCGCCATGGCCGAGCGTCTTAGCCCTCGGGGTCAACGCCTCAGGGTCCACTAATGCCCTCGGCTCCGCTCCGCTCCGCACAGCTCTCAGGCCACACAGCGCAGAGGGGGGGGGGGACAAGGGCTAGATATTAATTTTGCTGATTCAGCTTCAATAAAGCACAGAGAGATCATTCATCATGCGGTTAACGGGTGCCCCGCGCTCTGTAATTATTTCAGTAAAAAAAAGGCTGCGGCCAGCTGTTCTCCTCCTGAGAGCCAGGGAGGGAGGCCGCTGGTGGAGGCGCTGGCGTTTTTTCATATGGACGTGGAGGTCGTAAAGGCCACACAGGGCAGCTGCACCCCCCCCCCCCCCATCCGCTGCAGAGCCCCATATGTCACTGCACACCTGTGTCATGGGCACGGCCTCCCCAGGGTCACCTCAGAGGTCAAACTCCCTCTCCCTGTCAAGACGAGATGGGGAGGAAGAAGAGACTCCTTATGACCATATGGCCCATGAATCCAATTGCCTCATCTTGAGATGCTTGACAAGTTAAGCGGCTATTGACCTCAAAAATAGGCTACAGTTTAACGTTTGAATTTATAAATCTTGTTATCGTATGTACACACACGTCTGACTTAATGGACTAAAACTGTCTGATGCGTTTGAAGATGAAGACGTGCTACAGTAGGCGGCCGGGGCTGATGGCACTGATCTTGTTTGGGATGCTCGTTTCTCATGCATTCCAGCTTCATGATACAGAATAATCCTCCCCTTTTTTTCCTCGGGGCAGCTGCGGACTGGACAAGCGGTGCATTTAACGGCCTCGCTGCCCTTCGAGGGGGAAAAGCTTCTCCGAAAAAGTCTAAACATTTCTAGGAAGAGTCCAGTTCTGCGGATATAGACGTGCCCTGGTTTACACTATATCCCTCTTTTGCACTCTCTCTCCCTAGCCCTCGTTCTCTCTCTCTAACCCTCTCCCTCTCTCTCTCTCTCTCTTTCTGGCAAGCTCTCTCTCTCTCCCTCCCTCTCACTCTCCTTGACAATCTCTCTCCCTCTCACTCTCTTCCTTACAATCTCTCCCTCTCTCTCTCTCTCTCTCTCCCTCTCTAACCCTCTCTCTCCCTCTCTCCCTCTCTTTCTAGAGCCCTAGTGGAGGCTGCGCTGGTTGCAAAGGACACTGTTGTGTGTGGCTTTCGCAATGAAAACATGGAGTGGTGCCTGGCTGTCTGGCGGGGCTGGGGAGCGGGCGAGCTGGAAGTCTTCTACCAGTCCTACGAGAAGCTCGGCAGCCTGGAGACCAGCATGCGCAAGAGAAGGTAGCCGTTGTGCGCTGCGCGGCGCGGCGCAGAATCAGCGCTCTGTGAGGACCCCCTCCCCTCCCCTCCCTGTCCCCCCCGCTCCCCCTCCCCAACTCCGACTCCAGGGGGCTCGCGCCACTCACAGGCCTCAGTGTTCCCGGGAGCCGCCGGGCTTGGCAGCTCGGACATCAGCATGTACCCGCTCTGGCCCTGTGTGGGGCTGGGGCCGAGCGTGGAGGGAGGGGTGGAAAGGTTGTGGAGGGGGGGGTTTACACGGACCCTGCCCACCGTCGCTCGCTCTGCGGGCTCCAGGGTCCTGGGGAGTCTGTCTGTCAGGGGCACGTGCGGTGGTTCTCCGGGGGGACGGCGGATGGCGGATGGCGGTGACAGGGTCTTGAAGCGCTGGCTGCACCGGAGCGAGAGGGAGGGAGGGAGAGCATTAGAGGACAATGAGACGCGGGAGCCTGAAACTGACAGCAGGGACCGTGTGACCCTCCGTCACAACACAACACAACAAGTCCATCTGCCCAGAGGAGATATGCGTGTGTGTGTGTTTGTGCGTGCGTGCGTGTGCGTGTGCGTGTGTGTGACAGAGAAAGAGAGAGAGTGAGACAGACAGATAGACAGCCTTTGACAGCCTTTGAAGACTGTAATCCACAGAGGGAAGGTGTGTAGGAGAGGTCAATCTTGGGGGAGATCATGAAGAGTTTTAAGCTTTATGAAAGTGGAACTGTGATGGTGGATTCTAATGCATTTTGTTGTAACGCTTTTATGAAATGGTTATGGTTTCATCCCATTTCTTTCAAGCAGAGCTAAAGGTGTTGTTTTCAGCTCTTGTCAGAAAAAGAAGCAAAAATGCTCCTAGAGTAGCAATATTGAGTAATTCTGAATCCATCTAAACATAGATGTGTTTTATAGATCTTGATTTTCTGCTCGGATAGTCTATACATATTTATATTTTCATGGATTGAACAATTTAAGCAAATTCAATACCAGAAATGAAACTAAAACTTGGAAAATGACATTAAGATTTTTGATAAGGGAATGTTGATAACTGCTGTCCTCGACAAGTGTTTTTTATTTCAGAGCAATGAAAACAGCACCTTCAAGACCAATGTTCTATATAAATGGACATTTTCCTTTAAATAACACAACCCGCATGATTGTGTTTACTATTATGCAATGAGCTCGAGTTTGTAAGAGTTGTAAAATATAAAATCTTATTTATTGTGTGATTTCTTAAAAACAGATCTCACTGCACGTGTATATGAGCTACCGTATTGTACATAAGCCATTAAACATGATACAAGAGAACAGGCCTCTGGTTGGATATCTTACTGGTAGGGGGTCGCTTTGCAGCTGGCATCGGAGGATGTCAGATCAACAGAGCTCAGCACCAAGGTAAATAATCGCCTTTCATGCTCATTTGGAAAACGGCTTTTTATTTCAGGTGGTCATCATTTCATGCGGTCCCCCCGGCAGGACACACACACACTGCCAAACCTGATTAGACTGGTTTAAACCTGTTCTTGCAGGGGGGGGGGGGGGGGGGGGTGAACTGAAGACAATGAGCATATTCCAAAACGGGTACAGAGAAGTAGTGACTACTGAGGAGCACTGGCTTATAAACGGAACAAAGTGTAGCCATACATAGCTCCAGCTATTTCAGGCGGTGGTTGTACTGTATACAGTAAAGATAAAGTCACCTTGCTAGATGCTGAGTGAGTAGATGCTCTTTGCTCCGTTGGCTGCGCTTGGTAGACAGCTACACCTCAGCAAACAGATTTGAGTGCTCTCCCAACGACCGGGGCGACTGTGACAGGTTCGACTGGCAAACACATGATGAATAAGCAGCCTGTACGGAGGATGAGCTCCCACTGGCCGGCCACACTGTCCCTTACAAAGCGGGTTCTGTCCAGGGGTGTTCAGCCCGACTCCGTATCCAGATACATATTTTGGTCGGCGAAAGGAAAGGCTGCGCATAAATTGGGCTGTCCTCACCTGCTTCGTAGAATAAACTGGAAATAATTAGCTGCAAGTGCTTGTTAGCGCCCACGTGCTTGTGTACCTTTACACTGACAGCTAAAAGAGTCGCTATAACAGCATGGAGATAGAACTCACTGGTGGCACTGTAGGCTACTTGTACTCGTATCATATCCCCTGGGATGAAACTTAGAGAGAGAGAGAGAGATGCACCGAAAACCACTCCTGGATATAGTTGGACTGTCAAGTCAGTGGCAAGCATGCAAACATGCACACACACACACACACAGAGAGAGAGAGACACTCACAGACTCATGCACACTCACACACACACACACACACACACAGACATTCACACAAAGAGCTCTACTGTGGTCATGGTCGTGGCTGCAGATGCTGCATGATTGATTATGGTGGAGCGCTGATGACAGGACGCACACACACACACACACACACACACACACACACACACACACACACACACACACACACACCTGGAGAGCGGATTTTGACTGGGGGACCTTCAGAGATCAAGGCAAGTTCACCATTACACGTCATGGGCAGCAATTCTGTCCTTTTCCTGCATCCATTTAAAATCAGTTGTCAATGTTTAGACATTAAAACAACAGGTACTGTAATGTGTTGTTATTTCACATTTCATAACCTACAGTATATACAAATCATTTCACCAGGTTAGCACTTACAGTAGGAACACTTTTGTTGAACATTGTTTTTGATGTGCCCAGGGATAAGCAAAAATGCATTTTAAATAAAATATCAAAAAGTGTATCAAAATAAACTAAAATTTACAGTAGCCATGCCATGCATTTGTCTGCAGAGCTTTCCCTACAGCTTTCGCATGTATATTTTACAAAACTCCTCAATCGGTCAGTCTGCCTTTTCATGATCACGAGGCTGCGAGACTTTCTGTTTGTCAGTGCACCAGCCCAGTGACACAAACTTGCAAGCGTGTTTTTTCCGCTCACAGGTGATAGGGGGAAGCGAGACAGCCATCATTCAACCCGGAATAAGTCAAATAACCATTCCAATGACTCTGAAGCTGATCAGTTATGGTAAATTAAGCTAAAGAAATACTTGCATAGTTCACCTCTAAGTTGGTTTTTAACTCACTGACTACCGTGATAAATGGTGTTTTATTGATAACTTTTTGAGCAATATTGCAGTGAAACCACATAAAGGGTTCCAGGGATTAAAGTTCTCAAGACACTTGACATTGGTGTGAGCGAGGAGGTGTATTGTGTGTGACGGTGTGAGCGAGGAGGTGTATTGTGTGTGACTGTGTGAGAAACCTACACGTTACTCATCTTGCACTGAATCATCCTCCTGAAGCTCAATATGCTGATCACAAGTCTGGGTAAATGACTCAGTCAGCACCAGTCAGAGGCTACATTCACTATTTTGCACTTTTCATATCATCACATCAGCAAAAGTAGGCTATTGGTTTTACCAAAGATGTTTGCCAGTATTTCTAAACTACAAAAATGCACACCTACGAAGTATTTTGATACAAAATACAAAGCTGTTTTCTTCGACCCAATAAAATAGAAATGCAGAATACTACAGTATGTTGCATTTGAAATACGTAATTTGAATGTATTATGACACTGCTCATCCTTGTCTTTGCCTTTGACCAAGACACAGTGTTGAGAATATGCAATGTTGCATTCAATCCAAAGCAACCTGTGGCTGCCATATTTTGACAAAATATTAACTGTACCTCCATACAACTGTAAATGACCTAAGGACGCAGCAGTACTGCCTAACCTGCCTTAAAGTGAACCCTGACTATAAAGCCAAATAAGCCTAAATATTCAGTTTTGTAGTCATAGGAATGGTTAATTGACTTATTCTGGGTTGAATGATGGCTGTCTCGCTTCCCCCTTAGCACCTGCATGTGTCCTGGCGTGGAGAGATGATCGTTCCAACTCAGAACAGTCAGTTATACAGCACGCCCTCTGTTCCTGTCTGCAGTAGGTAGACAGAAGAGGGCAGTAGGCTCTCCTGCTGACCCCTGAGTAGGAAGGGACGGTCCTCGCCCTCACATGGCTGGAAGTGCTGGCGTGGTGCTCGAGGTGCTCATCTGCACTGTGTTTGAGATCTGTGCTTAATATCTCACGCGAAAACTCGCTGGTTTCCTTGTTGTCGCCGGCTGACCGCTGTAATAAATACCCAAATGGCCAACCGCAAGCCCCGTTTTCACGTTGTTGTGACTTTCGCAGACTTGATCTTCCGCTCTCAGGGCCGGCGGGTGCACCATGTCATCAAAGCGCTATGCCACCCTTGACTCGGTGGGGAGACTCCCTCTGTGAATGGAAAAGTCATTACAGCTTTATCGTGCCGCCGCACAGGCCAGTCAGCACGTTTTTTAAGTGATTTTTCACTGTTGCAAGTAATTGCAGCACGGAGGGATTTGGCATGCAGCGTCTTCCTAGTTCAGCCGGGACAGAGGCGGAGGGCTCGGGGTGGGGGTGGGGATGTGTGTGTGTGTGTGTGTGTGTGTGTGTGTGTGTGTGTGTGTGTGTGTGTGTGTGTGTGTGTGTGTGTGTGTGTGTGTGTGTGTGCGTGTGTGTGTGTGTGTCTGTGTGTGTGTCTGTGTCTGTGTATGTGTGTGTGTTTGTGTGTGTGTGTGTGTATGTGTGTGTGTTTATGTGTCTGTGTGTGTGTGTGTGTGTGTGTGTTTGTGTTTGTGTGTGTCTGTGTGTGTGTGTGTGTCTGTGTCTGTGTGTGCGTGTGCGTGTGTGGAGGGTGCAGTAGAATGGCTTTGCAAGCGGCAAGAGGACCGGTAATGACTTACAGGTGGCGCCCCAACCCTGGGGACCAGCCCTGCAGGGCAGCAGCCCATCTCAGCGTGGGCAGGCAGGCAGGCAGGAAGGGGGGCAGTGGGGTAGATGGAGAAGCGGAAGGGGGGGGGAGGCAGCCTTCAGCCCACAGGCAGCACTGCCCGATGAGCCAAGAACCCCAGACCCCCACTACCACCAGGGGAGGAGGGATACACGCGCACACTGTACATACACACACACACACACACACACTCTCTCTCTCTTTCTCTCTCTCTCTCACACATACACACACACAGATTCTCATGCTGCCAGAGTGTGACCATTGCCCTGGACTGACCCTGAGCAGCTCCAGCCCCTGCTTCCCAGGCCACTCTCGGCAGCTGACAATTGCATTGCCTCTCAGGAATGAATCCGGACCTCACTTGAGTGCTATGCTCCATTCTAAGGGTCGATAAGTGGCCGTCTCCCTGTACACCCCCACCCCACCCCACCCTACTCCACCCCTTGTGCCCCCACCCCTCTCGTCCTCTGCTCTCATGCACCCCTCCACAACCACCTCTCTCTATCCCTCTCTTTCTTTATCTCTTTCAACTACAAGACGAGTGTAGCTACACTTAAAATAGCTGGTACTGCACCCCCTCATCTTTTCCAAAGTGTTTCATTTACCCAATCACATTCTTTGCTAAATACTTTTTCCGACTTCAGGTTGTGTTTCAAAAATATGTTGCGCAATCTACAGCCCAGGTACTTTCCCTGTGCTATACTCTAGCATTGTTTGGCTCAGCCCAAACTGCTCAAGAGGAGGGCCAGCGCTGCTTGAAGTGATTTGCAATGGCCTGAATCTCAGGCTTTGTTCGCATTGTCCTGTGAGAGACAGCATTTTACATAATGTGACTAGCGCCTTCCAGAAATCATTTCAGGCGGCGGCTTTCAGATTGCTGAGGAGAGAGGAGAGAGGCAGGAGGGGCGCACAGCTGACAGAGCAGATATTCACAAGTATCATCTCAGCACCGAAATTATTTACTCAGCAGCATTTCAGCTTCCTCTCTTGCAGCAAGTCAGAGCCACCAAAAACAAGAACTCAGTTAGATGAAGATCTTACGTAAGATGGTAAATGAGAATTGGCTTATAATCCCTATTAGAGGGTAATTCGTGCAAAACGGAAAACATTCATTTGAAGATTTCACATGCAGATGACTGTGCACTTGGACGAATTTCACGCCGTCATAATTCTGCATTTTTAAAACGGCTTCCTTTTCAGCCGCTGTTGGCTAAAGGTCCTCGAGGCCGTAAGTGCCAAGGTGAGGCTTATGTCAGTCAAGATCAGACAGATTATGGAGATGCGGTAAACAGAAAAGCATTTTTTCCCACGCAGGGGTCCTGGCTTGATTCCTTTGGCTGAGAAGGGGGGGGGGGGGGGGGGGGGGGTGGGTGGAGGTGTGTGGGGGGGCTCTATGCTCTCAGGATGCTTAATAGTGCATGCACTCCAAAGACCACAAAACAAGGATCGAAAACAATGAAATAAACACCTAAGCGGTCTGTAAGTCCCAGAACAATAGCTTTGTTGTTCCAAGGCACTGTGCCCTGTTAATTATCTGGAGAAGATTTGGCCAAAGCATGGATAAAAGCTTGGGGTTTGTTGCTAGTCCTCCGAACCCAGCTCCTGGCAATTTGCACAAGTTCAGATGTCATCAGTTGCTCAGCCCCAGCTGTCAGTGGTAGAATCAACTGTTTTTGAGAAGGCACGAATGTGAATCAGTTCTTCCATCGGCACAATGCATTTAAACGAAGCCAAACGTTGGGTTAGACACACTTAATTGAAGAGATTAAAAACAACAACACGTTAGAGGGTTTTGTTGATAGGTATTGTGTCATGCTATGAAAGGGCTATGTGTCAGGAGGAGAAATCCGATTAGGATGATTACATTTCTTTTGGAAAAATGGTTTCACGTTCCATGGGAATCAATACAACGGCACAAAAACAGTTCAAATAATGTTGTGGGGAAACAATTCAAAGATCTGCCTCAAAGGCTTTGATATTCATTGTTTTAAATATTTGCCATTACACGTATTATTGGTGTTGGTAGGCAAGCTTGGTTTAGACACTCACACTACACTTCAGGGCTTTTTCTGCTCTTGGTTGAATGCTCCTGATATTTGTCTCACATGTTTATTTCTTTCCATTCATGCCCTGGATTGCCTTAGTGTCCCTGTGCACCCACAAACCAATCCTCACGTGGAAAATTTACTGGTACAATTTATTATCCACATCTCAATTTCAAATGGCCACAAACTAGCATACACATATTGTTAGGACGCAGAAGGGGTCCTGTCTGACATGTGTCTCACAGATGACTACAGGAAAGAGATTCAGTTCTGAAGAAACCAAAGGAAAGTGTGATAACATTTGAGTTGGTGGCTCTGTGCTCTAGTTTTGCTACAAAATGAAAGACGAGGACATGTCTCTACAGACCTAGTTTTCAGATAAGGGTGTCTTCTGTCCATGAAGGACACACACACACACACACACACACACACACACACACACACACACACACACACACACACACACACACACACACACACACACACACACACACACACACACACACACACACACACACACACACACACACACACACACACACACACACACACACACACACATTCTCACAGGAAGTCAAAGAAACAGGTTCCAGTTTGCCCTGTGGGGAGATGCTGCCATTATTTCTAATCACAAAAATGTGTGGCCAGGGGAAGAAAGGAGTGGATTGAATTTTATTCCTTGGAGTCAAGACAGGCCAGTGTTTCATCTGTCCACTCCAGAGAGAGAGAGAGAGAGAGAGAATCATTTTTTTTCCCTGAGCCTCCTGTACAATAAACAAAAGGGTACAACAAAATCCAAAAGAAAAGGCCACAACACAACACAGGCTTCCAGAGAAGCGTTTCCACAGACTGGCTTTGCAGTCATGATTGACTTATCTCAGATCCAAGATCAGTGGTCCATATCAGTTCCAGTTAGACCGCTGTGATTACGAAGTGTGGTTGTGCAAAGCTTTGTAGATGGTGACACAGACATTTGCAAGGCCTAACTTGCTTGTCTTCAGTGTGTGGAATAGAAAGGTGTGAGTGGGTGTTTCATCATGGCCTCTCAGACAAATGTGTGAAAAGAGTGAAAGGTGGTGAACAAAACATGTGGATATGTCAATATTCTATTGCTCAGTGGGCAAACAACAGAACCAAGAAACTTTATTTCCTATTGAAATGGTGTGAAATCCTCCCCCTTGGCAACAGGAGTACGTGCGGGGGGCGACTGGCGACAGTTACTCCCATGGGGCAAGGCAGGCAGGCATTTGGTGCAAGAGAACCAACTGTGGAAAGACAGCCTTACACAAAGAGCTGTTAAAAATGAGACACTACAAATGTGGACTTCCCTAACCACCACCACAGACGAAGGGCATTAACCCAAGCCAAGGCCCTCTCCTGATAATGAGGGGATTGGGCTAAAGTGAAGTACAGTATACTTGTGTTTCAATCATAATAGCTGTTCTAGCTCTGTAAAGATCAATGTTTCTGTTTGAAGGGCGAATAAAACCCTTGTGAATGGCTTGATGCCTCTGTGGATATGTTGCAAAGGATGGAGCAGCATGCTTGAGGAAGCCTGGCACTCTTGTGTTCTGGTGGGATTGATGAGAGCCAGATGATGGCACCGGGCTGTTTTATATTAAAGTTCGCTGTGTACTTCGCCGAGAACTTATGAGATCCAGCCATAATGAATAATTTCAGCTCCCCTGGCTGAGCTGGTCTGAACACAAACATTGTTCTCCTGTCACAGGGGCCCACACCCCTTCAAGCAGTGAAGTGACACTTGCAATAGGCTGAATGTGACATAATCACAAAGGGTAGAGTCAAACCCAATTTCATGTGCTAATTTCACCACTTCACAAAATAGCATTTAAAATATACTGTTGAAAAAGGCCCTGGATTTCTTTTATTTTTTATTTTTTTTTAAAGGTGATCAGAAATGTTTGAATGTGAGTGCTTTAAAAGTAAGTACTTAGGGTTTATCTCTACTTAACATGTTAAACAAGAACAACTACTACTGCTGTATCCTTTCTCTGTCTGTCACATTCTACTCAACCCATTTCTAATCCTGACACCACAGGCAGGGCAGTTTTTAAAATCTTGTGTAAACATGTCTGAATAACAGCTTGCTAAACCTGCCAATATGGAACTTCCAGAACAAAAAATTGGTAACAATAAGATCAGTTTGGCAAGGGATTATATACATGGCGAAGCTGAGGAGGAACTATTTCAGAAAGAAAAAAAAACAAAGATGAACGTGTAAAGCGATTGGTTCTGTAAGAAGAGGTGCTATGTTACCTCACAGGTTTGTTGAATCGCCGTGGGATATTCACTGTGATCTTTGAGCTTGGGGGATTTCAGTTGCCTCAGAAGGCACAGAGGAACAACTCGTGTTCAGACCGTGCTGTTGAAAGTTTTCTTTCCTCAAGCAACCAGAGCATTGAGCCGAGCCCCGACTTCACTAATGCCCTGGCTTGGTCTGTGGTTCCTGCTGAAGCGACGTAATAGCTCCTTTCTCCTCTCCTCTCCCATGCCCAATTTGAAGGGAGTATGTTGGGCTTTTCTGATCCTCACTCCAGGATACAGATTAGCGTCGGATCGCAAGGGGAATGTGGAACGCACACTGCGCTCATTAGAGCTGTAACCGACTCAAACAGAGCGATTGCTGGACACCCCTGAATAAAACATGGACCGCGCTTTTTTTCTTTTCTTTGTCTCGTCATGTTAATTAACGCGAGGGGAGCTAATTACCCTTCAAAACAAGACCGAGTTCATCTGTCTGTCTGGAGAGTTCGTGGCAATTACATTTCGGTGCTGAACTAACTGGATATGAGAACACCTACAATTACACTGTAGCCTACAGAAAAGAACCCATAAGAGTAGGCCTATGCCAACTATACTTTTTTGCATATGAGGGGCAGTCGTGGCCTACTGGATAGAGCTTCGGGCTTGTAACCGAAGGATTGCCGGTTCGATCTCTGACCAGTAGGAAAAATGTGGGTGGGGAGGTGGTTGAGCACTGCTCTTCCATGCCCACATGTCTGAAGTGCCCTTGAGCAAGGCACCTAACCCCTCACTGCTCCCTGAGTGCTGCTGTAGGCCTAGGGCTTAGGATGCCTCTCAACATCCCTCCTCGACCCTCCAGACTCGTTCCCACTGATCTATAGCTCCTAATTAACACTGGATATAGACTATTCCATTGTTGCCGCCCCATCGTTCTAGATCAGTGAGGACGAGAATCGAGGAAGGAAGGGAGGATCTATAAAAGACAAATGAGAGGCACCCCTAGTATCAAGGCAGCTCACTGCTACGGGTTAGTGTGTGCTTCGCCTCACTGTATACTGTGTACGGAAGTACTTGGCCGAGAAACCTGATTTAGACCAACATTTACGAGAACAGCACACACTTAAGCCTACCCTACACTGACAGACTTTGACGAGATTTTGGGAAAGATTCTTGAAAGTCTTTTGAGTAAAGCTTGGATGAGGGGCATTAGTTAAAAGACTACAATCTTTCAAGACTCTTTCCCAAGTCTGTCAGTGTACTTACACCAAACAACTTTGACAAGATTTGAGAAAAATTCTTGACAGATTGGAGTCTTTTATCTAATACCCTCCATTCAAGCTTTACTCAAAAGACTACAATCTTTCAAGAATCCTTCCCAATTCTTAATCCTAATCGCAGATGGACCTTTTCACAGCAGCCATTTTTGGCCTGAACTGTATGGCAGGCCCAGGTGTTACTTAAGACATTAATTAAGGTTCTGATTCTGCTACAACTAAATTAGCCATTTTCACGTGATATCAGCAGCTCAGTTCGTCCGGTAGCAGTAATATGCAGTCATAACGTCATTTAACTTTACTCTCAAATCAAGGCAGCTACGAGAGCAATGATTGCAAACGATAACTGAACATAACTAGTCCTAACGTTAGGAGACCCCTGCTATGCATAGCAACTTCAGATAGCTAACATGTTAGCACCGAAGATCAAGTTGGTTTGATATTGGATATTCAGATAGGCCTACTCAATGAAAGACCGTTCCTTATTTTGAATCTCTGTCGAATATCCAATATTAAACCAACTTGATCTTCAGCGAAGCTAGCTGAAGTTGCTGCTCTATATTAAGGATTAGGTTACTGACTTTAGCCTACTCTCAAATCAAGGCAGCTACGTGATGGCAATGATCGCCAACGTTAACAAGGAAAATGAAGATAATATACACCTGAATTATCTTACCTCAAGAACTGTAACCGTATCACCATAGCTTTTGCTTACGCCGGATGTACTGATAGGCCTACCCAAAGCCATCGATATCTCAAAGTTGCGACACTACCATTGACTCCCGTGTACAAACAATGGCGGCACATCCGGTATGTCATGGTCGTTGAAAGGAACTATTCCAATGAGAATGAATGAATATCTCAGGTGTTATAATAAGACTTTTCTACATGACTTATGGTCGTGTGCATAATAATGCATTTTCATCGAGTAATATATGTATGTGGAAATGCAGTTTATAGTAATTTTCATCGAGTATTTACCGTAAATATTAATGCGATCGCTGCTGTCAATCCCGTAGTAAACCAGGGACCAAGGGAACTACTGAGGCTACCCCCTAACCACGTGACCGCTCTAATCTGGCTTTAACATGGAAGTCAACGGCTGTCGCAACTTTGAGATATCGATGGCTTTGGGCCTACCCAGCAAAGCTTCAAAGCGGAAAGTGTCTGACGTTAGCTGCGTGAAAATGGCGAATTGAGCAGAGACCTCATTATCACCTTGGGTAACACCTGTGCTTGCCCTTCTATTTCATGCCACAACTGACCTCTGAAGTTCGCCTCCAAAAAAGCTACCATCTTTGCCCAAATAAGGAGATCCGGTATCTTGAGATTTTTTCTATGGGAAAATAACATGGGGATCTTCAATTATTGCACCTGTTAAACTCTCACGGGACGAAGACACTGGAAATGCAGACATTATGCACTACAAAGTTTTATCCTCTGCCTTCGAGTGGATACTGTGATCTTCGGTAGGTGAAGACGGTACACTTTGATCTTTGCTACCCCAGAGCCAACTTACAGTATTATGCAACTTACCACAGCAGTTAGCTTCAGTTATTATGCAACTTACCACAGCAGTTAGCTTCAGTTAACATCCGGATCTCCTTATATGGGCAAAGATGGCAGCTTTGGATCCTTTTTGTAGGCGAACTTCAGAGGTCTATCGCTACTGTGAAAAAAACGTCTGTCCAAATTGACCCCAAGTATAACGAATGTCGGCAAGATTTGAGGATAACATACAGTAATTTCCCGCGTATAAGCCGCATTGTGTATAAGCCGCAGGACAGTGTTTTATGCAAGTTAAAAGAAACAAAACCATATTAATACCATATTAACTGTCCCCCTGTAGCCTATTAACCTCATAGCTGAAGAAATTTTGCAAAATCAATGTATAAGCCACGGCTAATAGTCGGGAAATTACGGGTACATGTAAGAGTTAATTTTGGGTCTGATTCTGCTACACCTACATTGAACAGAGACCTCATTATCACTTTTAGTAACACCTTCTTCCCTTCTATTTCATGCCAAAATGACTACTGTGAAAGAAGAAATAACTTGCATGTCACTGAACTGAATGAAATTACTTAATGTTGTCAAAAGACAATTTGACAATAAAGACCATTTCAAAAGCAATTTAAAAAGAGAGCTGTTCTTGCTATTGGTACATCACCTACACAAGACACAAAATGAATTCGCTCTAATAGGAATTTTTAAAGGTTTTTCATGTGACTGTGTAATCTGATTTATGTACACGTTCTTCGAACCTTTTGGAGAGAAACAGGTGAGTGTGTGTGGAAAGGGGGGGGGGGGTAGGGTGTAAATACAACTTTGGAGCTACCTGTTGGTGAACCCTGCATTACACCAATGAAGACAGCTAGGAAATGATTGGTAACATAAATGGTATTATCTGAATGAACACAGTTAGCTTGAATTGTATGTTTTCGTCATGGTTTGTTTGTCTGTCTGTCTGTTTGTTTGTTTGTTTGTTCGCAAGATAGCTCAAAACGCTTTGGATGGATTTCAATTCAATTTTCAGGGAAGGCCATTTTTCAGGGAAGGGAATACCCTCGTAGTTATTCAATGCTCCATGTTAGCAGCCCAGAAAAACAGATCATACTGAGACTGGTGAAACTGCCTCACAAATGCCATACCACACAGTATTTTCTTTTCATATCGTGGAAAACATAGAAAGCCCAAATTCAACTAAATTCCTTCAGATCATGTGCATCATAGCAGGTCAGTGGAAATTCCACTCCTCCTGTGGAATTCTCCTGTGAGTGGAGTCAGGCCCACACACCCCCATCAGTGCATGTTTGACCATGGGGCCACTATGGGCTGTGCCCGTGAGGCCCCAATGTATAAACTAATTGAGAGACAGACTTGACGCTCTTAAAAAGGTGATACTTGTTGACCAGGGCCTGGGCCTCATAATTGCGAGGAATGTTTCTTGGGTTTAAAAAAAAAAAAAAAAAACAGCCCCGGAGTAGACCAAATCTTCACTTGCCCTCCTCCTGGTAGCAGTTGCTGTAGACGGAGTAATCATTTGAAACCATTTAATTCCATTTGGGTGGGGAAAAAAACCTTTGGGTTCCTGCTGCTTTTCTCTGATCTACTTAAATCTACCCTACAATGTATATACTTAACTGCTAAATGTTGTGTTTGGCTAAATTATGGAGTTCATGGTGAGAGGAAGGCTATCATGTTTAGCACAGTAAGTTATTTTGCATGTGAATTGTTAAGTGATGTGGTGCTTGGCGGAATCAGATACGATGAAATCTCACACTGTATTTGTGCACTGGGATCTGTGGTGTCGGCGGTGAGTTAATCAGTACACTGTAGTAGTCAACCTACTATACAGGGGTCCAGCAGAAGGGCTTAGCCGGATTAGAGATAAGCACAAGAAAAGATGAACAGCAACGCATTTGATAAAACATTTCTTTTTTTAAATTTATTACTTAAATATAAAACTTTTCCCATTAAGATTCGGGGTTCATAAAGAACAAAACAAAAATACAAAAAAAACAAACAAACCCAAAAAAACAAAGAAAAAAACAAGAAACAAACAAACAAACAAACAAAATACCCACAGAGAGACAGATATAAAGAAGCTAACGCAAACCCCCAGCTGGCGGGAGAGGCTGTTCCTCTCTCCCACAGCGGGGAGGTGAGCAGCCCCGAGCTGCTGCATGGAGCGCCGAGAGTGGACTGGGAATGACGACGCCGGGACTTGAGGAGGACTGCCGGTCTGCACCCGGCCACACCACAACCGTTTTCAAAAAGGAAAACTGTGGCGAGAATGAACGCGCAAACCAACATACAGAAATGAACCAATTTTGAAAAAAGACATAGATAGAGAGAGAGAGAGATTGAGAGAGAGAGTGAGAGAGAGAGAAAGAGTGAGAGATAAAAAAAAATAAAATAAAAATCAGCCAGACCTACCAGCTTCATAAAAACCAATCAGACCTATCAGGATCACAAGGGTGTATTTACAGGCGATCTGAGAAGGCGGTGTAGCATAGCCAGTCAGCACTCCTCCTACAGTACAAATAATGTTCACGCCTGCTCCTCGGCCTACACCACACACACACACGCACACACACACACACGCGCGCACACACACACACACACACACACACACACACACACACACACACACACACACACACACACACACACACACACACACACAGGCTACGGTACCACAAGCACACAAACACTCACAGAACCACATCAACGTCTACAGCAACTGTGCAAAAGGTCTTTGGTAAATCAAATTAATTTGAGAGAAAGACATGAACAGAACACTAGGCATGACTGCGATGGTAATACAATCTTTCTAATATACATACTCTCAGTCAAGTAATGTAAAACAAGACTGCATATTAAAATAAATTAGACAGAGAAAACAATGGAATCAGAGATAGTAAAATCCAGCAGTTTTGTTCACATAAGTAAAATAATAAAACAGAACCTAACTCCATGAAAAAACAGTGTTATTCCAATTTTCAAAACCATATAAAACACACAGGCCCTTAATGATAATGTTAAACACTATAATTTATTTCCCCTGCCCCAAAATTAACTATTTGTTCATGTATCTCTGTGTAAACATTCAGAAAAAAAAAATAAAAATAAAAAATAAAACACATTAAACCCAATACCACGGCTCAAAATCAACAGCCCTTCTAGGATGAATATCAATACCAATATGCCATCTCTCACGAATGTTTAAAATTCGGCTCGCTACCGGTGTATTTCCCTGAGATACACCGCATTACTAAACATTTGTTCTGGAGTATCTTTGAACTGACTGCTCATCAATCTTTAAAATAAACAAACAAAACAACAACCTCACTGACTCACTTACATTTACAGGCTTCCTTGCAGATGTTCTGCATTGTTAAAAAATGATGATTTTTTTTTTTTTTTTTTTGATGATGATGATGTGCTCATGTTTGTGTGAATGTTGGTGTGTGTTTTTATCTTTTTAAGTTATTTCCAAAATATATCCATGTTAAGTCTCTTCTGTAAAAATAAATTAGGTAGTTTTAACAAAAAAACACCATTTCGAGGAATACGTCAGGCCTTCGTTGTCCTTGCCCAGGTCACTCTGTCCTCGATGACCCATTGTCTCCCAGTTTGCGGAAGGCCTGATCGTTCTTTTCGAACCACAGTTCAGCCAGCTGCTGTGTTGAGGCGTGCGACGACGCCTTGGAGCCCAGACACATTTTGTACTGTTTGGGGTCTAGGTTGGGGTCACATAATACAGGATGGTGGACGTGCACGATGCCAGTGTCAACGCTGCGGAACTGCTTGAGTCCCGACTGGACGAACTTGTTGAAGAGGTCCACGTCCTCCAGACCCCAGCCCTGTATGGAGACGTCGAAGCCACCGGCTTTCTGTAGGTCCCCTTTGTGCACGCACACGATGCCGTAGCCGTAGTGCCTCCACAGGCCCGTTTTGGTGGTGAAGACGTAGTGGTTGTCGCTGGGAACCTTTCCGGCGTAGACAACCTTGGGGTCGTACTGGCTGAAGATGATGGGGAAGTAGGTCTGCTCGCCGAGCCTGGTGTTGTCTCGGCAGCGCTTCATGAAGTCGGCGGTGAAGAGCAGGTCCACGTCGCAGTAGAAGAGCAGCGAGTCGTTGGTGAAGTGGGCCGAACCGACCTCCAGGGCCAAAGCTCGGGAGAAGGGCCCGGACACGGGCTTGATCTCCATGTCGGCGCGCGGGTACTTGGCGTGGTACTCCCTCATCAGCTCCACCTGCCGCACGCGCTCCGTCACGTTGTCGGTGGTGAAGAGCAGCACGAGGAGCTTGACATTCTGGTTGGGGACGAGGCAGACCTTCTCGAAGTTGGCCATGAAGCGGACGAAGATGTCGTAGCGGCCCGAGAGCGGCACCAGGATGTTGATCCGCTCCTCTTTGGGCTCCCGCTGGTCCGAGCTGGAGCTGCCCAGCTTGAAGGGCACCAGCATCTTGAGGGAGTTGGACAGGAAGGAGAGCGAGTCCGACTCCTGGTTGATCCGGCTGGCCAGGTCTTTGGCGTCCATCTCCTGCTCCTCCTGGAACTGGATCTTGCTGAAGGTCTGCTGCAGGTAGGCGTGCCGCCGGACGGGCACGGTCATGCTCTTGCCCTTGTGCTTCTTGTACAGCAGCAGCAGGTCCAGCACGTACTCGGCGCCGTGCATGGGGTTGACCCGCCGGTACCCGTACTGGATCTCCTTGAAGTCGATGACGCGGCCGCGGGTCTTGGCGTTGGCGTTGATCATCTCCATCACCTGCATGACGATGTCGTCCAGGGCCGCCTTCTGCGAGGCGTCCATGCCCCTGCGCGGAGGCTGCCCGTCCGCCGAGGTGTAAATGTACTTGCCCGTCAGGAACTCCCACTCCAGGACGTCCTCGCGCTGCCGTGGGTGGAAGCGCATGAACGACGGCGCCATGCCCAGCTGCTGGTCCTCCCGGCGGACTTCGGTGTTGGTGAGGCGGCTCATCTGGACGATCTCGCGGTGCAGTTGGATGGTGCGGTGGCGCAGCTCGGCGATCTTCCTGCTCAGCATGTAACTGTGCAGCCGGTACTGGTAAGGAGGGTTCTTGTTGGGGTGCAGGGTGATGGCGCGATGGATCTTGCTGTTGTGCAGGTCCCGAATGTAGCCTTTCTTGTTGGGCTCGTAGTTCTCGTAGAAAAGCTGTTGCATCTGGAAAACAAGAAAACAAGAGATACATCATGAGTCGGATGTTGTCACAGCATACCAAACTAAACTCTGTGGGAGAACAAAAAATAAAGACAACTTTGAAACCTCAGGAGAGCCATTTCTTTTCCCATTTAGTCACGACCTTGAAAGAACCTACAACAGTCTCAATCAAGGTGATTCCACTTCTGCCTTCTGCAGTTCATAAAACAAGTGCCTGATCCCTGACAGCCCTAATGGTTCTGGCAAACAATGCCAGTGTCTCAGCAGGCTCTGAGAAGAGACACGCTGCGCTGGTTGAGTTCTGTGCCAACGTGCCAGGTCAAGCTGTCCAGAGACCGCTCTCTGTCCAGCTGCGAGCACGGACCCAGCGGCCAGACGTCAGGATGTTCCAGCCGCTCGGCGGCTGTTAGGACTTCCGTAATTACCTGACCTCTGCTACAACTGTTGCTACCGCTGCTTTGTTATGGACTATAACTCATTATGAAGATTTCTTCAGAGTCATTGACCCGACTGCGGGTATGAACTGCGGCTTTCAGCTAATGCATTTTCTTGGCAAAGTTAAAAGGCAGTGAGGTTGGCTAAAGTATGGAGAGAAGTGTGTGCTTTGTATTGGGGGGAGGGGGGAAAAGCTTCGAAAAGCCTTAAAAGCGAACAAGGTACTGCATCCATTCTTATGGGCTGTATTTCTTAGTGTCATTTTAGTGTCTATCTGAAGCATAACACCAAACAAATATTCAAACTGTAACTGTACAAACAACAAAAAAAACACTTATCAAACTGAAAACAGTGCATGTAGATGACGCAATACAACTTGAGCTAAGAGGATGCCAGCTCGGTGAACTAAAACTCTCTGTGAATACATTTGGACTGAGTGAAGTTAACAGGTTCCACGCTGATACCATTGTCTTCTGGGGTTCTTTAGCCTACACAAATAAATTACAGCAAGGCAAAGGGTGTCTTAAGCCAGGAGATAAGACAGTGAAATAGACTTGGGTAACGGACCGGACTGCTCTGGCTTGTATCAGCCTAATCGTTTTCTTTTCTTTTTTTTCCCCCTCCCTGATTTCTTAAGAAGCTGGCCTGTGTGCTTTCAGTTCGCAGAGGACGAGGCCAGAGGCATGGCCGGGGAGCCAGGGTGAAGAGTCATCGGGGGAATTACAGCCATGTATCAAGGCGTCAGATACACAGGAATCGTGTTCAGCATTTGCCTTGAGTGGAGTTCCTGATATATGGCGACTACTAAAATGTCACCAACAGACTCCTAAATTTAGGAGTCTGTTGGTGACATTTTAGTCTGATGACTGATGACTATATATGTCTGATATGCACAGTAGTAAAAACATATAATAATAAAAAAAACAAGATTGTGTTCTTCAGGACACGACAATGCAATATCTCACAGCCATACATAATATTCTGGGCTTATGGCAACACATCTCACTTTTATACACACTCAGAAATGATGAGTTCACCAGTTTAAATCACAGCTACTGCTGTAGTGTTCAGTTCCTCTTTCAAAAAGGAGAAGGAGCAGCCTCTCTGTCGTATCCACTTCCTGGTTGGTGTGTATTATAAACACAGCGCAGCTTACGCAGTGGGTCTTAATTAAAGAAATGAGTGAATAAACTGATAAAGTGATTCATTATTTGCTGGAGAAGAGTTTATTGTGTAGAGCTACTCAGTAGTAATGCCTCCAGAGGGATGTGCAAATGCGTCTTACTTTAGGTCCTTCTTTCTCCCTCACAGTGTCTGTGTCCAAGAGTGTGGTGTGGAGTGAGTGTGAGTGTATGTATCTGTGCGTGCGTGTGTGTGTGTGTGTGAGTGTGAGTGAAAGTGAGAGTGAAAGTGAGAGTGTGTGTGTGTGTGTACGTGAGTGTGTGTGTGTGTGTGTGTGTGTGTGTGTGTGTGAGAGAGAGTGCGGTTGTGAATTATCGTCCAGGGACATTAGTTTCTGCTGAGTCAACAACCGTTCTGCAGCTCCGCTTGCCATGCCATCCATCAGGGCGAGCTGAGGAGCCCTGAGAAGCAGGAAATAGGCTAGCGGAGACATGCACCAGGCTTGCCAACGCGTCGCCACAGAGCGCCCGGGAGCGACCGCCACGCGGCGCGGCTCATGGCAAATAGCAGCGCCGGCACCGGTAGGTTAACCGAACTGGCCCAGTTGCAGTCACAGTATACGGCTTCCACACCTAATCGTTTTAATAGCAGGCTGTCAGAACAGGCAGGAAAACCGTCAGCCGTGACGAGTTTCTCATTGAGCGACTCATGAAAAGCTTCCATTGTGAGGACTGAGGAAACACAATATTGTGGCTTTTTTTTCTATCTCGACGACATTTCCATATCCCGCATACATCCCTGCTGAACTACACAGTGAGGGATCCTGGCCAAGGATATATGAGGATCCAGATGAGCTCAAGCCTTCTCAGGAGCTTCCCCTGAGGTACTGGAATAGGCCCAGTGTGGGAAACAGCGCACAATAAAAGCAACTGGAAGTCATTAAAAAAAAGTGGCAGGGAGGCCTGGATCCAGTCAGTGGGAGGATATTCCCAGTTGAGATGCATGTTAGCTTTTATACGACTACTGTGCATAGCTATCAGCTCATTCTGTATGTCAGAGAAAGAGTGAGATCAGATATAAAAAAAACTTAACTGTAACTTCCTGCAACTGACAGCCACAAGAACCCATCTGAAAATAATTTCTTAGCCCTATTCAAACCTATAAAAGGAGCAAGAGCTGATATTTCGCACATGTTCTGCCTGCTCCTGTGTCTGTTACAGTGTCTAGTGTAATGTCTAAGATGTATAAAAAGTAACAAAGAAAAGTTTCATCTGATCTTACAGTTACAGCCTGCAGCATAAAGTAACTATGTTCAGATTGCTCACAGTCACAAAAGTCAGTTGATCCAGAAGGACCCCTAGAGTTATCAAACGCGTACAATTCCTCTGTTTGAGATCTTTGCCTAGTAGAGTGAGAGCTCACATCTTTTTCTTCAGGGAAGAAACAGAGTTGTCAAGATGCTTTAAAGGTTGCTAAATAAACCATCAGAGGCAGGCCTTTGGCCTGAAGATGGAGTGAGTCTTAGGACAACAAAGACACATTTCAAATGGCAGCAAACACAAGCAAATAAACTTGGCGGCTGCTTGTCGCAGCCCTGAGTCAGGATATGAGAAAGGGCAAAGCGCAGGATATTAAAGGCCAGGATGAATCCGATGATGGTAGGGAAGAGCACAGCATTCAGGATCAACGCACAACATCAACTATCAAGTGGCCTAAAGAACTACCTAAAGCCTGTTAAGACAACATATTCATATTCCAAATACACATCCCAACACAGGACTTAACAGTTAGACATACAAAACTACTCCGTCTATCTTTTTCCTGTGACTCACTCTAACTCCTATCACCCTGCCACTGGTCTATGAAAGTGGGTTTCCAGGTGATTGGCAAAGGAAGTGGGCGTAAACAAGCGCGATTTGACAGACCGTCGGAGCGGTGTACCATCAAACTCTGGGACGCCGGGGCTTGTGTCGACACGCACTCCCTCGCAGCTCTGTGGAAACGAATGAGAAGGGGGGGGGGGGGGAAGTGCCAGCCAGTTCCTTCCGCTACAAGCGGACGTTCGGAAAAGGCAAAGCCCCGCATGGCCGAGTGGAGATAGGCAAGCAAAATAACGCACGTGTTTACTGAAAACATTTGACGCTATTCTCCCCGAGCACAGACAAGGAGGCCGACAGGCCTGCCAGAGGGTGGTGTACGTACCACGAAGGAGAAACGCAGTGACAGGAGCGAGGGGGGGGGTCGGCTGTGTGAGGGGATTAAGCCAGCGGCGGCTGTGGCAAGGGCCGGCCTGTTGATCTCTCCGTGCTGACTGACCCTTTGTGTGCTTCAGCCTGCCTTCCATCACACTGGGGGACTCCGGTTACCGCTTAATCAAGTCCCAGGACGGAGATTACCTTTTAATGAAAAGCCAACGATTAGTCCGTCATTGCCCGTGGGTGGGGGGCGGCTCATTCAATATCGCAGCGGCTGCAGCCTCCGAGGCTCCTGTGAACAGGATATTCGGACTGCCTGAGTGGAGGCATGCTCTCACGACAGCCGGCTCTGTTTGGGAAACCCCTATATAGTGAGAAGACTTTGGCTGCACTAACGCCTCATTTGAAGCAGTGTCATGAAACGATAAAACGAGAAATGAGCTTGAGAATCGGTAGTATTGCTAAACCACAAGGTTTTTAAAGAGAAATAAAACAAAGCTAATACAACAGATAAGCTAAGCCCTATAGTAAGCATGAAGTGATGGTGAAAGAGCCATTTAAAAACACAGCCCACACACCCTTAACACACCCTTCATAAAAGCAAGTGCATGTGCAACAAAAACGAGTTTCACAGCACGCAGCAAGATAAATATTTCAGTTGCTAGAGTGACATGCCATCCCACACACTCCAACGGGTCAGGGAGCATTAATTAAGAAGACATTCTATAGCGTCACTGTCACACCCTCATCTCCGCTTTGCACGACACAATAACAGCATGTTTCTGTCTGTCCTGCCCCAACCCAAGCGCTGGCTCATGCCTCCTCAGTCCCGCACAGTCCGTCCATGTAATGAACTTAATGAATAAACCAAGTTATGCGCGGCACAGGCCAGGCTGGCTCTTGAGAAGGGGGACACTGTAGTTTGAGAGATCTATTACACAGACACACACAGAGATCTTTCACCAGGGCAGGGGGATAAGAGATCCGGCCTGTCCTTCTGCCATGAAAGTCTTATCACTTGCTGCCGCCATATGAATGGAGCTCAAATTACCGCAGCGTGATGACTGCAGCGCTGGGCAGGAATGTGAAAAATGCTTTTCTGTTTCTCACCGAAGCTTCACACACAAGAGAAGAGAGGCAGAGAAGAGAGGGGCTCTTATTTTCGACTCTTTTTTTTGTTGAACTTTATAAAAACTTTCAACTGTGGCATAGCATCACATGCATGGAAGAATGACTGACAGAGAGAGAGAGTGTGGGAGTAAAGCAAGGCCGGATGAAAGTATATGACAGAGCCCCATGGCAAGTCGCACAAAGTCTTTTTTAACTTCATTGCTGTTTGGGCTTTAACGGTAGCCAGGCACGGTGCAGCCAGCCGCTGGCCGAGGCTGGACCCAAACGGCCTGGACTGGCGTGGCCAGCGCCAGTGTTTCCACCCAGACACACCCTTCCAGTCTGGACCGGCCACACCCCGCACACATCCACCCTCGCCGCCCCGGCGGCGCAGGCCGAGGCCAGGCAAAACCCGGCTGACCTACTTCCAACCAGCCAATCTACTCCCACCATCTCGGTCGTGGCACTTGAACGGGGCCCAGATTAGGCAAAGAAGAGAGAGAGAGAGAGAGAGAGGGAGAGGGAGAGGGAGAGGGAGAGGGAGAGGGAGAGGGAGAGAGAGAGAGAGAGAGAGAGAGAGAGAGAGAGAGAGAGAGAGAGAGAGAGAGAGAAAGAAAAAAAGAAAGGAAAAAAAAAAGAGTCCTGGCTCATTCAATATTTACAAAATACGGCATCATGAATAAAAAATTTAGGTCCTTCTCATATCACCCTTTCCAGAGTCCCAAAAGCCAAGAGGAGGTGGAGGGTTGCTAACAAAAGGCAGTGTGTTATCTGTACAACGGCAATGAAAGGATGTGTGAAACACACCGCTAAAAAAAAAAAAAGGAGAAGACCGAATGCCCCTCTCCTTTTCATAAAAGGCTGCTGTCGATCTGCTATTGATTTTCCTGACACGGATGCCTTTGAGAGCTGTGGAAGAGAGAGAGAGTGGGGAGAGAGAAAGAGTGAGAGAAGAGAGAGAAAGAAAGAGAGGGATAGAGGGAGAGAGAGAGAAGAGTCTCCCCTTGACTCCCGAGGTCGATGGCTTGGGTCAGAAGCGGGTGAAATGGGAGAAGAGCTGGAGAGAAAGGGCCACGGAAATCAATCACACTCTAATCTTATCCCGTGGCCTTTGTCCGCGCCACTGCAAATAAATACAGCAGAGTGCCAGTGTCCGCGGATGGGAGCGAGGGCATGTCACACAGTCCTCATGCCCACCTCCTCAACGACACGCAGAGCCTGAGGCTTGGCATCAGCACCAATGACACTCACCACGCTGCCAGCGCGCGCACACACACACACACACACACACACACACACACACACAGCTGGGGTCACGTCAGCCCCCACAGCTCTCCATTCCCTCACCTCCACCCCCACACCCCCCACTGGCTCACACAGTCCTCTGGGTGGATGGGAGGCTGATAAGACAGAGCGACACTTTCCAGCCTGATAGGCCAATCCAAACATGCAGGGCAAGTCCACATCCCACACAGCTAAAATAAACTCTGCACCAACCTGTTGTCTGTCAGACAGAACAATGGAGCTGGTTTCGGAGTAGAGGCCATGTGGAGCACTTGTATGGTGGCAAGGCTGAGAAAAATGTTTGGTCATTTATCTATTTACAATTTAACTAGTCATCTTGGTGCTGGGGAAAAAAAGAGGGATTGCACAACGTTTGTTCAGCAATGTTGCGTTGTGTGATTTGAGCCCGACTCTCTCTCAGAGCAGCATGAAGGGGTTTGCAGTCCTGGACAGCAGGGCCTAGAGGCTGTCAGCACAGCCCTAACATGTGGTGTTCAGTTTCTACCCTTGGCACCGGAGACGGAGACCAAAAGCAGGAGACTGAGCCGTAGAAAAGGAAAACCTAATGGAGTGTCGATCTAACGGCTGACAAAAATGCTCCACAGATGTATTAAACAAAAGAGAAAAACAAAATGAACACACGTGACCCTGTCTGAGCATCACACAGGATGGTCAATCGGTCAAAGAAAAACTTGGCCACGTGAGAATTTCGATGATTTGTTGTTTAAATGCAAGTTGCACAAGGTGTACACAATATGTCTCGAAATGTGTCAAAACAAGTTTGAGTGTTAATATAAACCTATAGTATAGCCTAATCGATGTAAAATGATGCAAGACATATATGCATCTCTACATCTCTATGAAGTACTTTAATCTCTACAGTAGAATTTCAGGACATACTGTTCGATTCAATAGCACTCAACTAGGACAGGACAACTAGTTGGTCTGGACAGTCTGGCTTTCCAAATGAGATGGCATGAAAGCCTACCAACCAGTTCTAAATATCCAGCAGAGAGGTGGTAAGGGCGTAACAATAACAAATTATTGTTTTTCAATGCCCCAATAAGGTATGGCACTGATGATTGTGTAATAACCACCACTCTCTATTGGCAAAGGCCACAGCCATCCGCCTGGGAAGCAGCAGTGGTGCATTTCCAGCAACTGTGTTCAGAAAAAGCAACGAATCCACATAATTCACAGATGCTCAGCCAGGGACACTCTGTGCCTCTGCACTTCATTTGCCACATCTCTCCATCTGCAGCTGATCAATCTGAGCACGTCAATCAAGACCCGTGTAGACTGCCAATTACGTTAGATGATGCACAAATTCGAGGTCTCCCAAGGGACTTTCTATTACTAAGGTGTGTTACACACCCAAATACATGTACTCGATCACTTACAAGGAATGAAAGCCGAGACATTTCAAAGACGGGATAGTACTTTATCTTTTAACACCATCGGAAACCTTCCCTGAAGAATTATGCTCTGGACACAAAGGGATGCTGCTAAGGGCTGTATCTGGTCTTCTGATTCCTCTCCAGGATTCCCGACGCTTCAGGCGGACACAAGACATCTGATAAGCGGAGAGAGCTGGCGGAGCTCTGTTGTGCAAGAGAGCACGGAGTCTCAGAGTCAGCCAGAGAAACAGAGTGGGACGAGAGGACCCTGCTCCCAATCAGGGGTGCGCTTCCCAAAACAATAGTTGCTAACTAAGTTGGCAACTTAAGCCTACCTTACACTGACAAGATTTGGGAAAGATTCTTGAAAGATTGTAGTCTTTGGAGTAAAGCTTGAATAAGGGGCAATGGGTAAAAGACAACGATTTTTCAACAATCTTTCCCAAATGTTGTCAGTGTAAGGTAGGCTTTAGTTGGTTGGCATTAACTTGGCAATGGGAAATTGCATTGCAACCAACAAAGTTGCTAACAGGTTAGCAACCATAATTTTGGGGACACGCAACCCTGGATAGCAATGGGAGAAGAGCTTTGAAGGTTTTGCATCGGAGTCCAAAGATTATCACTAAAGTCTTTGCAATTGTGTGTTTCTTTCAACCACACAATGAGTAGAAACATGCTTGCTTTTCTGAAGTAGGACCTTGTGTCAATACAAGGGTCAATTTTCTGTTAATGTCAACCATAATCACATAATTTTGTCTAAGCATGGCAATTGTATGTTCACAAAAGGTATTGCATTCTTTCCTTGGAGGGCTACTTGAAGGGTTCTGAAGCATCAGGCTGAAATGAAGAGTGCCCACGGGAACCCAAGTTTGAATCCAACCAGTGGTCATTTCCCAATCCCACTCAATCTCTCTCCCACTTGCTTCCTGTCATTCTTCACCGTCCTATCTAAATGAAGGCAAAAATACCAAAAAAACCTCAATTTCACAGTGCACTGTTCCACAGACAACACACATTTTTCCCCCAGTTTTTTTTCTCAAGTCACAGCTATGAGACTAACTGACTGACGTATGTCTAATTTTTTTCAGAAATAGGCATGATCCTTCCTATGCCTGCCCGGCAGAAGCCTGATGCAGTGAGTTGCATGTCAAATGTGTCCAGTGCTGGGGCGGCCTCTCCCCAAGCCGCTTGGCCCAGGAACAGAGGAGTACCGCAGGCCTCCACCCAACACCCCCCCACCTCTCTAAAAATACCCAGCGGGAGGATCAGGGCGGTAGGAGGCCACAAGGGACTTTTCCCCAGAGGTTGGCAGGGGCATATATACGGCTTTGCCATTCATCACTGGTCAACTCCACATCACTTACTGTGATGCGCATTATGATTCACGTCATCTGACTGACGTGGTCAGAGTTACTCTTGGAAACACACACACATACACACACACACAAATCCCATATGAAGACATACAGTGACCTGCAGGTGTCATGTCAACACACCCCTATGATCGGAGTGTTTAGCTTCCTAATCTACTCTACTCTTAAGAGCTCTGTAAGTTGAGTGAGTGGGGGGTACTGACAGAATAGGACAGTGAAGGAGCGATGTTCAATTACTGTTCTTTCAAAACAGTCCCAAGCAATGTGATAAAAATAACCAATTAAAGTTTCTTCGCATGGAATTTACAAAAGCGGGACCTTGTCAGTTCAACAAAAAAAGCCAGGCTGCTCTTATTCTCAATATGAAATACAGTGTTAGGACCTGACAAGTCCATTATTATCGTCTGTCTGGTTTCAGAAAAGGGAGGAACCCGTAAATAAAATGTTCCTGAGCTTCAAAAGGGCCCGGGATTAAAAATACTCTTCTTTAAAGCAGAAAGGCACCGATATTGGCTGTTTGTTACTCTTTATTGACTACAGTAATTACAGCCTGCACAGCAGTCTGCAACATACTTGCAGAATCCACAGTGGTCTGTTGCCATGGCATTAAGGAGTGGCAGTGCCACCCGAGCTAAAGCAGTGTGGACAGGAACCGGGCCGTGGGCTCAGCTCGCCCTGTGAATCGACTTTATACACAACTCACAAGTCATTAAACACGAAAACAAAATAGGAGGCCACTTTCCAAGCAAAGCTGCGTAGCACATATAATCATGGGCACCATGGATCTAAACAACTTAAGGCCTCAGAAGTTTGGGACACCCTGCCCTTTTTCTCCAGCCGAGACTGAAAACTTAAAAAGCATGGAAGAAACAGGCAAGTGCTGCAGCCACACCCATCAACAAAGCGATTCGTCTGCTAACTTCACTGCAGGGTCGAGAATAGCAAGTCAACACCCAATTTATGTAAATCACACACGTTAAGGGAAGGTACACTGCATTCAAAGAATACAATAAGCCACAAGTTGATTTATTCATTATATCATTTTGACTACTTAAAACTATGCAAGGCCACCTGGCAAAATGCCAAACAGTGCTGACAGTGCCGTATACATTTCCATTCATTCTGTTAAAAGCTAAGGCGTGTGAAATGATAGAAGAATGTCGTTTTTCCGACAAGCCTTTTCCCTACGGGAACAAGGATGTCCACAGCTGGGGAGTGCAACTGCCGTGTGGCCTGCCTGTGTTTCCAAAGAGCCATTCACTGTCTGGCAGTGTGCCAGGATGCTGCTGACTCTTTAACATGATCAATAGGGGGACCTGCAGGAGTGTTTTGCGGCGGTAACTTTGAGCTACAGCCTTTTCATATGGAAAGCGACAGAGCCAAGTAGCCAAACAGCCAAACAGCAGCCCTCAGACTGTTCTCCATGGGGTAAATGCTTACATTAGTTCCTCGTTCATTAATTGGAAAAATGATGCATGCAATTTCACCTCTTGACTGGAAACACAAAAACAAACACACTAAAACACTCTGGCAGTACTGAATGACATGTTCATCTGGATCAGTGTGAGGTCTGTTTTCCAGGGCGTGCAGATTCATTCACTGCAACACATGGAGAGCAACTGCAGCAGTGCAGCTAGAAAGAAAACATATCACCAGTTCTCCTGGATGGCGTTGGAAAAAGAGAGTGCTGCAGCGCTTGCTTTTCAGACTCCCTGAAAAAAAGGTTTGCACAATGCTGGGGGTGAGAGGTCAGATCTGGGCTTGTTCTGAGAGGCAAGGGGACGGGCGGGGGAGCCGAGGTTTGGGCATGCACGCACCGGTCATCACCTCTGAGGTTCCTGAATAGCTAGGAGGAGGGGGGGCAACCCTGGGGGGGGGGATGGGGAGGCCCTAATTACAGCCTGCCTCCTCCACCCCCATTTGATCCTGCCGGCCCAAATTAGCGGGCAACACAGGTAGCAGAACAGCTGGAGAGGCCCAGCAGAAGCCAGATGTCAGGGGCTCAACAAGTGCACTCTGGGAAAGAGCCGGCGCTGTTGCTCAGTCACTCAGCGCCAAACACAATGGGCTCGAGATGTGATGATGTCTCAGTCTACAATGCACTGTTGTTTACTAAATATAGAAACACAAGACGAGAGTGACAGAGAGAGAGGGAGAGAGACAGAGAGAGAGAGAGAAGAGGAGAGAGAGTGTGACAAAGAGAGAGAGAGAGAGAGAGAGAGTGTGTGACAGAGAGAGAGTGTGACAAAGAGAGAGAGAGAGAGAGAGAGAGAGAGGAGAGAGAGAGAGAGAGCAAGAGCAAGCGAGAGAGAGATGCCGTGACAGATGTAATAGGAACAGACTAAGAATACAGAGATTGCCATTGTGAGCAGGAGGAGCTGAGAGAGCCAGACAGACAGACACAACAGATCAAACACCACCAGAAACGGAGACGCGGAGCGAGGGAGACAGGGTCGCCGCCGAGAGTGGGCCATGATGTCATCAGAGGAGACAGAGACAGAGACAGAGAGAGAGAGAGAGAGAGAGAGAGAGAGAGAGAAAGAACGAGAAAGAAAGAAGGAGCAAAAGTGTGAGAAAGCGAGAGAGAGGGAGGTGTAGGCTAAACTAGGGCTGACAATGCAGATGGTGGCAGCTGCTAAAGCTGTCATGGCGAAGGGGTTAGACTGGCGAAGACAGTTTGCCAGCAAAGGATTTACGCAGCTTTCCCCTTCTGCTGAGAGGAGCTGGCAAAAAGCCCCACTCACATGGCCTCTCCTGCCCTTCTGTCCAGCTCTGTCCAGCCACTGGGATGATCCCACCGCTGCCCGACTGGTCCAACAGCACGCCGCTGGAGCTAGCCGGCCGAGTAAAGAGCCCTGGGCAAAACAACTCACTGACAACTCGGCTACATCAAAAACGGCAAAAAGCCGCAGGCGAGTAATTGATGTGACATTTCTTCTCTACACCTCTAGGTTTCCTACTGGGGTTGTTGTTAGCAGGACTGTCTCAGCTCTCTGCCAGAGAGCACCTGACTCCGCGCTATGACGCGAGGCAAAAAAAAAAAAAAAGTCTCATTAATTGTGTTTATCAAGCTTTTGTTAAACCCAGTGGAAGAACAGAGCGGCACAATACACCTCCCGCTGTGCTCGATGAACTGGCAGCAGCCGCAGTGGCACGCCACTAGATAAGCTCTTTTACGGCGCTTTCTGGGGGCCGGACCTGGTTCACCTTCCCCTAAAGGTTAATTGTAAATTTAATTCGTTATAGCACGGAGCCCCTTACATGAAAAGCGGGGTGTAAGCGATCCTGAGGCGAAGCCGCCCACTGCAGCCCGCGGGGCCGTGTTTGCCAGCTATGTTATCAGAGCAGACAGGAAGTGTTTATGCCCCCCCCCCCCATCTCGACGCACACGGCCAGGAACCGATTCCAAACGTCACTCAGCGCTCACTGCCAGCGAGAATGCTGGCTCGATGAAACGGGGAAGTTACCATTCACACTCGTGAACCCAACCACTCTTGAGAAAACGGAGAGAAAGAAACATCTAGAAGAAAAACAACAACCCGCTTGCATCAGGAGGGAGGCTTCCTTCCGCCGTTCTGAGAGCTAAATGTGTGTAAACAGGCGGAGGGCTTGCATGCCTCATTAGTAATACGTGCGAGAGAGGCTGCTGATATTTTGACAGATAAAGCTCCGTTGAAAACCAATTGGACGGAATGCTCAGGGAGAATCTATTGTATCGGTTCTCCCTGAATGATTCCAAAGCGTTTACACTCACAAAGAAAGGCAAAGTCAAAGCACTGTGATGCACAGTTGTCTTTCAAGTGAATGGGCTCTTAGAGAAACATGAATACAGACAGACAGACACACACACACAACTTTCAAGGGTGTCTGTGCGTGACAAGAATTCAGGGCTTGGGTTGCGCAAAGAAAGACAAACAATGTTAACATCCTCGCCACTCAGAGTGTGCAGAGCCGCCATCAGTCCAAACACCCCTCTATCAGATCTGATCCATCTGATTTCGCCAGCCATCAGTTAGGGTCTGATTCCACCAGCCATCATTCTGAGCCTGATTTAGCCGGCCATCAAGTTATGTATGGGGGGGGGGGGGGGGGGGGGGACTATAAAGCACACGACAATGCACCCCGTAAATCTGTCGAGCCAGTGTCCGAGACGATTCCCCCCAATGTCTGCAGAGAGAAGCATTTGGATTCAGCCCACGAGATGTGGTGGAACATGTCCCTATCCATCTTCCTGTCGGAGCAGAGTGGCTTCTGGGCACTGCTAGATCCTTCAGCTTAAAGACCAACACCCGGGGCAGACTGCAGAATGCTGACTGCAGCAGAGTAGACAGCTCGCAGAGACACACTCTCGTCCAACACACTGACACGAGTGGCATCATTCTATTTTAAAAACTGCCCTCAAGAGCCCATTTTCCTTTCAAATAAAACATACGAGACATCATCGTGGTGACTGGTCCCTTGGTTGCTGCTGCTGGCTCGGTTAAGTTTCCAACTGCCACGCAGCCAGAGGGAGAGACGGCCGAGGGACAGATGGGGCAGCCTCGCACAGTCTGCCCATTCAGAAACCAGAGGCACTTGCTCACTCGGAGCCAGGGACTTCCAGATACTTCTCATCGCATCAAGGTAATTAGGTTCCCGAAGAGCCGAGTTATCCTGCCGCTTCAACATTCCGGCTCTTTGCAGAATGCGCTCTCTCTCTCTCTCTCTCTCGCACACACACACACACACACAGGACAGGAAGAGATAAGATTCAATAACCTTGCTCTTGCTATTTCTGACTCTGCCCTTTAGTCACGCAGACAGACATGGATAACATAAACATCAAAACATCCAACCCAACAAGAACGCATCATCTGCATATGATGATGAGAACACCACATTCACCTGCCCAAGTCCTAAAAATAATAAATCCTATTAATAAAAGAAATCATATGAAAGTGAAAGCCACAGGAGCCAGCAGCCTCCTTTAAATGTGCAACTGTGCTTCTTTTCCATGATGTCTGGCTTTCATTCTGCTTCTCAGAAGCCTGATTCAGAGCATGTAACAGTCTGTGGTCTGCGCCGGTTCCCACAGGCCCTCGGTAAAGGTCTGATTCAGTCGGCTGATGCCTCGGTGCTGGGAACGTTACTTAAAGCGTATCTCATTGAGATGTGTCATTCACCATGTCACCCATTTTCAAAACTTTCAAGTTGAAATTTACAAAGCATAACAAAACAATATCTGATTGACCTTCTCTGAAACACAAACACAAACACACAGACATCCTTCACAGGGTTTCTATTTTAAAAGCCTTCTGTAGCAAATGTGATATTTCAATTTCCTCGGATTTAATAGAGATGCGATGAATGATCTCAGACTAGACTACTATAAACGTGTAAGATGATTATACACTGTCTAAATTGACCCCTTGACAGGGGAAGTACCACAATAAACAGCCCCATTAGTGAAATGAAAGATTGCAGGGAATGTGGCTTCTGATGTTCAGACAGATGCACATTACAGATTTAAAATGGAGCTTTTCAAGTCTGGCTTGGCAATAAAAAAAATAAAAGTGCTCCCCAGACACCATTCACATCAGGCACACTTCATATACTTTAGTCAGTCACAAGTTGTACAATATGCAAATCAAGCATCTGGTCACAAAATAAACGGTCTCAAAAGCCTGTAAACTACTGATGGTTGTTTGTAAAGTGAACACATGGATAAGACCAATAAGAACAATAATAGACAGAAAATAAAATAGAACCTATGTGGATTAGAAACAAATGCACTCAACTTTTGTCTACTCATTTTTAAAATCACAGTGCGTTTATGAAGGCCTCTTACGCCACCCTTGGTCTCCTTCCCCCCATTACTGCAGGCTTTTCCACCCTAAATGGAAAAGGATGTGAAGGAAGTTATGGGATGCTCCGAAAATTCTTAGACAGGATCAAGTATCAGGCCCTGCCTCGTCACATCCAGCGGGATTTGGTGAGACGGCACTTTCCACCGCGGAGACTAGTGAGGCCATGGAAAAAGTGAGCGCGGCGGCGGCTGCTGCTGCTGCCGCTACAGCAGTGGCGGGCGGTGGAGGGGCCCTCTGGGCTCTCCCTGCTGGAAAAGACAGGGAGCAGACGCGCCGCTCGGCTCGCCAGAACCGCTGCCACTCAATAGAAGGTGCCGGAGAGGAGCCGTCGCCAGCAGCTACAGCAGCAGCAGCAGCAGCAGGAGGGGTTTCCTGCCTCTCAGAAGCAGGTGCCATGCTGGCAGATTCCACAGCGGCGCATTATGCGAGTGGGGGATGGACAGGCAATTCAGGCCTTAATTCAGCTCTTAATGGCTTGGCTGAGGATAGCGTGTGCCATGATACACACCACATAATGACTTACACTTACACATTACACTTACTTAAGGACGTCTGACAGCACTGTGTAGGAGCGGACAGTAAATCTGTCATTCAGCATCGCTGCCGGCGAACATCGCCAGCCCAGTCTAGCTGCCACTGCATGTGGGAGGCGTTTGCACGCCATGTCCTGACTCTGTCAGTGGGGTCAGCACACCCTGATGACCCCACTGTACTTAAACCTAAGCTTGGCAATTACCATACCAAAGATCCTTCATTACTATCCGCTTTAACCCTCTGTAACTGTAATGAATGATACCTTTAGGTAACCGCAGACAAAACTGACAAGTCAGACGTCTGATAACGTCTGCCCAGTCAACGAGCATCTGTGGCTCCAGTCAGTGTGGTGTGTGTCCAGCTCGCCAAAGTTGACAGACCTCCGTCAACTAGTTTGTGGCTGACGATTCAACCATTAGTAAAAAGGGTTGCTCTAATTGGCTGTTTAGTTTGTCAATACTCCCAAGATGACGCACATTTGTGTATGACGTTGGTGGCGTCACCTAATTATTGCAAAGAAGCACAGTGTAATCATCAGATATTCCCGTAGGGAGACACAATCCTGGTCGTTACGGTTCTGCTTCTTGTTGACGGGATCTAATAACACAGCCTCAACCTTTCTGTCCTCACACTCTCTCTTTCGTCCACAACCAGAAGAACCAGGGCTGACAAAGCAAATCTCAATTGCACCTTGTTATCAAACATATTCTTGATTAGAAGCAGATTAAGACATACAATCTTTAGTGAACAAGAGAGGTGTGGAAATTGAGATTTTTTTTAATTCATTTATTTCTGTGAGTCATCATGACATGAGTACCGGGAAGTGCTGTAAATCAAAATATAACCGGCACTGGTTTATTTTTATCTTGTTTATCTCGCATACCTGCACACCGCATATTGCACTTCATCCAAAGGCAACACAAACGAACCAAACAGGACAGTTAGCATTGCAGCGTGCAGTTAGAAGTCGTTTGGATTCACATCAGATTTGCCCCCGGTCATTCCAGTTTTCAGTTGCAGCGCTTCAACGCTTTTTTTAACTTGGCACCAGGGAAATCGAATGACATCTATCAGAGACTGCAGCTGCAGCAGGTAGGCAGAGAGGCAGCCTGCCTAAACCCCTGTAATCTGAAGGCACCAATCTGAAATGGTCCTTGCAGAGGAGGAGGAGAGCCAAAAAGCCTGTCCACTGGACAACACACACACACACACACACACACACACACACACACACACACACACACACACACACACACACACACACACACACACACACACACACACACACACACACACACACACACACACACACACACACACACACACACACACACACACACACACACACACACACACACACACACACACACCACCATCCTCCACGCTTTCTATTCCTCCTCCTCACACACCCGGCCTCTGATTAATTAGATCATACAGCGATCTTCATTGGCAGCACGTGATTGGCAGTCGGGCCAAGAACCGAATCAGACCAACAAAGCCTGCAGAGAGCAGATTAGGGAGGAGTGCAAGTAGACACGGAAGGGTAATCTAACCGCCCAATCCTCCGTATCTGGGTCCACATCTCCCGTACTTGTGGTGGACCACATTCAGTGTGGAGAAGAGGGTAGGGAGGGGGTGAGGGGTGAGGGGGGGTGAGGGGGGTAATAGATTAAAGCTGACGGAGTGCTGCCAAGGCAGAGCGATATCAGAGAGGTGGCTGGGATTGGGTGGCAGCAGAGCAGTCACATTCTTCCTGATCTCCTCTTTGCCTCCCCCTCCCCCCAGCCTCCAGCTCTCCCCGGTGGGTTCCTGAGGGGAGCAAAGCCTGGGGCCTGGCAGAGAAGTGCAGACGCAGGCAACCTGAGCCGGCTCCGCGCTTTCACCTGCTCCAGCGCCCAGACAAAGGGATCATTCTAAAGCGGCTCCTCAGCAGATGCCCCTCCGACGCCCCCAAACCCCGTCCACCCACCCTCTGGAGAGTGGGCTGAAAGGTCCCCCCAGGACCCCCCCGACACACACACACACACACACACACACACACACACACACACACACACACACACACACACACACACACACACACACACACACACACACACACACACACACACACACACACACACACACACACACACACACACACACACACACACACACACACACACACACACACACACACACACACACACACACACACACACACACACACACACACACAAATCGGGCCTCTCTGAAGGGGAACTCTGTTCTTCGTGCGAGTGGCTGTGTTCACTTAGCACCCTTACAAACGACCTCCCTTGGATTCCTCTCCTCACTCCCTGCTGGAAAGAAGCGCGGGGTTCTGTTAGGGGGTGATTCCACTCTCTCTCAGGGGGTTCTGTTAGGGGGTGATTCCACTCTCTCTCTCAGGGGGTAGGAGGGTCCCCGTGTCGACAGTCTCTGCACTGCTTTTGAGTGATGGTGGGAATTGAGGCTTCTGAATGTAGATGTGGTAACTCTACCCTGATATACAAGTGTCAGGCAAATGAGCTATGAGCCATGTTTAAATGTTCCCCTGCCTGTGTTAAGAAGAGTGCTTTAGTTTAAATGCACAAACCTTGACTACCAATTTCTATGATGTATGATACAGTAGACTGCTCATATTAATAATATATATATTTTTTCAATAACATCTGATTGATAATACACCGTTCAGTGACAATAATAGGAGATAACAATAAGGAGTCTTGCTGAGCAAAAAAAAAAACTATATTTAGTCTCCATTGACATCGTTTGACTGAGATTTGGAATTGTTTACTTTTTCCTCTCGACATGAAAAATGTTCCATGACTTCTATGCGCTCAGCCAAGGGGGTTAGGAGTTAGAAAAACAAAGAGGAGACCCATTAGTGTGCACTGAGCAGCGGGAGGACTTTCCGTCGTTTCCGCCCGCGTGTGCCTCCCACAAAGAAAAGGAGTTCTGTCCCAAAACTCTCCGACGGACATGAGCCCTCCTGCCTCAGCGGGAACGGTATCGAAGCATGACAGGAGGTGGTCGCTTGTGTTGGATCGCTGACTGGGATGTGGCAAAAATCGCTGACTAAGATTTCTTTTTTTCCCTTCATGAAACCCTATAGAATGAACAAAAGCTGCTATGGGATTGTGGATATTGGCAGGAGCAAAACACAGCACACTTGGACTGCAGGAGGGACTAATACCAGCACTGACTTGCACTGATAACCACAGATAACATCAAGGGATATCTGCAGTGACTGCTTGTGTGTATGTCACTTTCTACGTCACTGGACCAAAACCAAAATGATGAAAAGCATTCTATTTTGTGTACTGATGATGGCATAATGAATCGTTTCAATAGTTTCTATAAGCTGCAATCAGACTGAGCTCTATGGGACAAAGAGCACCTGGTGCACAAGTAAGACTCTTATAGAGTAATCTCCTCTAATTGGATGGAATGAGCTTAGGTACTACTGTGGTGTGGTCTGCAGGTGATTAATGTTATGGTGGAATGAAATTGTAACAGTTCATGGGTCAGTGACTGGTGCTCGGGGCACTCCAGGGTACAGAGGAGCTGGGGCGCTACGCACCTCCGATTACTTGCCGGACAAGCACCCCTAAGCTCACTCTCTGATACCAGCGAAGGGTCAGGGGATGATTGACACACACATGGTAAAGCAATTAACGCGCCGTGCAGGTCAGCTCCTGCGCTAAGCTGAGGGTGGGCTGGACTTGGGCAGGGCAAGGGTCAAAAAGTCAGCCCTTTTCATTGTGAAGGCCATAGTGACCAGGAAAAAATGCATCCAGAGTGAGAAACACTTAACGAGGCCGAATCCACCCAGCGTTCGTGTAAACACTGTGGCCGAGCTGTACACAGGGTGCTGCAAATAGCCTCCATTATGAGGGGAGAATTGGTCAGTAAGTATACAAATGGTTGGAGCGAGCAGGGGGAAAAAAAATGAACTGGATGAAACACTTGCTGTAAACAAAAGAGAAATAGGACGGAAAAAATGGCATCCCTGTGAGGCATATTCTGTGGCAGGAAATTAAAGAGGGCTTCTTTGTACCTAGTCCAGCCCAGCCCATGCTGCAGGAGAGGAGGGGGGGGGGGGGGGGGGAGAAAATAGGATCCCAGACAAACAAGCCGGTAAGTGGGACATTCAGCATCCAGGTGGAACAATGCAGAGCGGGCCCTGGCCCTGGCCCCGGATCCCCTGTGCGTTTGTGCTGCCGCTGTAACCGTTTACCTCCCTGTCCGCTCCGCTCCGCGCAGCACGCCACGGAGAGCCGGAGGAAGCCCGGGCGGGATTCGCACTTCCGTGCCAGCGCGGCAGGGGGACGCGACAGACAGTCTGATCCGGGCAACGCCGGCCCATCGGCTCGGCCGCTCAGCGTGACGTCAGAAGGGATGCCCCGAGCAAATCAGCTTTGCCCAAGTGATCCCAACTGCTCCCGCAGCGCAGAGCCGAGGAAATGGCTAGTTAGCTTACGCCGAGACGGACAGGTCAGCGGAGCAGGCCAGCGGGCCAGTGACCCATCACGGTGGATAGCGTGAGCCTCTTCAACAAACAGGCCAAAACAAAAACAAAAAAAAGCCACGAACCAAGGAAAAGTTGCATCCGGCTTGTGCTGGCAGATACGTGCGGATACAGCCGGGGAAAAACCGAGGGAATGACCAAGGAATGAGGAGCACTTCCGGAACCATCCCTCGCTCACTCCGCCATTGCTAGGAAACAAGGCCCTTGATTCCGTTGAGCGGCTTGTACAAAAAAAAAAAGAAGCTTGTAATGCCAGCCATGTGAGCCATCCTTTACAAACAAACAGGCCCACTGAAAATAGAGTTAAATATAGTGCTTCTTGCATCCATGGAAGCCCTGAGAGAGAGACTCGGAGCGAGACATAAAATAAGTCACAGATGCCGCACAGAACAAAAGAGTAGTTGAAATTCTCTATGGGTAAAACGGCAATGCATAGATCTATAGAGCACGCCCCCATCTGCTAAACGGCTGATCCTATAGCTACCTCATCAAAGGCTGTAGTCTTGGACACCTCCCCCACTGCAGTCAGTCACACCGTACCACCAGAGACTATCGATTCACAACCCGCTCTGGTCATACCTGGAGGTTCGCTCTAGGACTAATGCATCTTCGCAAAACCTCACTTAAGCCTCCAGGCTAAACCAAACCAAAATATGGGTTAGTGAAGGAATGATGTCTGTCCAATCCCACAGAGAGAGGATGTATGTTTCTTGTAAAGCATAGATTTCCCAATGACCGATACATAATAATCTCCCTGAATAATGAGAAATATGTGAATGGCAACTGGCTTATATCAGATGGAGGGGATTTCTGGCAGTGAGAAAGAGGCATGGACATTTCATTTGTCTTGAGTCTTCAGCTTAAATCCACATACAGAAGTCTTTCTATACGTTATTAAAATAATGGCAAAGTTAAAGTGGGAGACTGACTCCCAGGCCACTAAAGCCTGCTGGGTTCGGTTGGAAGAGAGCCCCAGGTCCTGTATCCCGAGGCTGGATCTCTTTCTAGCTGTTCCAGCAGCGAGGCAGAGAGGCAGAGGCAAGAGGCAGGAAAAGAGGGAGAACAAAGGATCTAAGGGCTTAGCTGGTGGAGCATGTGTGCTGCTTCCCAATAGGCCATCCAGACGTGCTGTGTACAAGCGCTCACACGAGGATGTACACACACACACACACAGTCTCGGAGGTGACAGAACGCATCAGACTGACACACACACACACAGCCTTGGGGCTAAATCAGCGGGGAGAACATTCAGAGGGCCCCCTCTGCTTGGTACCCCCCAAGACAAATACAAGCGCGCACACACACAGACCACCAGTTGGGTAAATACAGGACCCAGTAAAACACACACACACAGACACACACACACACACAGTGACGACATGTCCTTTCACCGTGAGCCGCCTCTGCCGACACTAAGCACCAGATGTTACCAAACGATGCCGTCAGCAGACAGACAGACAGACAGACACACAGACACACACAGAGACAGACAGACAGACAGCAGCAGCAGCAGCAGCAGCAGGGTTTGGCGTCAGTGCCACTGCGAGGCTCCTGTGCCACCTGGCAGTGAAGGCTTTACTCACACGAAACTTACTGCCAATCTGGGACAGTCTGCATTGGGACAGTGGGGGGGGGGGGGCGTTCCCATGGGACTGCAATAGGGAACTACGGCTTGAGCATTCTAATGCCTCGGCCCTGCTGGCACAGAAGGAAAAAAGGACTCATAAAAACCCAGAGTGTGATGTAGCCTACATGAGGACTAGCGAGAGCAGCTATCTACGACCGTGCTAGCATGCGGTGTGCAAGAGCCAGGATATCATGCTGATGTTGCCAGTGTTTACTGTGCGCACCAGATGGCAAGCTGGAGGAAAAGAGTTGGTCTCAAAGGAGTGCTTGCCAGGATATTAATGGCTCCATTTAACTACGTCTGTTCATCAGAGAGAGAGAGAGTGAGAGAGTGTGAGTGTCTCATACATCATGAGAAGTCAAAAACCAGCAGTAATTCTGACCATGGGTTTTCTGTGACATGCTACAATTTGTTGTTGTGACAGCTTCATCATCCCCCCCCCCCCTTTTGTTTCTCCCCCTGTGGCTTGCATGGCTAACCAGTCCAACCATCCGTCCCCACTACACTCTGCCGGGGAGGCTCTCTCTGGCCTCTGGGGAGGCAAACACACAGGTTGTACAATGGCAGCTGCTATTACACAACCAAACAAAAAAGACAACTACAAAAACAACAACAATCCATCAGTGGGGTTTGTTTGTGGCAGACGCCACGACACGCCACTGAGCCTAGGGCTCATCGCTGGGCTAATCCATCAGGAATCTACAGTGGACTGACCAATAAAGCTCTTCAGACTGATCCTGATTCATCTGTTTTGGGCAATAAAGTGGGGACTAAGAGAGAAAGACCTTTTGGGGGGGGGGGGGGGGGCAGAAAGGAGACTGCGGGCAAATGCCAGGAATATGACCAGCTTATGCCAACTCTGCCAGAGAGAGAGAGAGAGAGAGAGAGAGAGAGAGAGAGAGAGAGAGAGAGAGAGAGCGCTGAGATGTGGGCTGGTGGCGTGGTGGTAAAAAGTTAAAAAGCACACCGTCTTTTTCTGCAGTCTGCTAAAATGATTCCTGGCAGGGCTTGCCTGCCCGCGTAGAAAGTAGAAAAAGGAGACAATTAGAAAGAGAAAATGAAGAGGAGAAATAAAATAAAGTCAAGTTGAAAACCCAAGACAAATGACTTGGCAGAGAGTGCCCCAGCACAAAGACCTCAAGAGCTGTATGTTCTAGAATCCTCAGCGTAGTCCAACCATGAGATGGACTGGGACCTTGGAGCTCGGCTTGAGAACAGAAAAACAAACACACACCACAGAAACCTTTAAAAATGGACAATGTCTGTCCTTTTGCCGTGTAGGAGCAGTCCACAGAGAAATTGTATGCTGCTGTAAGTGGCAGTCTAAAACAGATTTGTACATTTCCAAATGTCTTCACAGTTTCACTAAAGTGTTCTAGCCCACTGCCTCCCCTCCCAAATCACTGGCACTACCTGAGGATGTCTATGTAAAAAAAAAAAAAAAACATTCACCCTCTGTCAATGGTCCAACAATTGTAATGAGTGTCTTTTTCATACAAGGGAAGAACAGCAAAAAAAATGCCTTACAGCACAACAAATTCAAAGCAAGTTTCTCTAATGTTTTTCTGTTGAATGAATCTGGCACAGTGATGGGCAACAGAACCACTAAGGGCAAAAAGGGGTGGGGATCAGGCCAGGATAGTTGCTAGGATATGCTGCCAATCTCACTGTAATTGTTCACAGATAATTATTAATAGCCTGTCGCTACATGTGGTTGGCTGGAAGACCAGGAAACACACCTTCTGAGAGGCGTGACAAGATGCATGGAGGGTATTGTTTTTTTTTGAGTGCTCAAGCCAATGTCAAAAAAGCTGAACCACTCCTTTTACTTGAGTGATTTGGCAGTGAATTCACAGCTGAATTTATGGTGCTGAAATCCAGTCTGTCACTTAAGGCGAGAACCTCAACCGTGGCTGCAACAATAGCAAGAAACAAGTATTTCTGATTATGGATTAAATAAAGATCACCATAGTCCAGGAGGCTCGATAGCCAAGCCTAAACCCAGTTGCCCTGTGTAGCTTTAGGGGTTTAGTTAGGACAGATTCTTTCAAGTAAAGAATGCCTTACACTGCCATGAACAGCCACACACTGTCAACACAACTGAGATTTAAAAAGAGCAGGTTTAATTAGGATTTACCTGTGAGCAGGTACCAATCTTCTTTGTTTGCCTTCACATTACGTAAACAGCTAGAACCTGGCTTACTGCATCTCTGACAGTGGGATTATCCATTGGCACAATAGGGCCGCGTGTCTCCCTTCTGCAAAGGGCATTCTTTCAACATTTCCAATTCAACCCTTTAGACCGCTAGCCATTTATACCTTTCGGTCACTGGCTTCTGCAGTTTTTCCACCCAAGCCACTGTAGGCATCGACTCTTGCATGGAGAGGGTGAAAAACAGAAGTTCAAAGTTTCAACAGGGGAATATAACACTCTGAGGTTGATAAAAGCCCCCACACATAACACACAATCAGATACTGATCTAATAACCTAGTTCATGGGATGGGAGTAGGAGCGGAAAAGTGGTTGGGTGGTGGGCAGAAAAAAAAAGAAATCAATGCTCTGATGTTCACTTAACTTACATACAACACACCAGACTCATATATGTAGTGGGAATCAATGGTGGCACAGCGTGTCGCTTGTCATTCTCATTTTGGAAAATGAATGAGAATTGGATGAGTTTGTGTGTATGTGTGTGTGTGTGTGTGTGTATGAGTGTGAGTGTGGAGGGTACTGAACAGCAGTGTCCTTCATAACCTACAGGGAAATGAAATGGACATTCCTCAGCTGTGTTCCCTTAAGACCCTTCTACAATCACTGTACTTACAATAAAGCTGCATACTGGGAATCCAATTCTGACTTAAGTTAGAGTTACATTTCTAACTTAATCACACTCAGCAAAGTCAAAGCTGGTCTGCTCTGCACAAACAAATATCTGTGTGTTATGAGACCAAGGGGGGTGACCGATTACAATTTAGACTTTGAGCAAACATTCCTCTCAAAAAAAAAAGAGGCATCAAATAAGCCTTCCCAGATAATAGTACCAGCGTTGTGTTTTAAGACAGTACCAAACTAATCTTCCCGGATAATAATGCCAGCGTTGTGTAGTAAGACAGTATCAAACAAATCTTCCCAGATAATAATGGCAGCGTTGTGTATTAACGATCCTTCCTGCATAATAATGCCAGCGTAGTGCATTAAGACAGTACCAAACGAGCCTTCCAGCAGAATAGTGCCAGCGTTGTGTAGTAAGACAGTACCAAACGAGCCATCCTGCATAATAATGCCAGCGTAGTGCACTGCATTAAGACAGTACTAAACGAGCCTTCATGGATAGAAGTGTCAGTGTTGTGTAGCAAATTATTAGCAACAGGACTGGTGAGCGTGTCTGTGCCAACATCAGTGCCAGTGGGGCTTCAGCCTCAGATCAGCAGAGGTGCAGGAGGAGAGAACAGAGGCATTTGCAGGCCTCGGCAGAGCGCTCCGTGCCATTCTGCTGCCCTCAGGGGCCGGGGGCATTAGAGGGAGAGAGGAACCCCGCTGGAGGAGCAGGGCGCTGGGTATCAGCCGCTTGCAGAGACGCTACTCCCTGCAGCGTCTCGCTCTTCCAGCTCAAGCACATCCAGAACAGACACGCTGCCTACGGCCAGTTTCGCTTTCTAGTCAGCGTGTCACGAGAGAGAGAGAGTGAGAGAGAGAACGAGAGAGAGAGAGAGAGAGAGAGAGAGAGAGAGAGAGAACGAGAACGAGAACAAGAGAGAGAGAGAGAGAGAGAGAGAGAGTGCGAGAGAGTCTGGTCTGCTAGTATGTGTGTCAGGGGACACCAGGACGCCAAAAACGTAATCCTTCCTTTGAAGAGTTAAGCAAATGTTCGTGTTTGTGCATCACAACACTTCTGTGCCCGTGTTTGGATGAGACATTGAAACTCCTGAGCCAGAAGAATGTTAATACCGGAGCCTTTGAAAATCAGCTGATGTCGCGCTTGTGCAGTGAGAAAAGGGGTTGCACACTGTTAGCTCAGCTATTCAAGTTGCACACACTGCCTTAAGCGGGCAAGAAAACACATTAACACTTGGCTGGCTGTTAGGGGTGTGGGTCCCTCCAAACTGCGTCAACAAATGGGTGACTCGTTGCATGAACTGGGGCAATCCATCACAAACAAGGCAACACTGCATTAATCACTGATACCAGCTCTAGCCCAACAAAACAATAACTAACTAAGAGGGAGGGAAGGGAGCCACACACACACACACACACACACACACACACACACACACACACACACACACACACACACACACACACACACACACACACACACACACACACACACACACACACACACACACACACACACACACACACACACACACACACACACACACACACACACACACACACACACACACACACACACACACACACACACACACACACACACACACACACACACACACACACACACACACACACACACACACACACACACACACACACACACACACACACACACACACACACACACACACACACACACACACACACACACACACACACACCCAAAACAGGAAAGGACAGTTCCTGAGTGGGCTGCTAAAGAGAGGGAAGGTAGTCCATAGCACTAATGGGGGAAGTAAGAAGGCTAAAAGGCACGCTAATTGACTTCCTGCGAGAAGAGCCGTGTCAAACTGTCAACTGAAAGATATGAGAGCCAGCCCTGTAATGCTGCCAACACACAGAACGGCAAGTGCCTGGGAATAGAGGGCTGGTCGAAGGAAGGGGTGTGGATCCTTTTTTTCCCCTTCTTCTTTTTTCTTAAAAACATGGATAAACATTTAAAGTAATTCAGTTTAATGATATTTTATCCATGCAGTGCCAATAACAACTGAAGTGGTCAAGGGACCTTACAGAGATAAGAGATAGCACTAAAGCAGGAAGAACAAAAAGAAAGGGAAGGGGGGGGGGGGTGGAGTAAGGGCTACAACATTCCATTCTGAGGCACCTGTTTACCTTGGCGACACAAACACAAACCCGAACAGTGTGACAATGTGAGGGGTGGCACGGACAACAGGGAGATCAACCAATTAGAGGCGATCGCGTATAACCTTCGAGCCAAGTGACAATCCCCAATTCATCTACCGGACTGCTAGATCCGCCTACTGCCCATATGGAGTAGGGAGCAAACGTGTCACCTTATTGTCACATTAGTGCTTTATAGCACAGTGGATCAATGGATACAGCAGGGGCTGATTGTTTGATTTTATAGCTTGGCTGTTCACCAACTGGCTGTCCAGCAGAAGGCCTTGTGAGATGAAATCGTGCATGCAAGATATAGTTCCATAGGCTGGCTTGGGTAAACCCTGCCTGATCTGTCAACGATCAGGAAACCTGCACATCTTTCTCTCCTGCTTATCCACCGGGCGCACCCAGATCGTTGGTCTGACTGGTTGAAGGACTATCCAAGCGTACGGAGTCATTTGAACTATGCCCATTGATCACGCCTCATGTGCAGTAGAAATAAAGCGCAGACTCCCCAGACTAATGTCCAATCTTAACAGATTGAGCTTAGTATGGTGATAGCCGGACTAGTAGTTCCAGTAAACTGAGAAAAATGGCATGTGGACCATTTTTAGATGAGCTCCTTTCAAATCGCGTCATCTTGGGATTATTTTTTGCTTCACTAGACTGATTTTGTAAGGACACACACCTTGTGAGTCAAAGGGAATCCATTGAGACTTCAATAATTTTTTGACATTGCATCCTTTCCGTGACGTACCCATAGTAGGTTGAACAGATTCAAGCAAATCAAATCAAGGAGGGCTTGGTGAAATTGCACTTACACCAAACTACCATTCAGACTTTCATCACGTGGGGGAAACACTTCAGTGAAGGGATGAAAGCATGACGATGGCAGGATACAAAAGAACCAGTTCCAACGCGCCCCTAAGAAGCTTGACGTATTGGGACAATGACGTAATCTTCTACACCCAGAAATTCCTGCACTGGACAGATGCTTTGGTACAATCCCGCATAGCTTTCAGAGGTGTGCCAAGGCTGCCTTCACCTTTATCCTCTCAGGCTTGCCCTCAGGGCAACTGGCGACGGAAATATTCTATGGGCCTCCGACCAGAGAGCTGCAACCCTTCTGGGCAGCCTCCTGAGGTGTCACCTTTAATCACATATGCCTTAAGACAGACCCAGGCCAGGTGCAAAAACAATTCTTACGGTCAGGGGCAATTTTGCTGAAGTCCTTGTCATCCAGGGCTCTATGGCTCTGTGTGTGTGTGTGTGTGTGTGTGTGTGTGTGGGCAGCGGGGGTGGGGGACTTGGCGTTAGGGTCTCAGCTTTGACTGCTTGCACTTCAAACAGCCAGCCGGAGAAGCAATTCAACTGCTTAATTTACTGGATTAAATGCAAATCAAATGAACCCAGCTGTGAAATATGATTCAGAAGGACACAGCAATTACACATATGTTACGAGCAAACAAGAGAGGTGCCCTCCATACACACACACACACACAATAGTGACGCTACTGAAAGGGCTTTCTATTCTTCTATTCCTTATTCTTCTACTCAGTCAGCTAGTCAGTTGGAGGACGAGGATTTGCCTGGAGATTTGGCAGGGGATGCTCACAAGAGACGGCGCGTGGCCTACGAACATGGGAGCAGAGCTGGAGGGCCTGGTGCAGGGGGGTGGGTGTGGGTGGGGGTGTGCAGATTGTGCTGGTTCTGATTAGTTGTGCTCTAGTGTTTTGTTTGTTTACGGGGACAAAAAATAAAAAAGAGATGAATGACCGCAGATACTGCTTTGTGGCTTCGGGGTACTTTTGCGGAACAGCTTGTTCTGCACTGCAGGAGATCGCGAGGGAATGCACAAGGCAGAGCCCTCTCGCGACAGCCAGGACACAATCTGAGGATGTGCTAAAAACGCTTTCATCCTGTCCCCTGTGAGAGCACTGGGGGGACTCCACAGCCTTTTACTTCTTTAGTCAAACGCTAGCGCTTTGTTGCAGAGCAATGCGCCGATGCAGGCCTTAATGTAATAGGAGCTCCAAGAACAGCGAGGCACAATCCAACTCATCTCCTCCTCATAATCTTCCTTCCTGTTTGACCTGAAACAATTGATGGCTTGTACTACAGAACTCCCGAGCAGGCATCCAAGGACACTGCAGGACACACACAGCATCACAGGTCAGCGTTAGAAATGAAACAGGAAGTTCTTGAATAAGAGCAAATCAAGAGGTAAGGGAAAGATGGTGCTTTTTAAAAGTCAGTATATTTGAGGGCTCTTGAGGACAGGTGGAACCAGGAGAGAGCAAAGGAAAAAGTGCTTAGCCAGCTAGCCTCGAGTCATAAAGTGTCAACTTTCATGAGAAATGGCAGGGTTGATTTCATTCAAGCGTCAGGTCAACAAAGCCAAAGGTTTTCAAGCCCGACTTAATCACGTCATTCTCCATGACAGTCAAATGCATTGCACATACCCTCATGCATTTCGAGGGCTTCCTAGATCTCTTCCTGAGCGGAGGTTTTAGATGTACAGTCAGTGTAAGCGAAAGCTCGGAGAGAAAGCCCAACCCTGAAACAGCTGAGAGAGCTCACGTTCACCCCCAGTGTAAAACAACGAGTCTGCCCTGTCAACTCCTTAACACAAACAATAAGTTTGCTACAAACTGGCCCTGATTCTAGCCCAGGCGTCCCCAGTCATGGATGCCTGGGCCTCTCTTCGTGTGCTTGGCATGGCACCAAATTCAACCTTCAGTGCCATAGCTCGATTGACTGGAAGACCCACCACCCACAGTACAGCAATTGAGAGCATTTTTAAGTCAAAAGTGGAATTCACACATGAGTGAGCTCTTTAACCTCTGCCTCTGTATTTAGATATGTTGTTTTTTTCCCCTCAAAAAACACAGCTTGTAAACATTTATTTGCTTATTTCGGGGCTCTAATTATAGTATCACCCAAGGGAGTGCTGAAAAGAGACAGAACAACACATACATGAAACCAGTGGCCACAGGATATCTGAAAATACATGAGGTTCGCCACATGCACAGCCTGTCTGAGGGAGAAAAATGATAGAAAGGCAGAGAGCAGCACAACTCGAAGCCTGCTGCTTATAAAGTCTCAGAGACAGGAACACCAGGGCATTTAGGCTCGAGAGAGACGATCGCATAGTGTGCGCCGTGAAACAAAATTTATAGCCTATATATAACCTGTACGGAAAGGCTTGGCAGAGGAAGATGGGCAGAGAAAAGACGCTTTTCGATTGGCCACGATTTTAATCAAGCGGCCAAACAGTCTGGGGTCACGACCTCTGCCGGATGAATATAATACAGGAACCTCTGCTGAACTCTCCGCAAGGAGGATCCTCGCACACAGGCACGTGCCTCACAGCCCGCTCTGGAGGGACAAAGAAGTTAACTTGATAAACTGCTGCTGTATGGTCCTCATGCCGCTTGCGCCATCAATGAGAAACACTGTGCAGTGTACACACACTAGAAGACACAAGAGCCCTGGGGCCGATAATTTATCCAATCGACCTCCACACGAGAGAGAGGAACAAAAGGACATGTGATGAAATTCATGCATTTGATGATTTCATGAACTGCTTGAGGGCTCGAATCTGATCATGTTTACAAAATGTTACACAGTTATAATTATGGCATTACCAAAAAGCTGTACTGTGCAGGACTTTCTGAAATGTCGAACCACAGACAAAAGGATATAAAATACACATCAAACTTAAAAAAAAAACAAGAAGGAAAAAAATGCACATAATATGTCTCCGTCCTACATAGATCTAAAAAAAAAAAATAGATTCTGTGAAAGACCCACAAAATATAGGATTGCAGTGGCGACATAACTCTTGGTTTTGCGCGAAATAGACAGCCCAGCTGTGGCTGCTGGTGTTTGTGCTAGCATGTGCTGCATTGTCGAGCAGGGTGCATGAGTGGGCGGCAGACTTCCTGTGGATTCTCGTCTGGTCAGACAGCCCTTATCTAGAAACACTGAGACACTCAGAGGGGGGGAGAGGAGAGGAGAGGAGAGGAGAGGAAAGTGAGCGTTCGATAGCGTCACTGCGTGTCAGGCTGAGAGTTTGGCTGGTCCATGACGAAGCTGCCGACTTCACTCACACCCTTGGGCTGATGCACGTGTGTGCGTGGGAGGAGGCAGGGCAGAGGCAAAGGCTGTAAGACAGCTCTGGGATCTTCAAACCAGACTGTGGCTCTTCTACTTCAATGAGGAGAGTGGACACAGTCCTGTCCACCTCAGGACAAACACATGTGAGGAGAGCTATGCCTGCTGACTGGATAAGTATTATTTGAAGAATCTCGGTGTGAAAGTAATTATCTAAATGGATATCAAACCAACCCACACTTTTGCATAGTAATCCCTCTGCCAGCTCAATTTACCCGTCGAAAACACAGTCAGAAGTAAATATCCTGTAAAGGGCAGTATGCATTGCCAAAATGCACAATAGGAGGGCCTTCAAAATAAGGGGTGTAGATGTTACTTTTGGACCTCGGTCTTTCAGACTGGGTGTGCAGTCTGTTGTAAGACTGCAACTTGTCATTTGTTTTCCAGAGCAAAAAAAGAGATAAGGATGTGAAGTTCGCCACAGACATAGCTGTTGGCATCAAAGGAATGACATGAGGGGGGAACTTCCAAATAAAGCCAGCTCCATCTCCACCTTTGTAAGTCACTGACTTTCTTTAAATCCCTTCCTTGAAACCAACCAACCATCCAAGTCTATCAGATAAAGATGATAACTTTCTTAAGCAGGCTATTTTTAAAAGCAGCGACTGCATGAGGGGCCACAGCAATGGGATCCTTTAGAGATAATGCACAAAGCAGCTATGTGTAGCGAGATGTGCCATCAGAGGGTGAGCCTGAAGTTATCTATGACAGCATGTGATCCCTGGCAGCTGTGCAGAGGATCTTGAGAGGTCAGTCTTAAGACGCAGGTGATGAGAGCTTATTCCTGCAACCGCGGGGAGACCGAGCTCTGGCGCTGAGAACTTCCTCTGCATGGCGGATCTCGACAGACTCACACCTTCTGGAGAATGTCCTTCCAACCCCACTTCCTTGAAATGCAGCACTATCCATTTCATGGGTAACATTGAAAGACTATAGGATGGAGAGAGCTATATGACACTAGTGACCAATGAAGTCCCTTATTAGGTCTCAAAGGCAACCCATCAATAAAACGAATCTTTTTTTAAACGCTGTAGTTCTATTATATTTTATTTCTTGTTTATTTATTTCAAGTAATATGAAGGTGTGATACATTTTGTTTATGTTTTACTAATTATGAAGCCATTAGGATTACACTAGCAACAGCTCAGTCAAAGTGCGGCTTGACTTGTGAAATAAGGTCTACTCTGTCGACATGGAAAGTCCTCAAAAGTCATTGTTGGGTCTTGTTCAGACATGCTGAACTAGCTCTCCGTCAAGTCCCGTAAAACCACTTACAACAGAATCCTCTGACATTAATGAAAGCCCCCTCATCTGCTGTGCTTTTAACCAGGCAGCTAAAGCTGTAATTAAACCCAACATCAAATGACTGCTGCATGGTGAAGCCCCCAGAGGTTCTTTCCATGAGGGAGGTTTGAAATGTGCTGGGAGCTAACGGTGGTCGAGCTCCCTCAGTCTACCTGCCAGGAGAGCCCCTTACTAATCATGGGCCATAAAGATGAACCCCTCAATAAAACCTCAACTGCAACCTGATAATTAAAAAAAATTGAACTTAAGTACCCACCAGGCTCATCAAAGTCTCTCTGAATAGTGCCAATTTGTCTATAATGGAAGAAAATACCAGAAGATTTATTTAGTGCCTGAGAAGGTCAATGAGTGGGTTCTGTGCTGGCGCGCTAGAGCATAAATATCAAATGTTTAAATAAAAACTGTGCTGGAGGGGAAAAAATGGGTCTCATTACTTTGCACACTGTCTAGTCTGTCTTTTAGACAACCCTGTTTCCCCACTAAGTAATCAGTCCCTGGTTGACATTCCCGCCAGTCAGGGACAGTGTGCGTGTCTCACAAATAAATCCATTAATTACGCGACAGGCGGAATTAAGTCTGAGTCAGGTAGCCATCTTTAATCCCCCTCTAATTCGTGTTAGGGGGAAGCATAGGAGCTTATAGACTTCTCTCAAAGACCACAGGACAAAACTTCGAGAGTAATAAAAAAATAAACATGTCTGCCAACTCCTAACCTACAATTTTCAATACCCCAAATTATGGTTCCAAAAAAACTTTTGTGATGTCTGATTTTAGAACAATGTGAGTTAGAAAGCAAAAACGAAAAAGTCAGCTCTACAGTAAAGCAAAGCAAATTCTAAACAAATATGTGGAAATGAAAGTTATAAAGCAAAAACAGAGTTTCTCAAAGTCAGTTCAAAAGGGCAAATAGAGTGCAGTCTACATCTCACCACACCCATTTCCAAACAGTTTTCTTAATGCAGTTGACAAGTAACCCCATCAATCCGATCAATTCAAGTCCGCTTACCTCGTAGGACCAGGCGCACTGCACCCCGGCGAAGCGGTGCACGCAGCGTCCCACCTCCACGTCCTCGTGCGTGGTGTACATCTCCTGCAGGCACTGGCGGATGTGCGGCACCATGCGTCGCAGCACCTCCCGGCTCATGATCACCCCGGGGCCGCCCATGCAGAAGTTCTCGCCGGGCTCCAGGGCTAGCTTGCCCAGCTCGTCCCGAGCGCCCATGCCCGTCTGGCCCAGGAAGATGGCCTCGCTGCTGTTCAGGCTGCGCAGGAAGCTCTCCAAACGGTCGCTCTTGATATAGACGTCGTCGTCAGCTCGCATGAACCACTCATACTGGTCCAGGTAGTGGTCGTGCATGTACTTGAGCATCATGAAAGACTTCTTCTGAGGAGGGTACGAGTCGTCCACATTCTTCAGGGCCACGATCGGCATAGGGAGACTCGTGTCCGAGCCCTCGCTGGAGAAGTACTCCACACGGCCTGGTATCGTGCGAGCCCAGGTCCTGCAGGGCACAAGATGTCCACAAAATAAAGTAAGATTTAGGTATAAAAAAAAAAGGCCACTTGTTTAATTTCGACACCAAAATAAGTGATGTGCAAAGATGATCAGTGCAAAGTCATGGGAAAGCAAGCTGAGACTGATCTTATCAAACAGTCTACCAGTGTTGGTTATCAATCCGCTCAGAGAATCACTTCCTCAATCTTTATCAGTCTGTCTGCTGAAAGAATATGAATTGTTGACTGAAGTGCTGGATTAATCAGCTATATCTACAGCTCAAGATTATCTTATTCATTTCACATCCTTGTTTGCCCCCTGGGCACATGTATGTTCATGATCATTCCAAAACTAGAATCCTTCACATGACCACCAGGTTTAAAGAAATAGCTGTTCAATCTGCTACCTTCTATATATCCACTTTTAATTTAATAAAAAGCTTGGACTGCACAATACATTGTCCTTAGCGAATGGGACATAGCTGATGGGAATAAAAATGCAATTAGGCCCAATTAGTCATCATTCAACCACATTTACCATCAACAGCAGATCTACATAATGTTCAACATGGGTGTAATCCATAAACCTTTTGTATTGGTTCTGTGTGGTTTGCAGATCAAGGCATAATTCTGCACATCTACTAGATGTATTGGTTTTGCAGATGCTTTTATCCTGAGCGACTTGGTCATGTTAGGAACACATCTTTTAGGCACACGAGCTTTCTCGGTTGCAATAACCCTGATGGTATTGACTCCTTACTGTACCAGTTTAACTACCGCACAAACTATATCCCACACCGCAGGCCTTGGAGAAGGTGATGTCAAATACAATGATTGACATGTTTGCAGAATGGGACACCACGAATTAAAAAAAAATGTAGGCTTGCAGAAGCCAGACCTGTCAAAGGACAATACAACGACTAGGCGCCTTGTCCCTCATGCTTCCATACATGAACGTGATTGCCCACCGTCTGAAAAGGGCCTATTTACACATTTGTACAATAAAAAGGTTGGGAATATTTGAGGAAAAATACTGAAAACGCAGACCTTTGGTTAGTCAGAAGATTTTATAACAAAAACGTGATCTTGCACATAACGATTCAGCTTATCCTTAACGTTGCATTGGTTGGCCCTGCTTTTGTGAGTGGCTAAGAGGGTGACTGAAAATGAGATTCCCTGATGGCTAACGTTAAGACTAGCAAAGAGGTGACGTTAATTTAAAGCTTAACTAGTTCAGGACAAGTTCACATTTCACCATGGCAATAACAACTGAAGATAGCCCGACGACGTTATATGAATGAAACAAATCGCCCACTAAACAAAGAACATGCAAAATGACACTTTCATATTAACTATTATGGTTGTCAAGCAGAGAAAGTTATGTCTAGCTAACGGATAAAGGCAATTACGTTGGCTGGCTTTGTTTAGGCATCGCGGCATCAAGATATTTCCACATACCTATGTACCGCTACAACACGGCTGTTCAGGTACTTCTGGGCAGTCATGACGCCGACGAAAAGAAAATTGGAGCTTGGGACTGGCTTCTCAGTTGCCAGCATACCGTTATCTTGGGGTGGCCATACCAGCCCACCGCCGTATTCTTTCCTCAGTCCTCTGTGTATCCCACAGCCGCCGGTGCTTGCTTTATTGCGTTTCTGACCAGCTTTCTTTAACTCGGTAGCCCTTGGCAAAATAAGTCTGGAAGCCAGAGTGAATCCGACAACCAGTCCCAAAAGAACACTGAACCATGCTCGTCGGCTTCTCCCTGCCATTCCACTAAACTAAACCAACTTGTGCTTGCTTCTTGTTGAGGAAAAGGTCTCTTTCAACGACGAATATAACGGTTACTTTGAAGGACCTTCCAGAAAACTGGGCTCGCACTCTCTCATGATAAGAAAGCCGTCTCCTGCTACTGTTGGTCCAATTGATGCTGGTCGGTTTCAATCCTCTGTAGCTAGCTAACGTTATTCCGCGCAGCACCGCAGTGTCCACATACCCTCCACCTAAGCCGTCCTCCTCTTCTGATCGCTATGATCGTTTAACATTCCAGCACTATCACTTAAAAGTAACTCTCTACGAAATTTACGTTTTCCTTTTAGCCCTGAGATACGTCCCCATTTTTCCCTCTATCTCGCCATTGTGAAAATGTTCAGCTTCCTTGCCTCGATACGGCTTAACTGTATGGTTTGACCTAACGGAGTCACCGTAGAAGAGTGCTGACTGGCTGAGGAAAGCAATTACGTATTTTGCTCCTCCTTCTCCCCTCCCTGATGACGCCGTAGTTGCACTGAGGCTCAACTGTGTGATTTTTTACATCTATTGTATTATGGTAATTTTCTAAATCCTGGACTCCCAGGTCTTGTCATAGGTACAATGAAATTAAGGTTGTGCAATTCCATGACGTCAGTTGACCATCAAACCATGTATGTGCATCACATATGATAGTTGTTTTTAGGTGACAGCTAGTTTTATCCAGACTGTAAAAAATAGGTTTTATCTTGGTGCCATTTTCTGAATGTAGCCTACTCAACTGCACAGAGTTCATAAATATCAGGGAAAGTATATATACTATATTGTGCTGTACGGTCTTGACACAAACTACAAAACTTGAGCTTATTTTAGGTATATTGCCACAAGTCTGAGCTATGTTCTTAACTTTTCTGTTTCACAAAACAGAAGGATAAAGTCCTGTTGATGACTGATTTGAGTAGACTATAGATTTGTATTTATTTTTTTTGGCAAACCTCAGCTGAGCTGTAAGCCTACATTTGTGCTGCAATGTGCTTTATACTCTTGGTCTCAATTTGTCAAGTCTTACAAGTTATAAATATCAGATATTTAATATTTATTTCCTGGTCCATCTTTGTAAATCTGAAGGTAAGGTATAAGGTAATTTATGACATCTCCATGCAGCTTGTGATTTAGTTGAGAAAGTTCAACGACACAACCTAGAACCGTATGAGATATCCCTCTATTGCCATCTAGTGGTCAACATCAACAATAACTAGAAAACAGGACTTATTTGAAGGATTTTTATTGTGAAACTAGTTGCGTGCAAACAAATCATGAAAGGTAACCATTTGGAAGAACTGAAACATTTAGGCAATACAAATTCTGTAACATAACATATATTAAATGGTTGTACTGTTAGATTGGTGTCAAATAGATGTCAAATTTATTGATACAGCATTTGAAAGCAAACTAAGTCTTACTGTTTTTGTAGTGCAACGTTTCAACTACAATGAATAAAAAAAATGTGCACACCCATTGACTGATTTTCAGCCGTCCCCAGTGGCATGTCTGCCATTTACAAGGTAGGCGTCATTTAAAAGCTGTCCACCTCACAATGCCATACTGCAGTAAAAATGGCTAGTCGTCCAGTAAAGTAATAAACTGATTAACTGATGATGTAACAATCACAGTTTCCAAATACGGACACAGACTACAGTGCTGTTCTAGTACTAAACTGCATTGATATACATTCAAATTTAATAAAGATGCAATATGGTGACAGAGAGAGAGCCTCTATAAGGAACATGAACCGATTTCAGATATCAGAGGGGTATACTACGAAACAGCCAAAAGCCAGAGGTGCATTCATTTGACATGCAGAGGTGAACATTTGAGGAAATTGCCTTGTTACGCTTACCTCTGTTTGTCACATTAGAACACACAACTGGCTTTAAGCTCTTCCCACCACTAATCTTGCTTCATAGAATATCCCTCTGATCTTGCCTGGTCGAAACATTACGTTCCTCTAAAGATTACAATATGTTTCTACATGAGTGGTACGGCAGAACACAAAATTTGTGACCCTGTCAGATGAAACGGTAAAATGAAGTTCATGATCATACCAATGGTCAAACATAATGCTGGAAAAGAAAACAGGCAATGTTGGGTGGGACGAGACTGTTGGAAAAGGCTGCCTCGGTGCCAATGCAAATGGTTTGGACACTTTTTAGTAGAATACTAAAAAGCAAGCGGAGACGACGCACTTGTTAAAGTCATGAATTTCCGTAAATCAACCATGAGAAACAGAGAGAGGCTATACGATTTGGAGCAATAGGCCTGGAACATTGTGGGAGGCGACAGCTTCACTCAGTCAACAGTTTGGCAGTCCTACATTTAAAACGTCAGAGGAGGAAGGTGTCTTCCCTCTGACGAAGTTTAACCTCATCCGCCTGATGATGGACCTCTTCTTCCTGGTCTCCAAGCACAACTGCCCCCACCTCCACCACCACTCAGGGGATTATAATCTGCAATTCACATCAACATGTTAGCATGCAGCTAAACACCATTAGATGCAAAAAGCCACAAGCTATCAGATGTGACTACACTTACCAGTACTGCGCAGAGACTTTTTATCAGACTTTGGCTTCAGCACTGTTGATGAACTGGCTTCATCAGAATTCTGCTAGAACATCAAGAATAACTGATAAATGAATAACGCCATTTAATAACACAGAATTATAAAGTTACACTAGGGTACAAATGCCTTAAGCATTAAAATGACTGGCTTGCCTGTGTGTTCCTGGAACTTCCTTTGAAACTCTTTCCTTCTTTCATACTCTCCCACTTCTCGATCTTCTGTTGCCTCTTCTCCTCTTCAAGCTGTAGTAAGGATAGTACAATGTGTAAGGTGTGCATGATTCTAGACCCAGTCGGATTAGCAGATGATTGGAATTCGCCCTGCAGCCCAGGCTGGAAACCTTCACATTTTGTGATCTTACTTCTGTTACCGATATGCAGGGACCAATCAGACACTGGCTAATCTGGTGCACCCAGATTGTTGGTCTGATTGTTTGAAGGACCATCCAAATGTGTACAGTAATTTGAACTATACCCGCTGATCATGCCTCTCGTGCAGTAGAAAATAGAGCAGACTCCCCAGACTAATGTTCAATCTTAAAAGAGTGACCTTAGTCTGGTGATGACCAGGCTACCATGATTCACATTTAAATCTAGAATATCAAACATATCTCACCTCGTGTTGTCTTTCCAGGAAAAGAGCAGCTTTCGCATCTAACTCCTCTTGCATCTTTTTCCTTGCGGCCTCCATTGCCTCTTGACGCCTCACTACAGATACGGAATCTGGAAGTAGATATCAAAACCACATACTCAGCCAGAGCAATAGTCATATTGGATAGTCTGCAGAAGAAACCACAATAGCAGTTTACTATTCTAGGAGACCTTTTTCTTCGGTAGAACTTTGGTCCTGACGAGGCCTCTTCTTTTGCAAGTGTTGAAGCACCACGTAAACTCCAATGCACAAGCATAGAAGATACCAGCCATAATCTGCCAAGATCACAGCAACTGTGAACAGAAACATCATCTTGGGTTGTGTCACATGGATACCTTACACGTGAACATCAATTGTTTAACGTTAGCACAGGATAGATGTTTTTAATTTAATGAAATGTTTACGGGTGTCATTGTGCGTCGCTTGGGACAAAAGCGTTTGCTAAATGCCATGAACACATAGATGTTGTTTACATGGGATACCAATAGCTAACTATGCTATCGATAGTTAGCTAGGCAGCACAACGACCAAAACAACAATGTCAGATAGTTCAAAATGTGGCTGTCACCAATTAGCCTTTGCACTGACAACGCAAAAATGACATCAAAAAGCTTTCTATCTAGGGTTCGGTTCGCATAATTTCACATCACATCTGAAAATAGGCTAACGCTGTAGCTACATGTTTGCTAGTTCGTAGTAACGTTACCGTTTGACTGAAGGAAACCAAAATCTTGGTTTTTCAACGCTGGCGTTGATCTGATATCTGAATTTTCTTCTGCCTCCATTTTCTCCGAGAGCAGAACAAATTCCCCTGTAAATATTGACAAATACCAGTACAAAACTGGTTGTTCCCTTTAAGTTTTAAAACAAGACTTCCGAAGTTAGCGTTCTGGCAGACCTAACTAGCATCCACGCAGAAGCAGTAGCCTGCTATGTCTCTCACTTCCTGTTCAGAATCCGGCATACGACATTTGTTGACGTGGAGGGTTGTACTTGGTCACACATTTCGAATGGGAAGAAGTGATTAGCTGTATCCAATCCAGCTATGTGGTTAACATCTGTATTTGACTATCTAAAACAAGTTTGAAGTAACTGCGTGAAATACGCAGTTTAACGATTTCATTATTAGGCCAACATGGTTTAGATGCAGTTAGTCTGTGGGCTAAGATGGGTTCATGCATGCACCCCCCCCCCCCCAGTAGGTCTACTAGACTTAGTTGGTATTTTCGGTACCCAGCATGTCAATAGACCTCTGAAGTTCACCTACAAAAATCTAGATAAAGAATGATAGGGCGGCAACAATGACAGTCTATCCAGTGCTAGTTATATATTAGTGGGAACGAGTCTGGAGGACCAAGCATCGAGGAGGGATGTTGAGAGGCCCTATATTGCCAAAAATTTGCTCACCTGCCTTGACATATGAACTTCAGTCACATGCCATCATGGGAAGACTTCCCACAAGGTTTAGGAGTGTGTTTAAGGGTTTTTTTTTTTTTACCACTCTTTCAGAAGCCGGGTATGGGGTCACACACACTGATGTTGGACAAGGAGACTGGGGCCCTTTCCGAAACCAGCCCCTAAATCCTAACACTACACACTTCCACTTCGTTTGCGCGTTCACGCGAGGGTCCGCCACATTAAGTATCATCCGAAACGAATTTTGAGTCGAGTGAAGTGTCTAGGGAGAGGGGCTACCACGCCTCCAGGAGCAAGTCAGCATCGATGCTGACTTGAAACGCAGGTGCAACCGTTTTCAAGTGTTCGTGCAGCTCGTGTATCTCCCTGCCAGTTGTTTTTTGGTCCGTATGACGGCATTTACAGACAAAAGCTTGAATTAAGCTACATTGTAACAACTCATGTTCAGTTTGATACTCAGTAAAATGTGCAAGATCGTACAGAAGTAGGCTGTAATATTTGAACACATGTGCAGGTCGCATTTACAGCACTTTTATAATTTGATGTTAAATAAAGCATAAAATGCAACTCCTCACTCATAGTAATGAAAGGAGAGAAGAGGGATGTATACCCTAATACATAGGGGTGTCCAGAACATTTTAATTGGCGATTTAATATATATTGGCTTCATAATTTCTATGAAAACGAATATGACGTCAACTTCCTTCTCCCTTCAAGCGCATCCGAAATGTAGCGCTGTTTTAACCCCCTAACCCTTCAAATGCGAGTGTTCTCCGCACCCACGAGTGGACTTGAAAAGGAAGTTCACTCGCTAACCGAGTCGAAGTGAGTAGGGATCCGTTTCGGAAAGGGCCTGGCTCTCATATCCACTCCAATTCATCCCAAGGGTGTTTAATTATTGGGTTGAGGTTAGGACTCCGTGCTGGCCAGTCAAGTTCATCCACACCAAAACACTGTCATCCATGTCTTTATGGACCTTGCTTTGTGTAATGGTGCAGTCATGTTGGAACAGGAAGTGGCCATCACCAAACTTCCCTCAAAGTTGGGAATATGGAATTGTCCAAAACCTATTACTTTCACTGGAACTAAGGGACCAAGCCCAGCTCAGGGATATGGCTATGATGGTTCACAGTCCACAGTAAACAGAACACAGAAAACATAATGGTATTTACAAAGATCTTTATTAAAAAACAAAACAAAACAAAAAACTTTATTTTTTTGTATCTTACAGAGCAAAAAGCAACATAAAAAGGCATACACTGATACAACATCCTCTCAGGATGTAAAACAGAAACATAAAGCAACCATCTGAACTTTACAAATTCTTAACTAGATCCATTCACGTGTGAGTCTTCGTCCATATCATCCTCATCTTCTCCGTCATCTCCCTCTCCACCATCCTCACCATCCTCATCACCCTCTTCCTCCTCTTCTTCCTCCATCTGTTCTTTTGCAACACCTTCATCCGTCTGCATCTCAGATTCTGTTTGCATGGACTCGTTCTCTTCCTCCTCTTCCTCCTCTTCCTCCTCCTCCACCATGCCCGGGGCACCTGCTGTACACATACACACATCAAAAGATGCAACTATGACAAAGGCAACAGCAGATTTTACTAACCATCACAGTCAGTCATGACGAGACAAAAGATTACACTGTAAACTTCATACAGAATATTAAATGAACAAACTCTCAACATGAACTGTTGTAGCCGAGATAAAAAAAAAAAAACGTACCAAATATTTGTTCCAACTATTCACTAAACCAGCTGGCACCATTTCTCAGTCAGTAAATCAGTTCATTATTGAGATACGTACAAGACTTTTGGTTTCTGGGGTTTGGCCATCTCATTAAATGGAATAGACACCACAAGCAAGACATGGAACATAAATGAATCAACTTACACCGTCTCTGTGTTTAACGTGTAACAGCATGTTTATCGAAGTATTTTTTTTTCTATGTATACGCTTCACATAAGCTCCAGCAAAACATAAAAATACTATTTACTCTAATTTTAACAGCCACAATATGTGCGTAAAAGTAAATTGATTCAGTCTCCAGATGAAAAAATTGTTTACATGGGGTACATCCTATTCCAATCAGCTGCTTTCACGCACTCTAGAATATTTGATCGGAATAGCCGTAGCTACATTGCTTTTGCTTGAGAGGCTACAGCAAGCAAGCCGAATGACTGTATACATGGCTTTTCAATCGAAATAAGAACATACAGAAAATTCACAAGCCCTTTCAATTAGGATTGCAATTCTAATCAAATAGGTAGTTCCAGAGCCATAGATAGAGAGAGTTGCGACACTCTGATGTTGCCGCCACGATCAAAAGTTCCAAAAAAACCTGTGCTGAATGGCTGAATCGCAGGAGGGTGGGATGTACTTCGGATGCTGGAAGGTGTAATCAATTAACTCATTGACTAGTGACCAAGAGATTGGCTGTAAACAGTTCCAAATGCCCCATAACGAGGAAATAGCCTGGAAAAAGCACTGCCATTTTTTCCTATGGAGGTCTATGGGAGTGTCGCCACTCTGTTTTATCTACCGCTCTGGGTAGTTCTATTCCGACCAAGGTGTTTATAAGTGTCATTTTCTTCCAATTGAGCCATTATTTCGATCTTACTCTTTTCTTGGCATTTCTGAATAACAGGACACCTATGAAGTAGATCTGGTAAAAAGTTAAATCACCGTTCCATATCAATGCTTATGAATGGTAAGAACCATAGAAAAATGGTGATTGAGCCTGAACGCAGGCTTTGTGATACTGGAATCAACTGAACATGAGCTAAACCCATGCAATTACTGTTAGGGCCAAAGAAAGTTGTACAAGAAACTCGCCGTCTTTTTAAACGGAATGGCTTGTTTCCTTTACGTGCAATAAAGGCATAACTATTGCCTATAGTGGCAACCGGGTGATAAACCTTCCGAGGTGTCCGGTTATACAGAATTAATGAACTTTGTGAACTCCTCGTCGAGGAGTTCTTTGCCTTCCCCCTAGCTCATTAATTTCGTAACAGGACACATCGGCGGCCGTTATCCCTTACCTAATTGGAACAGAAGTGTTCATGTAAACCCACCCACTCATTCTAATGAAACTCATCACATCAGTACACATTTGCAGGACTGCACAAACATTATGCACTTGTACTGGTCCAACTCAGCTCGACACAGTTCAGTTTCGTCACATTTTCAGAAATAGCTTTCCAACCTTCACAAGGTGCTTCCAGACCAATCTGGGTCTTGAACAAGTATACCTTAAATAGTGTTAATCAGCATTCCCATGGCTGTAACTGGCAAATGTAAAATGTGCCGCATTTTGAAATGTAGTAGCACAAGAACATTGTTAAGACATTTACTCACAGTATTCACAATTCAACAACAGGGTTATTAGCATTGTTCATAGATCAAATATTATCGCATTAGACAAAATCCTCACCTTGTCTGAAGTCTCGGCCTGGGATCTGACCAGATTGGAGCATTCCCTTCAGTCGCTCAACTTCTGCCAGTGATGTTGCACTGGCAATGGCATTCTGAAGAACAACATCCGACATTAGCTGAACTTCCTTACCAAGATAACAGGACAAAAAAGTGAAAGGAGAACAGCCACAAGACACATGACCTATACTTGCCTTTATAGCCTCCACATCTGCAGGAGAGGGTCCTGTCCTTTTCTTATCAGCCTGAAGTACGGCCCCGGGGGTAAACCTGAAAACACACACACTCAAGTTAGCAGCGTTGTTCTGCAGCCTGGCCTCTTGAACCTTTCAACCATCGCTTCGATCTGTAGTGTAGCATCTTATCTTTGTCAATAAACTGATACAAGACAATTCCTTGAAACAGCCATTTTCTTCAACACTGTTTGTGGGGGTTATGATTGCTTCTTTTACTTATTCTTTTTTTCTTCATCCAAATTCCACAGCAAAATTGACTTCAATCAAAAAAGAATTTCAGATGCCGCTTTTCTGCATTTTTTCGTTCCAAATGGTTCTGCTGTCATCATAACCCAGTCTGCACCGCAGTGATTCAGAAGAGCTGTGGGGAGTTCAAGGATTTTCATCTTACGTTTTTGTACGCTTGGCAATATCCTTTGCAAGCTGAGCACCGCGTTTGCCTTTGAACATTTTCTCCGCCTCTTGTCGTTCCTATGATGATACATTACACAATTAAAGTGAAAGATTCAAATCATGACATCAAAGTCATGAGTTGGGTGTGTGCGCCAAGACACCAAGCAATATGCACCCATTCATAAGTTACTTTAAATTCATTTATAAGCAAAAACAAAAAGATATGCCAGCATGAGTACACTGACAAGACACAAAAGGGCATAATTTAAAGGCTGATCAACAATCATTTAGCCTGATGCACCATATAGAATAATAATTCATGTCAATCCTTTAAAAAAAAAAAAAGACTAAAATCCTACTCCAGCATGCATTTCTGAAGACAAAATTAGTACCTTCAGCTTGACTTTCTGAAAATCAAGAACGCGGACTTGAGGGATTTTGCTGATTACATAGAGACGATAGTGCTTCTTGTTGGTTACGGGATTTCGTAAAAGGCTGAAATATACAAAGAGTAACATACATTTAATGGGAGTCTTACAACAACGTCCGAGTGCTAAACATACTACAGTAAATCCAAATATGTTACCTGAGGAGAGTCAGTGTCTTCACTGTGGCAAGAGGGTCAAGATCGCCCTGGCAAGAGTGGATAAAACAGGATCATTAGAGATACAGAATATGTTATGTCATGTGCACTGTTCCCTTGAAACGAATCCAAGCAACTTACCAGCTCCTGAATGTTGTTATTTGTGAGAATGAGCTCCTTCAAACTAGGTAAGGACTGTTCAAGGTTTTCACCAATTCGGCTATTATTTCAACAGAAGAAAGAGTGATTCACATTATTATATTGACTATGCAACAGTTTAAACCATGAATTGCCATGTGATAACGTATGTGTTTGATTTCTTTCGATGCAGGAAGAATGCAACCATAAACACAACAAACATCATACAACGGGTTCCAATGTGTCGACATAGATCAGACATCTTAATACAAAACATTTAAGACTAAGCAAGTTGAATCTTTTGAATGTCATCTTTTCAGAATAAACGCATAATAAGAAATGAAACTGGTGCACCAGTACATATTCTCCCTGCAAAACAATGCAAACTTGTGACTGATTGACGGAATGTTAACGAGCGAAATTACTGGGTTGCAAATTACCAGGTTATATGCCTTCAATAGCACTTGTTTCATAACTTACCATATTCTATTGTTGTTCATTATTAGAGTTTTGAGCCGCTTTAACAGGGGAAACCCATCAAGCTTCCGGATTTCATTGTCGGAGAAATCTATGGTGTCAAACTGGTCCAGAGTGGCGCCAAGGTTCTCCAGGACGGGTACTTTATATCCTACGCAAAGTGGACACAGCACAGGTTAACTCATCAGAGCGGCGTATAATAAACTACTGCAAGCAAACCATGGAAAGCCTGCATTACTTAATAATGAATCGCAACGTAACATTAACGTTTCCAACTACTGCTCTGGCTAATCCTGGCCTTATTGTTTCAACGAGACGTTAGCTAGCAGGGGAACATTTAGCTAATAAGCGAGGGACTTACCACGCAGATCAAGTTCTCTGTCTCGTACGGGGTTGGTGTACTGAGCGGCCTGCTCAATCAACTCTGCAGATAATTTCACCATGTCGGCTTGTGTTCAAACACAACTTACTAATGTCCAGTTTAGATGTTGATTCAGACCACAGCTACTTACGGTCCATGGAACTTGAACACGCTGCCGACCGGAAGTATTTGTCTACTCGTCTAGACCTTTGCCGCCTGAACCTATGTAGAGCTCCTTTGTTGCCTCCTACCGGCTTGGATGTCACTTTGGGGGTAACTACAATATGGCCCTTTCCGAAACGGATCCCTACTCACTTCGACTCGGTTAGCGAGTGAACTTCCTTTTCAAGTCCACTCGTGGGTGCGGAGAACACTCGCATTTGAAGGGTTAGGGGGTTAAAACAGCGCTACATTTCGGATGCGCTTGAAGGGAGAAGGAAGTTGACGTCATATTCGTTTTCATAGAAATTATGAAGCCAATATATATTAAATCGCCAATTAAGATGTTCTGGACACCCCTATGTATTAGGATATACATCCCTCTTTTCTCCTTTCATTACTATGAGTGAGGAGTTGCATTTTATGCTTTATTTAACATCAAATTATAAAAGTGCAGTAAATGCGACCTGCACATGTGTTCAAATATTACAGCCTACTTCTGTACGATCTTGCACATTTTACTGAGTATCAAACTGAACATGAGTTGTTACAATGTAGCTTAAATCACGCTTTTGTCTGTAAATGCCGTCATACGGACCAAAAAACAACTGGCAGGGAGATACACGAGCTGCACGAACACTTGAAAACGGTTGCACCTGCGTTTCAAGTCAGCATCGATGCTGACTTGCTCCTGGAGGCGTGGTAGCCCCTCTCCCTAGGCACTTCACTCGACTCAAAATTCGTTTCGGATGATACTTAATGTGGCGGACCCTCGCGTGAACGCGCAAACGAAGTGGAAGTGTGTAGTGTTAGGATTTAGGGGCTGGTTTCGGAAAGGGCCAATGACTCCTAATCAAACCCTCGACTTTTCCATAGAATACATAAATGTCATGCCTCTTGGGAATTAAATAGACCAGTCCTTCTAAATAGAAATGCTCATTTTTAATATTCCATACGTCATGCTCTTTCACTTTGTGCTTAACCTACACTGCAGGTCTCACTGACAGACAGACCAGACAACTTCAGCAATATCAAACAGTCAGTAATGATAATAATAAAAAATATGATCTTCATATTTGTATGTGTAGCTGGAGGGTGAGGGGGGCATGCAGGAGCAAGCTCAATCTTACATGGAAAAAAGTTAAGCCAGAGTAAACCCAGGATCAATCAATCAATAGGTCTCCTATTCTATATAAAATTAGGACCTGTAGTTTTATAGAACTCAAGACAGCTCTCAGGGAATAAACCAAACCCAAATGGTTGCTTTTTCTGTAGAGTAAATCTTGTTATCTGGATTCTTTGCTCATCGGCATAAAGTTTGCAGGTAGGCTAGATACACATAATATTGCCTGTGCTATAGCCTACTGAAAATAATATTATAGAGGTGGTGTAGGCTATATCTCTTAAAATGGGCAAGCATACCAGGTTAATTTATCAAACTTGGATTGGAAAATCCAGTGTAAACATGCATCATGCAGTTACATTGTTGTCCAAGGGGTGGCAGACTTTGACAAGAAGTCTACTGTAACAGGCAATTAAACGTGACAAGATAGAATCCAATAAAATATTGGGATCTCCATATTGGGGACCCCCAGTGTACCATCTAAAAACTGTGTGCTCTTATTTCTGTTACTTCCATGGATATGTTAGGATTCAGAAAGCTCATCTTCAGTAGAGACAAAAGTGAATGCACAAACAGCAACTAAACGGCCATCTCTCCAATTGAGCTCACATGAAAAAACACTAAGGAAAGACCACCGTCTGTTTGTCACATAAATAAATATAAATCATACATTTAAATACTTGCATTCTGAAATAATGACCCATCAGCTTTATGAGCCTTTTGGCTATAGAGCAGCTCGGTTGTACACGCTCAGTCACCCTAGCCAAGTGAAGTGTTCTGATAAGAAATGTACTGTAAACGCCTCCAGTAAAGTTCAAGTCCTCAGTGTTTGGCAATGGCAGTGTGATCAGAGCCAAATGATGTGTATTTACCAAGGAGAATATATGCGATCAGGACAAAAGGTCACTGATTTTCTGGTAGGAGACACACACACAAACATGCACACACGCACACAAGCACCCGCACACACGCACACCCACACACTGACACACACCATAAGGCTGCCACTGCATAGGTTACAGTGAGGATGTTACAGAGAATAAAAAGTTAAGTTAAGTTACTTAAACTACAAGATTACTAAAATACCATAGAAACACCACATTTAAATTAAAGGGTATATTGAATACAAGACGGCTTCTAACTTCTTTCAGATTTATTTTGCCATCATAACATCTTGAGACACAGTTGTGACATCAAAAACATTTTCTAAAATTTACAACTGCGTTACACAGCACTTCATCTACTAGCATGTTCATCTAAAAATGCAAAATCTTTTTGTAGCATAGCATTTCACATGGTTTTTATTCAAAATCCTTGTTCAAGTCCTCACTTTAAATTTGCAAATTGTTGAAAATGAAATTCTGATGACAGTGGTTCATAGATATTTACTTCAATTTACAGTTGTACAGACTTTTGAGATCATAGTGACGCAGCCATAGTGACAGCCATTAATTAGAAAATAAACAATTTGTACATGTTGCATACTGTATGAAGTTTATAAAACAGATCTTAAAAATATATATGCCCCTTGAAGGGATTAATTAAAATGATGATTATTTTCAATAAAATCACAGACATTAACTAACTAAAATGTACATCGAATCACATGTTTTGCGAGTTGGGTAGGCTTTCCGTCTTCTCTGAGCACCCTTTCACCTTCTCTCACTCACTCCCTCAACCCGTCATCAGACAGGTCCTGCAGCAGAATTGGCGGAAGAGCTTCTTCTCACACAGACGGTTGGACTTGACCATCTCGCAGAACAGTTCATCCGCTACATGGGGACAAGGAGACAAAGAGAGGCAGAGAGGTCAGTGAGACCGAGACAAACGAAAACAGACAGTCACTGCAGCTCATCTCCCTCAGACCCATTTGGTGCTTCATGTCACCCCCCCCCTTTCCTCCAGCGGCAAAAAGGTTTCGCTGGCAGCTGCCTCTAATAATATCAATTTATCTATGCTAAGAATTCTGTAGACTGACATCTGCAGCTTTGAACACAGCAGAGACTGGTATAACGACTTCAATCTCCATTACAAACAAATCAAGAGACAAGAGAATACCATGCTGCTCCACAATAGTGCAGACATCAGTGCAAATGTATGGATGACTTCGGTGAAGTTGGAAAGAAACGAATAGATTCGAATGAAGTATACTATGGGATTATGACTTCACGTCAAGTTAAAACTGAAGATGCACAATCGGTAAGTGGGTGATTATAACAGGGTTTTCACTATTTAACAATGTAGCCTCATGGAAAAGGTAATGTCGCGAAATATGCCACTGTGTTACACTGTAATGCGGAAAACATGAAGCCGTACCAGCTTATCAAGCATCACATTCGATACTGTAATGTCAATTTGTAACATTCTGTGTTGCCCACATGCATTTAGAACTAGTGCTGGAACACTGGAAAAGTGCTTAAGCTATGGCAGAATGCGCGCAATAGTTGTATAAGAAACGTCCAGATTCTGGGGTTGCTCCACCCAGACCACGTAAATGACAGATTTAAGTGGAGGGCAGAATTCGCCTAGATTGAAATGCGCGTAGTTACGCCGTTTTTTGGACTTACGCACCCTTACGCGCATGGGAGGAATCCCCCCCCCCCCCCCCCCCCTGTGCCTACCTGCTCACCTGTCCAGTCTAGCCCAGCACTGCACTGCGCAGCCTATCCCAGGCTTCTCTCTCTGTCTCTCATCTGGTGGAAAAGAAGTGGCCGTCTCTAAAGGCCCAGCTGGGCAGTGTCCTGGTAACTAGGTCTGTGGGCTGTGTGGTGTTACGTAACGCGACGCGCCCCTGCCCATGCGAGGGTGCACTGCCCAGAGCTCTGTTTACTCATAGCAACATTGTTGTTGGCCTGCCAATCTGGCCTCCCCGCTGGCACGCCACAGCTGCGGCGTGCGGCTCTTTTCAAACGCGGCTCGCAGCGCAGCGCAGTGCCGCTCCCTCCCTCTGGTGGGCCCGGTGACAAGCGCCCGCGGAAACCACGAGGCTCCGGCTAAGGAGAAGAGAGACGAGAAGAGTTGTGCAACTCACTTTTTGCGAGCTCGGGGTGGATCGGAAACCTCAGAGGCTTCACACAGAGGGGGACAAATGGGCGAAAAGAGCTGGGAGCGACTGCTTTTTCTCGGCTGGCTTTTGTCTCCATGTGACATGCACTTAGTAACGTGAGACTCAGTCATTAACAGACTTCTGTTTAGTCACAGGGGACGATGGGATACTGAGGACTGAGGAGCAGGGTTTTTAACACGCACCCCCCGCCCTGCCACTCGCTTAAACACACTGACACCGTATTACTCCCATCAAGCACCTCGAAGCCCCAAAAAGCTCTCCCCGATGCCAATTAAGACTCCCCCAGCTGCGACGGTTTCCTTCGCCAAGCTTGAGGAAGATTAAGCGTGACGTGAATCACTGCCGTGATGTCTGCCGTGACATTGTTACAGCCATCCCGCAATCTGCTCGCCCGCAACACACTCGCAGCCTTTTATTTCCCAAGCTGCTGAGCTTGCTCCTGTTCAGCCATGCCTCTCACTCAACACCTCTCTCCACACACACACACACACACACACACACACACACACACACTTCTCCACTCACCATTGCTACAGGTGGCGTTGACGATGCAGGTCCTGCTGATGAGGTTGTAGCCGTCTTTGCACTTGGTGCACGTCAGCCCTGGGCCCTCACAGCTCAAGCAGTTCTCTTCACACCTGGACAAACAACAGGTAGCAGGAATGAGCGAGACGGTTGGCGGGATTGGAACTGCGGCAAAAAAAAAAACCTTCGAGGTCACACAAGCCAGGCTCCATGGGGACGAGAATTGAAAAAAAAAAAAGGACGTTGCATAGTGGAACTCTTTTTTTTTTGTTTTTGTTTTTCTCCCTGCGGTGGCGAACTGAGTCAAACAAACACCGGAGCATCATGGCATTAATATTTATCAGGGATGCCCATCTGAGCAGGGAGCGGCGAGGAGCACCGGGGTCATTCAGCAGGGTGACACATCTCAGCATGCCGAGAGATATCACTCTCCATCAGTTGGGGATGTGGAAAGCAAGAGAAGAGGAGATTCGGTGTGATTAAAGTATTCCCCGAGCGCCTCCGTTAAAATTCATTTTTCAGAACTGCCAAAGAGGGTGAAGCCCAGCATGGCGCCCGGTGCTCTCCTTGTACAGCCCCATTATACAATTCCCTGTGACTCTTTAAATATGACTCTCAAAAAGCTGTCCCCACGGCACACCAAACCGCTTTGAAAGCATTATATAGTCTAAAGTGCTGAATAAAACACAATGTGTGATTAAGAAACAGAAGAACAGATTCTAACCACAACAACAACAATAGACGATTGTCTTTGCTGATGAACAGTGCTGTGTGTGTTCTCTCCCCATTCTTTCGGAAAAGAGCACGGGTGGGCCATTGGGATGTTTATCTCAAAAACAGACTGTTGGCTTTGGCACATCATTTTTATTGGGTTGACCATTTTTTTTGTTAAAAAAATAAAGTAATCTCTGTGAATTCTAATGCAGAGTTTGTCCCACTGTCATCATGTGGTACGCTGCGTTGGGGGGGGGGGGGGCGTTTGTCGATGTCAACTCTCAGATCGCTGGGTTACTGCTCTAACAGATAGTTTATAGTCGTCGTCTTGTATTATTGTGCTCTGCCGAGTGACCCGGCAGGAGGAGGTGGGGGGGAGGGGTGGAAGCCACATTCATTTCCTGGAGAGAGGCACCGCCGGCTGGCGTGCAATCGCAGAGCATGACCTTCTTTAAAAGCTTCTATTTGCTTCTGACGGCTCTCATAAAGCAAGGGTTTGATTTAGAAAAAAGAGCACGTGTCAGCCGCCAGTGTTGTGCTGGCCTTATTCGCAGCCATTACTGTGATCTGAAGTGCTCTGATGGGACCATAAATTTTGGGGCGTTGGCGCAGGTGAGAGATTTATGCCACTGTCACTTCTGTTGGTCCTCTCTTATTGCTCCAGGGGACTGATTTATAGACAATTATGGAAATGAAAGAAAGAGGGAAAACCAAACCGAACAAACAAATAAAAAAAAAGACAATGTATACATCATCTTGAGAGAATAGGGCCACATGATGACATTTGAATATCGAGACGCATTGAACAAGATACCTGGTTACGAGCATCTAGACACTTCATTTCCCATTTCCGCCATTATAACTGAGGCGATAATAGCTCTTGCCCATGTAGCAGCATTCATCTCTGCCTGCTATCTGATAAGAGTGTCCGCTATTCCAGTGGATCAGTGGAAAAACCTTTGATGATCCAATCACTGTGGGAGGCACACACCTCCGATAGGCTCACATCTTGTATTCTTAACAGCATCACCCCCACTGTAGCTGAGCTGTCAGCCATTGCTGCAGTTCGCTCGTCTCCTGCAGAGACCAAGCAAATGTGGGGAGACCGTTGTCTCCGACAGCGCTATCTGTCCACTGAGGTATGATATAGTTGTAATGCATTTGTCTGTCGGGTATACATGGTGTAAAGGCAACACCCTCTGGCAGCCATACTTGCGCTTATGGATTTGACGCTCAAAAGATTTTCTAAACTGTGGCGTGGACTCGATAGAGTTCTAAACTTTGCCGTCAATTGCCAGGGCGCGTGGGCACTGGCCTTTAGAATGCATGGCTTCTGTACTGCAAGCTTCTGCTCAATCAAATACACTACAAGGACTCTTATAACACCATAACTCTTCATGGCATTGGTAAAATTGAGTTTTGCCCTCAAAGTCCATGTTTGAATGGAATGCAGAAGGTTTTTTTATTTCTTTCATACTACTGATAGAAGGACTTTCACACGCCATTGCATTGTGTTCAGACACAGAATATTATGTCTACTGCTCTTCATTCTATTCATCCAGCACATGCACTTATTCTTACTACTCTGGTTATGCTACTGTTTCTGCACTACAGTGCCACTGTTACCACACTGTATACAGTAGCTGTACATACTGTGCGTATCTGTCCATATGTCCCATACTAAATACCTATTTTTATACTTGATATATTCTGCTCATCACAATGCATGTATCTATATCATACACTGCTACACTGCATATATCTATACATGTTGTTCATACTTCACAGACATATTCATTGTCTGCTCTTATAAGGTTACTGCTAATACACTGCACGTATTTATGTTTTAATTTATATTACTGTAAACCACCTTGGTACTCTAAACCAACTGTATTCTACTCTCTACATGGCACTATATATCCTGTCCTGTCTAGGCAGCACCTGTCTATACTTTGTATATTGCACACTTCTGGTTAAACGCAAAGTGCATTTCGTTGTCTTTGCACTTGTACTCTACACAATGAAAATTAAATTGAATCTAATCTAGTCTAACACAAACTTTCAGCAAGTCCACAGGCTGGCCATTTTGGATGGGTATTGCGACTTACTTGAGGCACATCTTGTGATGGATCCCTCCGGCCTCCGGCTCGTAGTAGCCAGGACTGCACTCTGGGACGCACATCCAGTCCTGCTGCAGGAAGTCCGTGGCGCACCGGATGCACTCCTCTTTCCCTGGGCCTGTGAGCATAAACAAGACTCAGTACCACCCACGCCCCTGTGACAGTGCTGTCCCTTTAGACCCCCTGCTGCCACACACACACACACACACACACACACGCACAAACACATGCACACACACACACGCACACACACGCATACACACACACGCATACACACACACACACACACACACACACACACACACACACACACACACACCCCTCTGCACTGCTATTGCAGGTGCAGAGGCAGCTGAATAGATGGACTAATTAAGCGGCACGGCGTACTGCATCCATCTCTGGAGGATTCGCCGCTCTCCGCGCACGCACAATATGCCAAGCCAAGGATTGGGCTTTAATTTGTTGACCTATCTCATTCAATAGAGTCAGCGCAGCTTTGACGCAAATGCACTGGCAACAAATAGCAACCTGCTGCATTTTTTCACCAAAAAAATAAAAAGAAGATTAGATGATGTGATGAGTTTATAAGGGGGGGGAGCAGCCTTGGGCAGATTTATTACTCTATGGCTGACTAAAAGACACCGTCATCCATGACTAACACCACTCTGAGAGGGAGTACAAAAACACACAGCTGAACAGTTTATCTCATACAGGCATAAAAGGACCAGGTCCAACTAGGACCCATTGATTGTCGGATGGAGAGCAGAGTATTGACCGGTGGGTTTTCAGATGCTCTGTCCAGGACCTCTGACACAGACACTTTTTTTTTTTTTTAAATATAGTGGCAGCCACATGGTCGTCATGACTCAGGAAGTTTCCCAGACAGACAAGATTGCTAGACAGACCACTGCTGTCTCTGTTATGCACAATGAGATACACATGGGGAGCGCCAGGTCCTCCGGGAAGCCCTGGGCAACACTGACCGGTGCAGGTGGAACAGGAGAGGTGGCAGGGACTGCATTTCATTTCCTCCAGGTGAAAGAATGTTCCGTTGGCACACTCTGGAACACAGGTCATCCCTGCCAAGCTAAGGAGAAAGACAAACATGGCATGACATAAACAAACTTCGACAGGCAGAGGTCCGCTCAGCGCAGCGCTGACAGGGTGAAGCAATACTCACTCGACCACTCAGCGAGAGTGACTTGTAAAAACAAGAACCTAAAACAACAAACACTTTGTACACTTGATCTAAAACACACGACAACAAGCTTGTGCCTGAGTACTGTCAGCTTGACCCGTCCCCACACTTAATGATTTAAAAAGGCATTCTGAAGTCTAGAGACGCCAGGCTCAAATGGCCCTCTGTGTGTTCTCGAGGAACAGATAACGACAAACAGCTTTCAGGTTTTGAGAGACTGCCAGACAGTGAGAGAAATCGTTACAAAACCATGCATAAAGATCACCAGATGTGAGTTCTGACCAAAGCACTTATCTGACCACAGCTCTGCTGCCTCACTCTGACCTGGGAGATACAGCCATAGTACAAATCCCCAAAGAGACAGACATTTTAGTTGTTTTTCTAATATTGTGAAAAAAATATCATTACAGTTAGGCTACAATACAAGTCAACTCCTATTTTCACTGTGGGAACATTTTAATGTTAAGGGATTTCAGACACCCCGTACCATTTTTAACCACCGTGGTGCTAGGAGCAATGGAGACGACTTCAACTTCTCAAGCAAGTACGATGTTGAATGACAAAATACTAGGTAAATTCCTCCAGCAAGCTCAATTCGGTTTGCTGCTGACGTACATGACGTACATGTAAGTTTGTAGCAGGCATAGCTTGTTGAAAATGTGTTACTATACAACCTTCATCTATTAACGTATGTACCCACCAGTACCCCCGTAATTCGAACTATGAGCAGTTTCCCCCAATTATGGTGGGGTAATTTGCACTCTGGATACAGGGGAGGGAAACCATTCACCTTGGAGTTCTATCTGCCAGACTACTACAGTAGATGGGTCAAATTCAGCGCCTCTCCATAGCGTGTTGAGGTAAAGGCGGTGACAAGAGAAGGGTACCACAGGCAAAAAAAAACAAAACAGGATTTGATTCACTCCTTTATTTACGCTTTAACACATTAAAATTTAATGTCCAGTGTCCTTGTGTACGTTCCTGCTTTTACCTACCTTATCTTGTAAAAAACGCCTCCCCAGATTTTTACCCTTGTGGGAGAACGCCCGCTTCCCTTCAAAGTCATATCAACTCAGCGGCAGGTGTGACTGTGAAGCCATGGTGTGGCTTCGCCAACTCGGTGACAGGCAGTCAGATTATCCCCCCGATCCCCCCCCCCACACACACACACACACACACCTCACCCCCCCCACCACCGCCCATCCCCCGTTCCGCTCGCTCACACTCGCCCGGCGTGCTTAGCATGCCTGGCGCAGCAGAGACTGAATCAACACGGCAGTCTAATGATCACCTGCTCTGTTTACCTGAAGCCTTTGGTGCAGGCCGTGCACCTATCGGCGTCGCGCAGGCACTTCATGCAGTTTTCATGGCACCTCAGACACTGCCTCTGGACTATATCAAACAGAGAGAAAGAGAGAGACAGAGAGAGAGAGAGAGAGAGAGAAAGAGAGAGAGAAAAAAACAGAGAATATTGGATTGGAGGAGAGACGCTGGTTAAAGGTTTACATATGGATTTCGGCAGCGTCTGTGAATAATGAGCAGCGAACAGACAGATCTACTGTGCGCAAGAGCTCGTCTCTTGGCCAAACATCTGTCTGAGAAACTTTTGCAAAATGGGTCTTCTCCCCTGCTCTTGTCATTTCGCACATTCATATGCAAAATTCCTGCACTAAATAAGCCGTAGCCAGATGTGTGTGAGGAGGGGACATTATGCCTCTCTGGCCCGTTACATTCGCTACAGATGGTGGGAATTTAAAATGCTGGCGTTTACTGTTGTCTGTCGGGTTGATGAATACACAATGCCTGTAAACAAACACATGAGCAAACAATCCAGAGCGGGGGGGTGGGGGGGGGAGTGCGGTCTGTTGCTGGAGCTGATGCAAGACCATGCATGAGAACGTGGTCCTTCAAGGTGTGTGATAGCCTCGGAGCTTTTGCGCCCGTGCGCCTTCCGGAAGCGTGCACTACTCACCGTCGTCGGCGTAGAAGCCCGCGGGGCACGAGTCCGAGCAGGTGCGGTCGTCGGCGCGGAGGAAGAGGCCTCGGCGGCAGGTGAGGCACTCGCCGGGGGCGCGGCCCGTGCACGTCTCGCAGGAGCGGTGGCAGCGGCGGCATCGTCGGGCGCCGCCGTCCTCGAAGAAGCCCAGCGGGCAGTGGCTCACGCAGGTCCTACGGCACGCCAAGGGGGACAAATACACGTGAGCCGTCTTTGGAGGTGGTGGAGGATTGGGAGATTAAGTAAACACTACATGGTGCCTCTCAACATCTCTCCTCGATCCTCAATGCTCGATCCTCGAGGGGCGTTCCCACTGATCTATAACTAACACTGGATACAGTATCCCATTGTTGCCGCCCCATCATTCTTGATCTAGATCAGTGAGGACGAGAATCGAGGAAGGAAGGGAGGGTGTAGGGGTGCAACGGATCGAAAAAGTCACGGTTCGGATCGTTCCTCGGATCAAGAGTCACGGATCGGATCATTTTTCGGATCAGCAAAAAAAAAAAAAAAAGACAAGACAAGACAAATAAACATAGTTTTGTCTTTGACGGGATGTTGTAACGTGGCTCAAGCACTTTCAGGATGTGTTCAAAGTAGGCTAGTGTTGTCACGATACCAAAATTATTGTTTCGATACCAATACTAAGTCAAGAATGACTTTTTCGATGCTTTTTTAAAATTTTAGTTGATTTGGTGTTTAATCACCTTATATTGAATATTGTGTGATCATTCACACCAGTGGCCATCCAAGATTCTGCTTGACCCTCCACACACAATCTGCATATTTACTAGTAGCTACAAATGTTTAGTCATTTGTGTAGGCCTACTGATTTAGCTATCTTTAATGTGGTGTGGAGGAGTGCGCATAGGAGGTGTGTGTAATTGAGTCCCTGTCGCTTTAAGAAATACGTGAGGGTAATTAGGCTTCAGTCTCACGGTTTTATTCTTGAGAAAATAAGTTGGATATAGTGCATGACGACAAGGATATTTCATTAGATAAAATACATGTTAATAAAACTAACAAGTCGAAGAAAATCTTTCTGGGATCATAAAAGAGATGAGTGTCTTGCAATGCTCCTTTATGATTTTAGTGAGCACAAGCTATCTCCAGATGTACAAGTTAGCCAATGTTGCGTAGCTTATTGCTGACATTGAACCCAACAGTAGGCTAAGCCTAAATTACCTAAATATCATAGCATAGGTAGGTGCGCAACAAACTTGAGATGTAAGTGTGCACAAACGAACTTGATATTAGGCTATTATTGTGTTGCTGCTATGCAGCCACATCAGCACTTAAACTAGCTGCCATGTATTGATGGTTGGCATGACCGCTAATAACGTGTGTGAGAGCAGAAAAGACGCGCAGGCAGGCTAGGGGAGCAGAGCAGGGAGGGACTAGAAGCATGCCTTGTGGACACGCATGTTACTTCAAAAGAACACACGGACATTATTATTAATAATTATTATAAATCAATCCGCGGATCATGTGTGTGCCGAACCGAAGATACTGATCCGAACGGATCACGGATCAATGATGATCCGTTGCACCCCTAGGAGGGTGTATAAAAGACCAAATGAGAGGCACCCTATGTATCTATTCACTCACATCGCAGAGAAAAAGAACACAATTATGGCCTTCATCTCGGTCATTGGACACAGTTTCTGATGAACTAAGGGGGATTTGGACATGAAGAGAGAGTGGAGGGAGCAGAGAGGAGTAAAGGGGAGTCGACTGCTGTCAGGGTGACATATGAAGTGAAAACAGATGGAGCAGGAGTCTCGCGTTTACCTTCCTGTCTTGAGGCTGCCCAGGCTGAAGTGGATGCAGTTCAGACAGTGATCCGCGTCTGGCCCGTCACAACCCTGATCTCCACATTCACTGTGACAGGAGCCTGAGAGAGGAGGAGAGGAGAGGAGGAGAGAGGAGAGAGGAGAGAGGAGAGGAGAGGAGAGGAGAGGAGAGGAGAGGAGAGGAGAGGAGAAGGAGGAGAGAGGAGAAGAGAGGAGAGGACAGGAGATGAGAGGACAGGAGAGGACAGGAGAGGAGAGGAGGAAAGAGGAGGATAAGAGGGAGAGAGGAGAGGAGGGAGAGAGAAGAGGAAAGGTGAGGAGAGGAGAGAGAAGGGGAGAGGAGAGATAGAGGAGGAGTGGAGGGAGAGAAGAGGAAAGGAGGAAAAGAAAAGCGAAAGGAGAGAGAGATGGAAGAGAGGAGGGAGAGAGGAAAGGTGAAGAGAGAGAGAAGAGGAGAGGAGAGGACAGAGAGAGGATGGATGAGGCTCTTGGACGGCCAACAGTAGCTCTGAGCCAGCACGATGAAAGCCACAGCGGGGGCAGGTGGGATGAATCGTACCATTGTACTCCTCCTCCTCCTCCTCTTCCTGCTCCGGGGTCACCTGTGACGGCGCCGGGCTCGCCAGCTCCTGGCCGGGGCCCTGAATCTCCAGCATCCGAGAGCGGGAGTGGTGGGAGCCGTGGGAGTGGTACGGGTCCTCCGCGGTTCCGTACAGGATCAGCGTCCATTCTTTCAGTTTACCTGGTCAACAAAACGGTTGGCTTGTTAGACTGAATGACTTGCTGTGTTCTTCAGGTGAGCAGATTTTCTATGTTCTGGCAGCCCTGGGTTTCGTGTGCTGTGTAAGTGACGGGTGTATTAAGAGGTGGAAGGGCGGCCAATAAAATGTTTTTGTTTAAGTGCATTTAATAAACGAGTGCTGAAATTCTCTGACAGGGCGCTGAAATTCTCTGTCTCTGAAAGGGCTCTTTTGCAACTCATTTCGTCGACCATTTGTTTGCCAACCTGAAGCAGTGAGAGTGAGCCATAAGCGAGTACATTTCCAATACGTGATGATGATTGTATGCGCTGAGGGGACAGCACACCACAGAGGAATAAGGCTACACTTCCAATAATGAAGTCAGAAGACAAATGGAAATTCAACGCTTCCACACACATCAGAATTTCCTCTCCCCTCACGGCCTCCTGGGTAAAACAACACCACGGCTAATTACGAGGACAACTTGGTCTCTCCGCTGACCTCGAGGCCGAGCGCAAGGCAAGGGATCGCACACACACAGAGAGAGAGAGCGAGAGAGAGAGAGAGAGAGAGAGAGAGAGAGAGGGGAGAGGGGAGAGGAGGATGATTAGTGCTGCTCACCCATGACCTCGGGGCTGCGGAGCTGCGAGGGCGAGTCGGCGATCTCCAGGGTCCACTGGCCCTCGGCTCGCTCCCCCCAGCAGTGCACCGTCATGAACTCCCAGTTCCTGAAGCCCTCGTTGGAGTTGTCGAAGAGCCTGGGAAACGGCGGGACGTCGAGAGAGAGAGTCGAGAGGGGAGACAGAGGGGACAGAAAAAACGAAGAGACCTTGCATAAGAGAGAGAGAGGAATGCTGTCGAGAAGCTTAATTCAATGTACCGAGATGGTTTCCATCTTGTGTCAAAACCCCGTGGCACTGTGCCAGTAACTAAATTTTTAATTCAGCACTCTGAAGAAATGAGCCAGCTTTATCCCCTGTAGCTTTCGAGAAGAAGTGAGGGGGGAAAAAAGTTTAATGGCATTATATTTCTCTACTTCAGAATTGTGAGGGAGAATGTAAGGGGAAATTGGATCCTCATTGGCGTCTCAGGTTAATAATCTTTCAGATCGCAATCTTCATTATCGAAAAACAGCGGCCATCATTTGTATTTCGAGATCCTGAGCTATGTTCTCTGTAAGCACAAAAGAGAAAAGGTTGAAAAAAAAGAAATAAACGCAGATATTGGAGTGCCTCTGCAAAATTGCTTTCCCGCTCGCAAAGTCAACTCTAACAAAGTCTCGCATCTATCTGTGTCAAGCAGGCCTGGACGGCGAGCGAATTAAAAAGGACAAGCCTCAACATGATAAACATCCGAAATCGAAACAAATGCAGGTAGTGCCCGGCGCCTAGATGCACCATTTGCATTGATGGCATTTGTGTTTGATTGTTCAGGGGCATTCGGCTAATTCTTCTCCTCCCCCTCCCACCCACACACACACACACACACACTTTTTCACTCTCACTACCTGTGCAACTGATGAACTGGCTTGGATTTCCAAGGCTTCATGTTCATCTATTCTTCCACCCCATGCTGGGTGAATGTAGATGAGCTCCGAAGCTCTTTTGTGTTCCGCCGGTGTGAGGCTGTCCTTTGAACTCCTTTCAGTTAGATTAGAGAAAAACTTCTCTCCCCTGCTGTCAGGAAAGATAATCAACACCGCGGCCAACATCGGAGGTTTGGCTCGTCGCCCGAGCATAAAATGAGCTCTGGACCCTCCCAATGACTCCTTGTGTATGTATCAGAGTATACACAATCTGTGTGCCCCACTGCGCCTCTCTCTCTCTCTCTCTCTCTGCAGTCACCTCTGGACCGTCCCAGGCACACTGGGAGAAAATGAAGTGGTAAACCTATCACTCTGAGGCATCAGGCGTAAGTGACTTTAACGTTGCCACTGGGGCCTCCGAATCGCAAGCTCTCTCCCGCACTAATTCAACGCAAATGTTGTCCCGGACAGCCTTCCAGCACATTTAGAGGGGAATCCGCTGTTGGCTCTGCCTGGCGAACATAGATAGCATTCTTAAGAGGAGAAAGTGCATCGCGCCAAGACGATCAGTAAATCACCGTTTCCCCCCGTTAAAGTCTCGAGAGGAGCCATGCGTGTCGAGTGCTGCGTCTGCGGCTACCGCTTCTCCCGGTTCCTTCATCTAGAACTTTGTGTGTGTGTGTAACTGGAGAGGGTCCTTCTCTAACACCATAAGCACTAACACTATAAGCACTGACTCTGTATGGCTGGAGCGATAAACAAAAAAAAGCCACACAGAGGACACGGGCGCATCCATGGATAATGACACGGTGATTTCAATCCAACTAAAGTCATTAAAGTGGCCCTGAAACACAAAGGCGGTGGCACTCCATTTTTTCCGCCACTTACATTTGATGTCGACGGCAGATTTCCCCCGACACGAAAATAAACCAGGAGATCTATCTGGAACTCCAAATCGCCCCTCTGTTTTATTCATGAGGCTCCGAGAACAATCAGAAGCCCTCAGTTCCCATAACAGCGGTGCGCGCGCCACGCACAGAGAATACCAAAACCCGGTGAAGAGCCGCCACCGGGGGGTAGGAGGTGGGAGAGGGGAGGGAGGGTAGGAGGGGGTGCGGAGGAGCAGAGGAGATGCCAAGAGACCAAAGGCATCAAACTTTCCGTGAGTGACAGCACTGTGTGCTTCATGCTTGACAGAATTCTGAGGATCAAGCCGGGGAGCCCCTAGACACACATAAGCCACCTTTTAATGCCGCTTTTAATACCCGCAAAAAAAACAGACAGGAAGTGCCGGGGCGTCGGGGACGGCATCGTTTATTCCTCTCTTAACGCTGTTGTTCGGAGCAAATTAAAACGCCACTATTCATATCGCGCCGTGTTTATTCTCATTCAGGTGTGTCTGCGGATGAATCCCAGATGAAGTCGGCATTGTGTTGCATTGTGTAGTGTACTCTGCACTGTTACTGCAGCATCAGAAGTCTGGCTACAGGTTTTTTTTCCCCATGCCCCCCCCCCCCCCCTCCCTACAAATGTGTCAACGTTGTGCCAGAGCGTGTGGGCAGAGCGTGGCGGGCGCCCGTGCCAGTGGACGTGCGGTCGGTCCAGCGCTACCTCTTGGCGAGCAGCTGGGAGCGGGTGCCGGAGGGGGAGACGAGGTTGATCTCCAGGTCCCCGCGGCGTGGGTGGACGAGGAGCACGCGCACCACCACGTGCTCCAGGTAGGCCACGTGCTGCTCGGCCTGACCGCTGCAGCCGGTGCTGGTGACGGTGGCGTTGAGCTTCTGCTCCGCGCGGATGTACCTGCAAAGACAAACACACGGGGGCTCAGCGTAAGATAGGAACCGCGTGGGAGTGGGTTTGGAGTGGAGTTAATCAAAGATCTTTGGTAGAGAGAGAGAGAGAGAGAGAGAGAGAGAGAGAGAGGGAGAGACAGACAGAGACAGAGAGAGACAGAGAGAGAGACAGAGACAGAGAGAGACAGAGAGAGAGAGAGAGAGAGAGAGAGAAAGAGAAAGAGAAAGAGAAAGAGAGAGAGAGGCCATGAAAGAGATGTCAAAAGCCTAGTTTAAACAGAGAGGCAGAAGGGTTTTTTCGGGAAGCAGATAGACAAACAGACAGACAGCAAAACAGACTGACAGAATGGAGATGGAGAAATGGGTCAACAGAGTAAACAGCAGGACACAGGGCCACACACATTAGTGCATTAGGCACACTGACTGAACTAAGTCCTTGTTTACGCAGCGCATGGCTCTGCATTGTGAGGGCTTTGTGAGTCAAGATGAAATGTCTTGTGTTTACGACCATGCCAGGGAACAACGGTGTACAGATGGCTGGTGAATGACTCAAACTCCACGGGCCAAAATCAGTATTTATGATGCATTCAAAACAGGCACCGTCCAACTCAAAGTGGGTGGGCTCGCCGAGGAGCCCAAGTGCAATGTTTTTCCCCCCTCGTTTTACTGACCGAGAGATAGCAGGAGAATCAAAAACCCGACCGCGCCACGTCCTTGGAGCGGGTCGAGTCCCACACAACGCTTCTCTGTTTAAACAGTGTTTGCAGTCTATCCTCAGTCCTCCGTGATGCAATTCAGCTGAGGGTTTGCTAAACATAGGTCCCCGGATTTGATGAAGGCACACAACACACCGTTCTCCCGCCTCCTCTCTCAACCTCATTCTCTCTCGTCTTGACATTCAGCCGTGACATTTTCCACAGCTGCCGGCATGGGACATTGAAAATCGATCAGTGCTCGATCCACACTAATGAGATTCAAAGTGAGGCATGTCTGCCGCAAACTTGTCCCTCTGACGCTGAGTCGGGTGGCGGGAGCGGCTCTTCAGAGCATATATAAATAAAAGTCAATCACCGATCGATACGGGAGGACGAGGGACCAGAGCTCGGCCCAAACGCCTCGGCCAGCCAATCGGCACGGCATCAAGGGACAGAGTGACGCACTCGGCCTCGCAACACTCTTCCAGCAATCATCAAGAAAAAAAAAAACAATTATCAAGGGTTCCATGTCAAAAACTATAGATTGAGCCCAGAGTATGAAAGGGGGGGGGGGGGGGGGGGTAGGTACATGGGGGGATTCTACAAATAGGGAAGTGTGTGTCCATCACTGGGAAGAATTGATAATACAATTTGTATTGGTGTGCAAGTCTTTACTTTATGCAAAGTATACTCAAGCAAAGCAGCCTAATGGGGGATGTGAGGTGGATGGGCGGCATGTTTGTCTGTGGGTCGTATTGACCCAGCTTGGTGGGAGCAGAGCGACGTGTGACCGTGCCCTAGCACTGTAGCTGGTGAAGCCAGTGAAGGTCAGGCTTTATTGAGGAGAAAGCGCAGCGGCTCAATCTCCACAGTCCACTCCAAAACACTGGTGTAGACAGGCACGAAATCGGCTGCTCGAGGTTACAAATCACACGGATCTCTCAGGCCATTACATTAGTGATTAGCCCAGACAGGGCACCAGGGAGTGGGGAAGCAGATCCATACTAAAACACTGTTTTGACAATCGATTACATGTGTATGGCCACAGCTTCAGCAGCATCAGAGGCACTGGTACGAATTACTTCCCAAACTCCCAACAGCCGCTATGCTTTTAAAGTTACAACGCAGTGTTGAGATAAGGCACCACTCCATTAAAGTCGCTCTCCTTGTTGTGGTCCGCTACTGCTTGTAACAACCACAGACCTACAATATTCACCAAAGCTTCCCCCCCCCCCACCCTCCTCCTCCTCTCTCCGCCCGTCAGTAAATCACTGATCCGACATCAGCTCTGCTCATTTCACGAGACAGCGGCCACGGTCACCCTGGGACTGCGCTGGGGCTTGCTCGGGAAGTCCCCTGCCCGACCAGGCCCTGGCTCGTCGCTGCCCACTCCGGTCAATGGCCAGCATTGTGGAGGACCCGTTGCAAACGGCTGATATGTAAAAAGACCAAATGCGCTCGACACTCGGTGGGAGTCGACCACTCAACCCTGCCCTCCCCGAGCGCTCGAGAGCCTTCTCGCGGGCCCTCGGCAGTTTGAGTACATCCACCGCCGTCTCTCGCCATTTTATAGCGGGAAGCCAACGGCCCGTGAAATCAAGCCAGACATAAAATGCAGCCTGGATTTGCCCCCTCATCCATGACCAACGCATTCAAGCCTTTGTTTACAGCGAGGTCTCGCTGGGAGGTCGTGTGACGACGACATGGCAACAGTGTTGCATAAACATTCCGTTCTCCGATGGCGTTCTGCGACCGTTTTTCGCCGATAATGAGCACGAAAGAGAACGAGACGAGAGTGTTGAGACAGCACGGGAAGTCAAGCAGAGCGAAGTGACACTGGACTGAACTCTTTGAAGCCCCCTTTCAAAAGCCTGCTTTTTTTTCTCACTTTCATGATGGCATCACAGATTTTTATCACCAATAAAACCATCATGATTCAAGACATGTTTAGGCAACACAGCTCCCCCCTTTTTTTTCCCGGCATGATGAAAGATTTTTGTGATGTCCTGCTACATCTTATGATTTATTAGACTAGCCCATGCAAGTGCCAGATCCTATTCAATCAGTCTCAAATACGGAGCGAGCGGATGCAACACCTCTCATTATTTCTAATAGATGAGTTCTCGGGGCTTCGCCGCATCTCTTTTTTCTCTCCATCAGAGACGGCATATCTATATGCTTATTAAAGACAAATGGTACGCCCCCGATCCTTTGAAGCCTGAACTACTTTGTTGTAAAAGCAATGAGCTCATAATGCTTAGACATGCTCCAATTATTCACAATGGCCTCCTGATGAAAACAAATGGGTCTAATTACAGAGCATTATCATCAGATACAGTCTTCAAACATTAGAGCTCGTCTTCATTACAAATACATTAGAACCCAGTCAGTCATGTTTGTATAAATGCCGTATATCAAATGAAAGTGAGAAAGGACCTTTGGGACGCACGTAGGCTTATTTAGAGACTCTCTGATTGATGGCGTAAGTGATTTAATCAAAGCCATGACATAAGCAAAGGGCTGGTGATAAATGTGTGCAAGTTCTGGTGGGGGGTGGTGGAGCGAGGTGTGTGTGTGTGGGGGGGGGTCTCACCTAATCCACATTACAATGACCATCACAACAACACAAACTTGAAGAAGTTCAAACTGTGAAGAGTTCAAACCAACAGATCACAGAGCTCTAATCAAAGTCCATGTATCATCATTTCACAGAGAGTATCAATAAGCAGGTGGGAGAGCGATGAGACGAGATGACATGATACAGTGAGACACCGTTAGAAGCAGGTGAGAAAAGAGAGAGGAGGAGCAGGGTCTCTCACCTGGCCCTGCGATCTGATATTTTGGTGCACGAATGCTGAGGTGGAACACTTCTCCACTTCTTGGCCTCCACCACCATGGCGTCGGCGTCCACTAAGCCAAAGCCATACAGGTGGCTGACTGGGGAGAGAGAGAGAGAGAGTGAGAGAGAGAGAGAGAGAGAGAGAGGGGTCACCACTTGGTCATCTTCTTTACTGACATCAATGGTAGCATAGCCTGCTGCCTTGTCCAGACACACTCTTCACATCGCCAGTAAATTATTAACACCATCCGTGAGTTGGAGAGTGTGTATCTTCGAATTTCTGCACTGGGTGACTAAAGATAGTGTGAACTGTCACAACACATTGCTCTCTGTTTCATCATGAGGTTTGAATGACTGAGTCAATATCGCCTTAACCTGAAGAGGGTCATGGGTGGAAATCCTGACGGTTAATTCTTACTTACTGACTTACATCAATGTTACGTCATAATTCTTACAAGGGCCAGTTTGCCCCAGGGAAACTCGAGGCTACGTGCCTTGCTCAAGGACACAACTGTGGCCGCTGGGAATTGAACCCCCATCCTTGCTCGCTACTGCTTGCTAGCCCAGTTCCTTAGCTGCTATGCTACCATCGCTGGGAGTGGGCCAGATGCAGAAGCCCACCTCTGTGTCCAGCTCCATTGGTCTTCCAGTCTTTGGCTTTCAGATGGACCGGTCTGGAGGTCTTCACCAGGAGGTGCTGCACGTCACGCCAGGTGATGAGAGGACTGAAAGGTAAAACTCCAAACACTCCATGATTCTGCACGTGGGTTCTGCACGTTTCCATTACATTACATTACATTACATTTGGCTGACGCTTTTTAACCAAAGTGACTTACAACATGGTAAAACACATTTTTAAGCTTTTAAGAGCAATTCTAACAACAATAAACAAAAAACACAATAAGTGCATCAATGAGTGCAATTGTCCGTATATCAGTTTCACCATCAGGGTAAGCACACATCTGTGAACCTCAAAATACTACCTCAAAATATGAACCTAAAATAATGTCATTATGTTACATCATTGTATGCTGTTATGAATGACTGAACTTGACTAGACTTAAACACCGGAAAAATAAATGCAAAACTATAATTTGTTGGCACGAAACACATGTTTCAGTCATTTCCATCCTGAAGTTGATGTCTCATTAAGTACATCACTAATTATCATCAATAGTAATTAAGTTTTATTGTATGCAGAACTATATTACATCCTTTGTCTATAAATTGTGATGCTGAAGAAAGCACAGAAACATCCAAATGCTAATGGAAAAGGTGGGCATTTTAAATGTAGGCTCCACTCTCCTCTAACACATTTAAATAGATATGCTATAAAAAGTACTTTATATGGTAATGCAACTTTTTTAACCAGTGTTGCTTAAATTATGTTAACCCAAGGAACAATAATAAATACTACTGTCCACTTCAACACACCTATAACATTGGAAGTATACATATTCAAGAATCGTCAAGGACTAGAGGCTAAACTTTTTTTTTTTATCCTTCAACAGATGAAGTTTAAGTAAGGGATAATGTGTAGAACGCCAGTCATTATCGGGAAAATACGTCCTGACAGGGCGAACATGACCCCAACAGACTAGCCGAGGGGTCTTGCGTCGTTCTGAAGGGACTTGTTTTCCCCATAATGACCAGCGTTCTATACATTATCCCTTACTTAGTACACAGCATTCTACACATTATCCCTTACATAAATTATATACGGTAGGCTATATAAGGACAATGATATTTCAGGAGGATTTAACATCTAGGCTTTGTGAAGCAACGTGCCTACCCTGAGTGTGAAACAACCCATTTAAGCTCATTAAATCAGAAACTGAATCTCCATCTACCAAAGCAGGTCTCACTGGCCATACATTTGCAGGCGGCCTTACACAGAAGGTTTGCTTTTTGTTATGAATGCAAAGCACTGTGTGGTATTTAAAAAGGATGTAGCAGTTAGCGCCAGAGACCCCCACAGGAGCAGGGTTAATGCTAATGATTTCACAAGCACTGTAATTACTTATCCTTGAGTGTAATATGAAAACTCCCATCATCCCACAACCGACAAGTGGAGGGAATTAAGAAAAAAAACAACACAATTGAGCAAGAAAATGGG
>NC_085004.1:14961598-15009098 GCF_963854185.1 Sardina pilchardus
TTTACGTGCCGTCCCACACCAGTGGATATTTACTAAGAGAAACAAAACAAGTGGAACATCTGAGCTATATCACTGATATTTATGTTGTCATGATTCCAGCAGAGCCAGGCTATCAGTTTTGCGACATATAGGGAACTGCAAAGGCTTGCTAGATAATGGCTGGGTCCTGTCTGTGCCAAAAGTCATTAAAAAACAAAATGACAAAAAGACGGATGGTGCCAGACATAAAGACTGCCTGTGCCTGTATGACTGTGAGCGTGTGACTGTTTGTGAGCGTAAGAACAGGATAAGATCTGAGGAATCCTGAGACAGAGGCTTGCTTGTCTCCTCTCAGATTTATCTTGTGTATTTGTGTGATTATGTTACTTGGAACAGGGAACATCCTACTTGCATGTAAGCACAAATGGTCTCAGGCATTCAATAGCAGATACGTTTATCGTCAGGCATGCTTTTTTGGGGGGTTTTGGGAAAGAGGACAGACTGGCTCGCTGAAATCAAATCCAGGAGTTGCATTAACAGAAGTGAAATATGCTGGATGGCCATGTTGTTTATGGTATAACATAGTTTCAAAGCAAGGATCCCCTGCATAGTGATAAATGAAAAATGATTATACTTGCATTAAATTAAATAGCATGGCCTCTGTACAGTATGTTTAGCAGTGACCACGGGAGAGGAATGCTAGCCACAGAATGCATTGGCAAATGGTCTCATATTTTACCAAAGTTGGGTGCTTTAGAGTTGCTACATGCATAGCCAGAATAGCAATACGGAAGTAAAAACTTGTTCCAATGAAGGGAAATGGAGTGGTGCTACCGTTACTGTGTTGTCCCTATCAGGACAAAGACATGTGCTACAAAAACAAGTTGTTATTTTCAACACATATTGGGTAACAAATAATAATAAAAAAAATACAGCACACACTGGGTTGTACTTGTCCCTATCTGGACACAGAGATGTGTTAAAAACAATGCAAGTTTGTGCTGTTTTCAACACATTCATTTTAAGACCGTGTGTTTGTAAACAGCAGAATCCAGGGATAATCACTAGTAAAGGGACGTGTCTGAGTCAGGGAGGAAGTGTTGCTTATTCATAATGTGCTCTTCTGTGTTTAATGACCCAAAGCAAGCCAAACATATCAAACTTACCAAAACGTATTAAACTTATATATAAAAAAAATGTTGTCTTAACTATTTTGCGGTCGTAGAACTCCCCGCTGCTGTAGGTGGTGGCGAGGGTGGAGGAGCACACCTCCAGGTACCAGGGCTTGTTGCCGTTCTCCGTGGTGCTGCTGATGGAGATGGTGTAGATGCTGTTGGTGTAGCCGTCGCACGAGCAGTGGTCGCCCTGCCGGCCACCGTTCCCCGACGCCCACACGAAGATGGAGCCCAGGCCTTTCCGGCCCTGTGTGGGGGAGGGAGGGAGAAGACGGACGGAGAAGAGAGATAGATAAGTACCTGAAGGACAACTCATAACGTCGGCCTTCCCCTGGACTGGCCAGGCCTACGGGGCGGAAAACGGATTCAATACTGGCAGAGGCTGCGTTCAATTCTTTGTGTGTCTTCCCCTTGGTAGCCGCGGGGCTTTAGGGGGGAGTACAATCGGCAAGCCCTGAGAGGTAAGCTAAACCCGCGCCCTCATTCCGGCCGCGCGAGGCTTTGATGCGACGGCGACCCCGAAATGAACCGTCTTATGTTCAAATGACTGCAGCCTTCCCTCGGTTGGCTGTAATAACAGGTTACCTGCACAAAGCGGGGATTTGCCAGACCTTTTTAATGCCCACTTCAAAGGCCTGTCTGGCCAGAGGGCCTGGACCGTCCACCGTCTTGCCGTCGTCGTCAGGCCCCCAGCTGGCACTGTAAATGTCAATGTAATCGGGGCGGATGCCGAGAGACTTGGCCTCCACCACATCTGTTACATCTCCATCCAGCATCCGAATGCCTGCGAGAGCAAACACAGCACAAGCGTTACCACACACACGCACATATACAAACACACACGCGCACACACACACACGCAAACACACACATGCACACACACACACATATGCATATCCAAACACTCTTCCTCTCTCTCTTGCTGACAAACACACACACACGCACGCACGCACACATACGTGCACACACGCAAACACACACAAACACACATGTGTTTGTCTCTCGTGCTGACAAACACATAACCACAACACTACACACACACACACACACACACACACACACATACACACACACACACACACACACACACACACACACACATACACACACACACACACACACACACACACACACACACACACACACACACACACACACGTACATACCAACAGACTCCCCACCACATTCATAAACACTGCGTAATTGCAATCAGCGGCTTTTGTTGAGGAGCTACTGCTGCGAGGACGACGAGCACCACGAGAGCCTAAAACAAAAGCAGCCGTGTTGAGCCTTTTAATGAGGAGCCGCCACTTTCACAGCTTTGCTTCTCTTTTCTTCATCTTCTTTTCATTTTTTCCCTCTTTGTCTCTCCAAGTTTTTGGCCGTAAAGAAGATGGCACTTATGAAAGACGTTGAATGGAGATTTTTTTTTTTTTTCTTCTGGAGCGATATGCATCTGAGAGCTCATCTCACCAGAGGACTGGGTTTGGGTCGTGTCCCAGCAACCCACTGCCCTGAGGAGACCGGCTCCCTCCGTTTGCCCGCTTCCTTCTGCCCCTACTGCCCTTCTCATTTCCCAATTAATGAGCATGTTCTCAGAGAGCAAGAGAGAGAGAGCGAGAGAGAGAGGAAGAGAGAGAGGAAGAGAGAAAAAGAGATGAGGAGTGAGTGTGAGAGAGAGAAGAGGAGTAAGTGTGAGAGAGAGGAAGATTGAGAAACAGAGAAAGAGGGGCGGGGGTGGATGGGGGGAGAGGAAGATTGAGAGAGAGGAAGAGAGAGAGAGAGGAAGAGAGAGAGAGGAAGAGCGAGAGAGGGGAAGAGAGAGAGGGAGGGGTTAGCAGGGAGGCAGTGGAGATTTTCGAACTTCTAAACACAAAACTAATTACAACTCATGGCACACAAAGTCTGGCTGTGTGTTTGGCAGAACAATTTCCATCAATTACAGACTTGCAAATCTTTTAGAATGAATTTGATTAGTTACTTTGGGCCCTGCAGGTGCATAGCCCCCCCATCTCCCCTCCCCCCATCTATTTTTGGCAGCAGCTGTTAGCGGTTTATTTAATCTCCTAAAGCTGGAGAGAAAATGTGCTAATGAGAGATAACAGAGAAGGACTGAAATATACACCTGCAGCCATACAGCCCCTCTGAACCAGCCAGCAGTTCTGCTCAATGACTCCAGGTTCTCATGCGCTATCTCTGACACGCGGCTTGCACACACTCTTGTGTTGTGTCTGTGTCCGCGTTTGAGTGCTGATGCTACAAAAATCGCTCGGCGTGCCACAATTTGTGTTTTTTCTTTTTTCGGCTTTCTTCTTTCCGTTTTATGCCTTAAACAGTGTAAACTAAGGAAACGGAAGAAAAAGGGATCTGTTGTCTCTTTATCACGCTTTTCCGACGTTTAAAAAAGCTGGGTTTTCACTGCAAATTGCGCAGCACAAACAACTTTTCTTCCAGGCGGTGGCTTCAGAAGGGCCCTGTGAATCATGTGTATATAGCTAATTATGGCAGGCAGTCGCATAGCTCTGGAGAACGGAGGAGAAGTGGGCTTGTTGAAATAGGCAGCGCTGCCCTGGCGTAATGAAGCCGCTCGGGGAATTGGTTTCAATAACATTGACTCTGGCCCCGTTACAGTTCACCGTCAGTCTACGACTTCAAACCCACACGCCTGCAGAACATCTGTCACCATTCTAATGAGGTGGCGAGATTCTCAAAGCGTCACAGATAAACAGCTCCTGGTTGAAATAGTGAAAAAAAAAAGAAATGATTACTGTGGTGTGTTCTATGATTTCCTTTTAAACAAGTATTAGGAGAGAAAATATATGTCATTGGTCCGATGTTTCAGTACCATCATCAGTTTACAGGAGAAAATATTAGTTCTACTTGTATTAGTTTTACTTTGCGGCTGTTTCAGATGTTTTTCAAATACACCTGCTTTCAACAGCCTTCCAACAAAATCGTTCAAAGAACATGATTGTGTTAGTGGTGACCGACTGGACCTATATTTCATCTGAGCATTAATCAACCTAGGGAAATTCAAACAAGCACAACTTTGCTCCCCGAAGCAAACAACAAACAATTTGAGTGCACCACTCCAAACAGCTTGGGATAATCAATTACCCCTCTCACAGAAGTCACAATTCATTTGAACAGACTGGTAGGAAATAATTGAATTTATGCCTTGAGGAACGTTTTGAATTTTAAGGCTATGTTTGGCTACTGAAGCAACTGGAGCTGTATCCACAAGAGAGATTGTTTCATTGCACAAACTAGTACAATCAATGAAACAATTGCATGTTGACATGTTCTTCGGCCTTAGTTTACTACAAGTGGTGATAAAAATGCCTCTAAATACCAATTACACTTCCTGAGAACAAAATATCTTTATAAAAAAAAAAAAAAAAAATAATCAGTGATTCTGAGAAATGACGGCTGTAAAGGCGCAGTACAGAAGTGGCCAAACATTGACCGGTCCAGTCTGTCTGGTTTAAGGTCACGCAATATCGAGTTACTTGAAGTTCCAACAAAACAGACTGCATATTTAACCACTGTGCCAAACTGGACGGGACGCCTCTCGAGTCTACAAGCCACTTCAAGCAAAGCCATGTCCACTTAGGTCATTCCTGGCAACCACCGGTGCATGGACCGTCTTTATTCGGAGAACAGCTGCAGATGAGGACAATACGACTGGGAGAAGGCGCACGAAGGCGCACGAAATCTCACGACACGACTGACAACACGGCTCTCCCTCAGTGCCCACCCCTCTCCTGCGTCTCTCGGAGACTTTTTGACGGGAAAGAATTAACAGCTTATGAACGCATGAATGTCGGCGTGCTCATAGACGGCGCTAGATTAATGAGCAATGCCTTCTCCTCGAGCGGCACGCGACTCAAGGTTAATCCAGCAGAAGCGATGCTTGCTGCCGTGTGAGCGTGCGTATGTGCGTGTGTGTGTGTGTGCACGTGTGTGTGTGTGTGTGTATAAAGCGCGTGCCCACCTCCTATGCGTGCGTTGTAGGCGATGCCAACGATGCAGTGGGAGTTGTTGGCCACAGCTGCCACTTCGCCAGCGCAGCGCGTCCCGTGTCTGCAGGGGGGGAGGATGGGGAGGATGGGGGGGGGGGGGGGCAGAGTGGGTACACAGTTGGGGGAGTAATGAGATGATGGATTTGGAAGTTTACTGAAATAGCTGGCTCTAGCTGCAGCTTCACTAAGCAATGTTTGTGAAATACAGTACCACTTCCACATGTCTGCAATCACTGCAGACTCCTAATAGGATTAAATCAGTGTTTCTCTGATGGTTGACTGAATGATAAACCGGCAGAATACAATATAGAGTTTTTCATTAGCCTGTCACTTATAAATGTTCAAAATGTGTGTCTAATTGCCATGTGTGTGTGTCTGCCAGTGTGGAACTGAACTCAAATCAGATAAATTAAAACACAAATTGAGTTGCTTGCGTTGTTCCAAACTTGGGAATGTGCAAAACAAGGTCTCCTGTAAGAAGAGTTTAGAAGATAGATCACTATCTGTGCTAAAATACTGTGAAACTGTTGCATCTACAGACTACATTTGAAGGTAATGTTTCTATAAATATAACAAAAATGCCAATTCCCTTTGATATAAGATGCTGTTTTTGTTGTCGAATTCAAATATGAACACACTTAACACTTCCCTCTCTCTTCCCTCCTCTACTTCTTTCGTTTACCACTTTCTCTCCACCGACTACACTTTGACTAGTACTTATAATGTTGGCACTCGTATGCTTTGCAGTAGTATTAGAAGACGCAGTTCTAATTCCAAGCAAAAGTCTCCACTGCACTTTAGCTTGAGTTTTATGCTCTTTCTGCGAGTCGCTTTAGATAAAGGCGTCTGCTGAATGAATGAATGTAAATGTAAGTGTAAATGAATACATTATGTCCGCTGCTGCGGTGACTACAGAGACATTTCATGGCAAAAAAAGGCTTCCATCCTGGCCATTATTAAAAGGGCTCATGAGAAACGCAAACCCGGGGAAGTTCATTTCTGCCCCTGATATGACAGCTGCCCATGGAGATATCTGCCCACTGCTCAAAGGTGGCACATGATGATGAATATGCAGGGGCGGATGGAGCTCCCCTCATGGTCCAGCTTATCGCAACATGCAAAGCAACCCCATCCAGGGTGACACGCAGCGACAGCAGAATAACAAACATGCTAGTCCACCCTTAACAAATAAACAACAACAACAACAACAACAACAGCAACAACAAAAGTTCATAAGTGCAGTCCTCCATCAAACTGAAAACAAATCTTTCTTTCTTTTTTAAAATATATATTATTCACCCATAACTGAGATGGTCTAATCTAAGGAGATAATACGGACCTCAATCAGGATACAGAACATAAGAGAATAGATGACAAAAGCCCATCGCCCCAGGCATCCATTTCAACCCAGCTAAGGGAGTCCAGCCACCCTACTGTGCTACTGGCTAGTTACCTACAGAATAATGTGTGGTCCGGAGCAGCCCCCATACTGCAGTGTAAAAAAACAATGGCCTCCCACCGGTTTCTATTAGCCGTATGCTAATGTGTGGAGACCGAATGAAGGTTGGAAGAGAATATTAAATGGCCAGACCCACCCCAGGCCAGGGTACCTGAGCGCGGGCATACACACACACACACACACACACACACACACACACACACACACACACACACACACACACACACACACACACACACACACACACACACACACACACACACACACACACACACACTACCTGAGAAGGAGCTCATCTCAGAGGATGGGGACTGATTTACCCTCACTGACTTTCTTGCCTCATTAAACTAGTGATAACCATCGGCAACGGATGCAAGACTTTTTTGAAAGACAAATTAATTGTATTTTTTTTCTCTCTCTCACGTATGGTTGTTGTTTGGATTATACTGTCAAGCTTGTGAATAACAAACTGTTTGTGTTTTTGAGGATCATTCTCCTCAGGATTGCTTTTCTGAAGACAAATCATAAAAAAACTGGAAGCACATTAAAGCCGATATGAGAATCAATAGAATTTGCATCGTACACAAATCTGTGTAAATATCAGTTTGGTGACAGAAAAATAAATCAAATGTTATTTGGAGTAAACACACTTTGCATAATTTCAACATGACACAAAGGTTTTCAATAAACATTCCTGGGCTTTCATCATAATTCAAAGCCTACCTCACAAGGTAAAAGTCTTGAAAGCTTCAGTTAAAAGGTACCGCTTCGGAAAGCAAAACATACATCATATTTGCACCAGATGTGATTTTTCCAATACGACACTTGTAGTAGGGGTGGGCAAAAATAGATAAAAGATTTCAATCAAAAGTATTTTCAAATAAAATATCAAACCCTAATTTCAAGTGCATAAAATTAAACAACAAAATAAAATATTTTAAATACTTGAAAATACTAAAACAAGGGGAAAAGGGGAGTATGAAATCACTTTGTAAACCTTCCATATCTTTTCCTGCATCAGTACACTGACTCTGTGGATTAAGTGGACAGTGTTTGAGAGCAACAGCTATACTCTGCCTACGAGACGTGCCATAAATCTGCAGTTGAACTGCAGTCAACAGTCATCTCATTGTTTAACATTGTTACTGTACATCTCATAGTTTAAATGTATGCCAGCTAGCTTAGCTGTGTGTGTGGAACGTTAGTAAACCTCTCATCCCGACGCCTCAAGAGTGCAGCTTGCATGAAAGCTAGAAGCCTGGGCTTTTAGCTGGATTGTTAGCACGCTGGACTCCCGATCTGAGAAGCTGCCTTTTCACAGGTTCGAGTCCGGGCGTGTGCAGGGCTGGACCGCGGTGGTTCGACACAACACAGGTTACATATACTGCACTGAAAATGCATTCAAATGACCTAGTCAACTGGTAGAAGTGGAAGACGGCCCCAAGGAGGAGAAAGTCGGCACTGGCTGGGGCACCTGCACCGTACGGCGGCGACCTAGGTTCGATTCCCGCCCCTTGGTCCTTTCCGGATCCCAACCCTGCTCTCTCTCCCATTCACTTCCTGTCGATTCTCCACTTTCTTAAAAGGCATAAAAAGCCCACAAAATATACTTTAAAAAAGAAGGAAGGAGAAAGTCTCTACATTGTCAATGCATACCACATTGCTTGATATTGCTCTGTGTCATGCTGTTGATCAAGAAGGATCATCATGACCCTTTGGAACTGGGTACGGTGTAAGCGCTAAATGCTGTTATATTGACAGCAAGGGGCATACATTACATAGGCCTTCAGTACAATTTTTCATTGTGTTGCTTTAGATGATACACTGGCCAACTTTTTGAGCAGTGTTGCAGGGCAACTACATATAGTAACCGGTTCCATGTGTTCTGATTGGATGATTAAAGTTCTCTTCAATTGACTTGCTCTCTCTTTAATCTAAACTTGTCGTTGGTGTGAGAGGGAGTGTATTGTGTAAGCAACTTATAAGTTACCCATCTTGCACTGAATCATCTTCCTGAAACTAAATATTCCGATCACAAGTCTGGGCAAATTACGAAATCAGCCCCAGTCAGAGGCTACATTCATTGCTTTAGCACTTTTTTGTGCACAGTCATCACATCACCAAATGAAAGCTATTGGTTTTACCAAAAATATTTGGCAGTATTTTGAAACTACAAAAATCCAGACCTATAAAGTATTTTGATACAAAATACAAAGGCATTTTTTTCAACCCAACAAAATATCTCAAGCTGTCTGCAGTGTTAATGACTAGTGCTGTGAAATGCATTCTGTGAAAAATGCACATACTTGTTTTCATTAGTGGAATCATAGCGAGGGGTGGGGTCATGGTCGTTCCCGTTGACATCATAACTTGCCAGCTGATCCTGAGGGAGGACAAGACAAAGACATCTGTATGCTGCCAATGCTACCCTTCCACACTCCTGCCATCTTGCATCTGGTTCTATTACAAGGTGCGATAAATTGGAGCCTACAGCAGCCCTAAGACACTGTAATCCCGGATGTCAGGCCGAGGAATGAAATTTATTTACAGCCAGGTTATGTCCTGCGAGACCCGGCTTAACAGGAAAGCGCGCTGGGGGATGGCTTTGTGTTGGTGGCCTTCATGTGGGAATGTGGCGTACAGTGAGACCAAAAGAGGCTTAAGGAGTTGGCGGACTCACATAGTTTTGGGCCAAATCCGGGTGGTTCTTCTCAATCCCATCATCCAGGATGGTGACGACCACGTTCTTACCCGTGTAGCCCCTCTGCCAGGCGGACAGGATGTTCATCTCGGAGCGGCAGCGGCTGCTTTTTTCGGTGCAGTGCTGATGGATGAGAAGGACTGCATCAATGTCAGCTTTAGCAAGACAGCGAGCGACACACAGAGAGAGAGAGGGAGAGAGACAGAGAGAGAGGATACTTTCTCATTCAGTCCCCCCAGCCTTTATTGCTCTGTGACCTTCCAGAACAATCAGCTTGTCACTCAGTCGGGAGTGTATAAACCTGTGAATTAAAATAGGGAAAAAAAGAAAATCATACTTTCTGTGTGTGTGTGTGTGTGTGTGTGTGTGTGTGTGTGTGTGTGTGTGTGTGTATGTGTGTATGTGTGTGTGCGCGTGTGTGTGTGCGCGTGTGTGTGTGTGTGCGCAAGTGCGTGTGTGTGTGCGCAAGTGCGTGTGTGCCCTTGACTTTTGTCTCATTTTCAGTGGGAGGATGCATTTCAGAGGGAGAATCATGTTTTTGAGCAGGAGCCTAATCCATCTGAATACATTGATCAGTGATGTTTGATCAAAAGTTTTTTTTGTCCCCCCCCCCACACTATTTTAACAGGCAGCATTAAAAGAAACATCCTCATGGTGAACTCCCAAACTTAAAAGTACAGTATTGACCAAATTAAGACAAGAATTAGAGGGTCTATTAAAAGGGAAACTGTTCCGAGAACATTTCCGAGTTCTTGCTTTGACTCCTACGGACTTGTTAGTTTGAGAACGAGGAGAAAGTAAATCCAGGTTATAAAACCATCACTCCGGTTTATTGGAAGATGAGACTGAGAACCGATGTGTACAATTCAGTGCTGTAAAAATGTCACACATTCTGTAGCACCTAGATTTTCGGAGCGCCTACACACAATTTACAATCGACAAAATCACTTGTGAAATATGCATATGGGTCTTACTCATCCTTTACAAAAGGGGTAAATTGATAGAGGGAGGCTTGACAGCCAAATATATCTAGACATCTCCAATACATGAAAAAAAAACTAAATTTTGGTCTGAATCAGTTCAAAAACACATGCCTTTGATACCAAGATTTAGGTTATGAACATATGAAATATTTATGTTCTGAAATGCACTGGTCCCACACGCTTCTGATGTTTTGACAGGGCAACTGAAACACACAATTGTAGTGCGATGAGCAGCCTTTGAGCAGTAATAACTTCTAGTGTAAATCACTTTTATAAGTGTTGACCCCAACGTGTATTGACCCTGCCATGTCATTTAAATGCACCAACTGTCTTTGCCCACAATGCACAGCTTCAGGCCTTGATGAAAACAACCCGCATCTCTGCCAATAACGTCATCATATTGGTGGGTAGAGAGAAGTTGCGATCAGAGCAAACATAACCATTCTGAATGATTTAACATTCCTATGTGCTTGGAATCCTTGGCACAACTATGAAATACAAGCAAATGTTGAACTCATGTACCAAAGGGAAAATGTGAGTAGCATATGTCAATCACACTTCCAAATTCACTTTCTAAAACTTCAGGAGAGCACTTTTCATGAGTTTATATACTAAAACACAGAGTCTCTCTGCACAACAAAGCACGAATATTAGCAAATGTTTTTGACTTATTTCAAAGGCCACTAATTTCATGATAATCACTTCCCCTTGATAAGGGCTTTAATCCATCATGGTGCACACTTTTAAAGCTCATCTTCAAACAGCCACAGACAGGACAATTTCACACATAAGTACACACAAAATCATCTCATCTTAATCTCATTTAATTGTTAATCTTTGTCAGCACAATTGATGCTCATTTGCATGTTAACCATCTTTCACAATTACTGTGGCCCGGCTCAAATGAGCAAGGGGCAGGTGATGCAATGCAAACAGAATAGAATATATAATTAAAAAAAAACAATTTTGAATTAAGATCTGCTTAAATTATGCGAACGGTTCTTTTGTCTGGTATCGATTTCCACTGCGCCATCTATCTTCTTAACGACTAAATTTACACAGATGAAGAAATGCCCGAGTGGCGCATGCGGCAAGACTCAGGATTGTACAAGACCTGCACTGACAACAAGGCAGACATACTGTAACTATATAAGAGACCGGATACTGTTAACACTGTTCAATTCTGTTTAGTCTAGTAATAATGGAAGTATTTTTGGGCTATTTAGCCTACTAAACGGGTAACTGAAATGTTAATGTAATGTTTATAGATGTCACTATAAGTGACTTTGGACAAATGCATCTGCTACATGCCATAACCATAAACATAAACAAGCATGATTAATGACATTGGGAGCACAATGTACACTTACGATGTACCACATGTTAGACCACTTCGGGTCATTGAAGTGGACAAAGTTGGGGTCATTCCTGGTGTATCGTTTCACCCGTGACTTGACCACCTGCTGTTGCGCCCACTCGACCTGAAGGAGCACAAATCACTGCCATCAGGGGAGGTCACCTTGGTGGGCCAAGAGATAATAATATTAAAAAAAAAACATAAAAACGGTTTTGTCTCATCACCCTCGCCACAGTGGCTCTGTTCAGCTTACTGAACTGTGACGCCTGTTGACCAAAACATCATTAAATGTGTCCCATATTTCTGGATTTTGACTGACTTAGATATTCAATCCGTCTGCATTTTGCAGGTACCACCCTTAGCAAAACCATTTGGCATTGTGAAAAATGCAGTTTATTTCCAATTATAACCATTTGGGACACTTTTTACAATATTATTGCAAGGCATCATTGAAATAGGATTTTCCATTCCCAAGACTATATACATACAGCAACTATAGGAATGTATGGGTATGCATATTAAAGCATTAAAAGTCTTTGTACATAAACAAGGTTGCCTTGCTCCTGAGAGCCTTGCCATTGCTTTAAGCCAGGTTCAGTGAATGCGTGCTGCCTTGACACTGATAAAACGGCCTGCTGCTTGTGTGTTGCACTACACCATTTGTACACATGGCTGCGGGCGTGATATGATCAGGGTGCCTCCACGCAAGACTTACTGTAGACCCCCAGCTCCTGCTTTTTATTACTCCCGAGACCCTGTCTGTACGAGAGAGATAATCTGAGCGCGGAGGCCAAGTTTACCAGGCCGAGGACACAGCCTGACTCTGAATGCTTGGCTGCTCTGTCAAATGAGGCTTCTAGAAAATCAGTGTGTCACGATAATCAACAGTGGTGTGATCATTTCATGAGGACATGAGCAGTATTGAGCTATTGGATAGAGGCAACCAAGACCCCCCCCTCCCCCTCCCCCTCCCCCCCATGTGCATTCTCACCTTAGGGTCCATGTGGATGAAACGGTGTGTTCCTTTAGTTGCAAAAGTGGATCTTCGTACCACTCTACTGTGGTGAAAGTGATAATGATTTTCCAGGCCTCCAATCTACATAACACAAGAGAGGATTCAATCGAACACCAACAAAAGACACATGTAGGCTACCATAGTAAAAATATAACTGAAGGCCTGCATTTAGAGTGATTATATCACTGTCATCCTGGCAGTACATTTTAAAACACTCAAAGGAACAAAAAGCAGACAATAATAAATGTGTAAACAACCATGAGAGTATGTGCGTGCGTTGTGTGTCCAAGCTTTCCATCCGCATTCACAAAGCTAAATCATTTCATTCCAATAACCCTGCACCCACTCCTGTAATGGCATGATAACAGAGGTTTGCTTCAGAGCTTAATGATTGAAGTAATGCTAATGACAAACAGACATAATTTTACCATGTGATCTGACAGTTGTGAACAAGCACTGCAAACATGCTAACAACAAGAACAGAAAGAAAGCAAGCTGTTTCACAGATGTAGTTTATTATCTCTCTTGGTGTACTCTGAAAATGAATGATGAAGGAACAGAGCCTTTCAAAGTGTGGAAGGGCAGTTATACTGTAAAATCTCCACCATGAAGGCTTTCTTGGCAACTGAGAAGATCACAAATGGGTTCAAGGCTGGCAACATTATCAGCTGCATCTCAGCCAATGATCATTAACATAAGTACCATGGGAGTGACATTAGAAAGCCAATTATACTGCCTTGGTAACTCGAACTTCAGAATGACCTCCACAACCTCGTGGCTATGCAAATCTTTTCAACATTGTAGGACTGACATTCATCAGACTCCGTTTAGTTATCAGAGTTCCAAAAGATTGCATTCTAAACAAACCCATGAATCATCGCATTGGAGTAAACTTGCGATGTCAAAACGGGGGCCTGTCGGAAAACTCCCACGACTAATTAATAGCTACTCTCGGACACCCTCATGCCCCAGCACAGATGTAGCCAATCTCCGATCATTACTCTCCGCAGCAATGTGGCCACTCGAAATCATTCACAAACCTTAGCCTACTTGTAACGAAAAGAGGACACGTGATAGCCTGTATGAACAATCTGTGCCAAAACATGGCATAGATCTTGTTCAATTTCACAGGTTTTGATTAAATATTAAAAACATTTCTAACTTACCTGTCCCAAATTGCTGTAGCCATATTTTGAAGCAAGTTTATCGGCTTCTTCGCCTCCCCCTGTAATCCGCACAGCCCAATGATTTGTGTACACGCTCCGGGAGGGCGATGTTTGACTGACAACAAAAGTTGACAACACACAAGTAAAAAACAAAAGCATATTGTTGATCGAGTCTATGGTCTTGTCCTGGCGTTTCGCGGAGACAATTGCATCTAAGTAAATGTGCTTAAATTAATAACAACTCGAAATCGTGAGATCGGCGAGTTGCAGACAGTCGCCAATATTCACTCTACGCAAAATATCCAGGAACACATGTTGTCAGAACGAGATCCATCTGTCTTTGGGTTTTCCAAAAAAAATCTTTACAATCATCCACTTGATAAAATGATGAGCATCGAATTATTAAAAAGTTAAAACAAGTGATTATCTGTTCCACAGTTCTTCAACGCGTCTTCGTTGGCAATGGCAGATCGCATGTTGATTCGGAAAGTGCCAGTTCAAAGTGAAGGTATCTGCGGCTGGCAATTGAGGATAATCCGGACATCAAAGAGACTGATACCAGATTTGACGTAGCGACGTACAGTGCATCTCCTGATGGGCCGGCGGGCACGGTTACGCTTACATGAGTGTAGCCTACTGACGAACAGATCCGTGCGAGACAATTTCTAGGCAGCAGATATAGCATTTGGCTGACTGACAGTGGTAGAGAAAACACAACGCACTGTGTTCAGGATCCACAATATAGTCATTCTCTCTCTCTTTCTCTGTGTGTGTGTGTGTGTGTGTGTGTGTGTGTGTGTGTGTGTGTGTGTGAGGGAGAGAGAGAGAGAGAGATAGAGAGATTACAGCATTTTGTGACTATCTTGCCAAAAGTCTTCTGAAGCATTCACATAACACCAACAAATGTTTGTTTTAAAGGTATGGCATGACTCTCTACATGCTTGGAAAGTACTGAATTGAAGAGCTCAATCAGATTAGTTCAACTGACAGCAACAACCTCTTTAATGCATTTCCAAACAGAACATTTTGATTGCACCGAAGGACATGATTGAGCAACACTTTTTGTTTGCCTTCCGAGGTCCTAACATTTGCCTTGTCATTTTTTTTTCTTTATCTTGTCCTAGTCACAATTGCAGAGTGATGAAAGATATAGGCTATCTCTGGTGATTGGGTCATGTCTTAAGTTGACATATCCTTCAATATGTGATACACTTTTGTGATGCTTATAAACATTCATATGATAAGTTGACATTTCCTTCAATATATGATACCCTTTTGTGATGCTTATAAACATTCATATGATATGACAGCCTGTGATTTCCCCGGTGGCTTCCCTTCATATGCATGTACATGAATGTCTAGGTCTGCACTTAGTCCTGGCATTTTCCTATAGCCTTTTCAATCCTCTCCTATCATCTCTGTGTGTGTGTCTCTCTCTCTCTCTGTGCGTGTGAGATAGAGAGATAGACAGAGAGAGAGAGAGAGAGAGAGAGAGAGAGAGAGAGAGAGAGCATATCTACTATATTCTATATTCCCAGCTGTTTCCACTGAATGAACTGCCATACACCAACCGAAAATGACTTGCTTGCTTAACAAGTTGCAAACCCACTTACAGGAAGTACAAGGAATGTCTACGTTTGGGCACGTATATTCAATGTTGCAACCTGCCACAAGTCACCCCACCCCCCTCCCACCAGATTTTCTTGAAGGGAACTATGAAGGAAAGATCAGACCAGGGAAATTTGATGATGCTCAAACATCTGGAGAAAACCATGTGTCACTTCCTAACGCCCCAATTCGCAGAAACAGAAACAGAAATTATCAAATAGTAGCCTATAGGCCAAGCAAACTTTGTGTAGAGGGGGATGGTTCTTCCTAATCTATGTGGAATAGGACATATTTTACAGGATACATTTTCAGACTGTAATTCTGAAACTTGTTGTTTTTTGATCCTATTCAGTGGGTGATCATGAGAAATGCCATAATTACATTCACTTGAACATGATGTTAATGCTATATTTACCCACCTTAGGACATGATGTTCCCTGAGGGAGTGTTTTCTACACATAACATAGAAGCATATTGGAACATCAAGGTTGAAGATTATGATGTAGCATCTCCTGTCAGTCAACTGAACAAAGATTTATACATAAGAGAGGCATACCATTACAGGGTAGTGCTGCCACCTGCTGGTCATATACTGAACATGGCAATCTGCAATATCGCACTTCACTCAATGAGACATATAACTGTAATAAGGCGTATTGTTGTTTTTCACTTCAAGAGGTCTGCTTTAATTACAGAGTTTGTTTGTCACCCTGCCAGGCACATTTGCCTTGACATGACTTTGTTCTTTACTTTAGCCTGCTTGGTATCACGTTGACCTTATGATGGAAAGAGCTGAGGAGTGGCCCTTTTATTTATTCAGATCCACACTACATCAGCTGAACTCGAGGTTAATCTAAACACGCACCATCAGTTGCACTGACTTGTTCCCGTTGAGAGACGGCGAATGAAGACAGAGGCTCCTTTGACACTGGCCAGTCCAGTCCAGGCCATAAAGATTGCGCTTTGAAGCCACAGCAGCACCCATGCCATCCACAGAGGCACTGGAGGCCTCCCCACAAGTTAATTAACTCTCCTGCGCTGGAAGAGAAATCAATAAGCAAGCAATGTGCAAGGTCAGTCGATAATTGTAATTGACCAACATTTGAAAATAAAAGAGTCCTTTCTGTCAACTTGCCAGTTGTCCTGAGATGAACCAATCGCAGATTCCCCCCCCCCCCCACCCCCCATGCCCCTGTTGGCCACTCTAACTTAATTTGCGTTTGCGCTGGAAAGTGGTGGAATGCAGTAAGTAAGTGCTGCCGTGCTGAGGGTGTGAGGAAGGAGCCTCGCGGCCAGGATGGCCCAGCGTTCTCAAGATTGCACTTCTATCAAGGCGCTCTCTTTGCTTGCTTGTGGCCAGTCTAGGCAGTGGCACAAACAGGCAGCAGGAAACAGAGAGGCTTTTCAGAGACCTAAATGTGGATGAAATCTGTTGGCTTGAAAGAGGCTCAGAAGGGGTTGCTTAGAGGTCGCCATAGGAACCCGGGCCGGGGTTGGCGGGGGGGGGGGGGGAGGTCTCAAGCACACAGAAGGCCTGAAGCTGCCTGAGTGTGCGACTGCTTGATTTACACCACAGCTATTTTAATTCAGCAGCAGCGAGGGACATGTTTTCTCAAGGGAGCGAGAGAAAAAAAAAAGGGGCCAAAAAAAAAAAATTGTGATATCAGTGCACAGCAGAATTTGTGCAGTCACAGACTTCAGATTGTTTTATGTCAAAAGGCTTCAGCATGAAGTGGGAACACATGACACCACCATCACAAAATATGAGATTAGATCTCCCCTTGACTCCTCAAGGACACCCCAGGCTGGTGTGACACAACTTGCGTATCATATAGGCACAAAACGCATCAGCTTTTGAGCAGGCAGCTGAAAGGAATGTGGCTCAGGGAGCTCTAAAATCATGCTCTCCCCCGACACCTACACTTGTCTCCTGTCTAATTTGCATAAGTCTATTTATGTTTGTAATGGAGATTCAAAATGGGACTCGTCAGTCTGTCAATCTGTCAGCCTGAGATACCTACAGCACAAAACAGAGTGCTAATAGGTCTCATTTCAGTCACTTTTAATCAGAGGAGAACTCAGTGGCCCAAGACAAACATAAAATCTAAAAGAAAGATTTAGTGTTGAACCATACGCACAGTATACATTTTTATCAAACACATACAGCTATGGAAAAAATTAAGAGACCACTGCACATTTTTCTACAGTTGCTGAGTGACAATCGAATAAGTTGACGATATTAAAATCAACCATCAACTCATTAAAATGTCACTCAGCAACTGTAGGATGGCATCAGAAAAATAAAATGTGCAGTGGTCTCTTAATTTTTTCCAGAGCTGTAGGTCCCACTCTTTCTTCTGTCAAGGACCTGCCACATTAAAATAGAGAATTCATACAGCATGTACATGAAAGGTGGTAAGGTATTGCATTTGCATTTACATACTAGCAGTCTCTTTTATTCAAAGATAATACAAAGATGAAGAATAACCCTCAAGCGACAACACAGAGGAGACTTTAGGCAAGAATTAATACTAGGCCTACATCAATCAACTCTAATACTATGATGGGAGTGTAGAAGTTATATATCAAAATTAAGTATAATCAAAGTGTATTAATACTACATCAATCAACTCTAATACTATGATGGGAGTGCAGAAGTTATAAGTACTACATTACATTACATTACATTTGGCTGACACTTTTTAACCAAAGCGACTTAGGCCTGGTAAAAAAGCACCCGTAATTTCCCGACTATTAGCCACGGCTTATACATTGATTTCCGCTATGAGGTTAATACAGGGGGGCAGTTAATATGGTGTTAATATGGTTTTGCATAAAACACTGTCCTGCGGCTTAGTGCGGCTTATGTGGGAAATTACTGTACTAGTCAAAGTGTATTAATATGTACACCAATCAATTGTAACACTACATGACGGGAGTGCAGAAGTTATGAGTACTAATGAAAGTGTATTACTGTAACACATAATGGGAGTGCAGAAGTTATGAGTACTAATGAAAGTGTGGTCGAGGAAAGTGGAGGAGGAGGGCAGTGGCTGTGGGAAGAAGGGAAGTGACATGGTAACCAGGGAAGTGACAGGTTAACCAGTCAAAATAATAAGAGGAAATAATGAGAATTTCACCATCTACTTTTAGAAATGCAGGGTGTTACTAACAGTTACTGTATGTTTCTATCTGTGCAGTTTAGGCTACTTGCAAATAAAGGCTGCTAAACCATGGACATCTAAAGAGAAATGTCAGGAAAACAATATTTCATGCTGCTGTATGATTTTTTTAAGTCAACCATCTTTGTGCCGAAAAACAGCCTGTGTTATAATGCTGATGTTATGTGTCCTGTGCACGGGGAGAGTTACTTTAACATCTTGAAGATGTTCCCAACTCCTCCGTCTCATTCCATTCCAAGTGGTATTCTGTGGGCTGCACAGCACATTGTCTGGCATGGATCTTGAAGCAACACTTACACATATCTAAATACAGCCATGCTGCCGTCAGTTATGCATGTACACAACCACGCACACACACACACGCGCGCACGCACACACATATACACACGCACGCACACACACACACACACGCACGCACACACATACGTGCGCACACGCACACACACACACACACACACACACACACACACACACACACACACACACACACACACACACACACACACACACACACACACTACACACACAGATTGTGTTCCAGTCCAAGTATTAGTTGAGATCAGGTTGTCAGGCGTGCCAGAGAAGCTCAGTGGCTCCTATTTGATTCGCTCATTTGATTGATTCTCCAGCCCCCATATCCCATCAGCTGTATGACAGTGCAATTATAGAGCCTGCCAGGGAGAGCCGCTCGGAGCATCTCAATGGCGCCCGCCTCTGATTTGGTGATAAGCAGCAGAAGAGAAGAATGCTGAGAACAATGCTGGTCAAAAAAGAAAGGGAAGAGTGTATCATAGGATAGATGAGAGCAAAAGAGTAAAGTTCTGATGGGTAAATTGATTGGACACTTACACAGGAAACAAAAGGTGATTGAAACAAAGGGTTTCAAACTTTTAGATGTTTGGTGAGGGAGATGGAATTTATACGATGAATCTCTTTCTGTATATAAATCTGAACATCCAAATACATGCAACTCGGGACATTTTACATTAAATGATAACTACACTGTCCAGTCAATAAACTCGTTAGGGGAAGAGGGATAGAAAGGGAAATGATGCAAAAATGATGATGTTAGAAATTGTTACAAGTAGTGGAGATCTATCACAATTTCTCAACTATTAGCTGTGGCTTACACATTGAGTTGACAAAATTACACTGGGGCAGTTAATATGGTATTAATGTGGTTTTGTTTATTTTGTCCTTTCCTGCGGCTAACACAGGGAATTACTGTACAATATTCCAGGAAATATTTCAATTCATTATGACAAAAATTGAACGGCACCTTATGTGGAATGTCTCAGGATTGTTATATGGCACAGCACTTGATTGCAGTATGCATTTCTAATAATCGCTTAAATACAGTATGTTACCAAGTAATTAAATAAGTAACTAACGTCTGCTATTAGCTATTACACTATTGTGTGAATGGTGATAACTTTTTTGCATCAAACTATTTCATCTCCGCAAACTTCAAACTACTTACAAACTAATCATTCACAAAAGCACATCACTACCTCAGAATGTTCTGAGGTAATCTTGTCAACTAGTCACTGTTTAATGTTGCTTTTTTATCTTGATAGCAAAATCACTTGCTGTAACATTACATTAAAGCACAAGTGCCAACAAGTGTCAAACTGGTCAATCAGCATATCATTTATGGGATATATTCCATGATGATATCTTCATTATTACAGAGGACCTGACACTTTTAAGGATATACTGGGCAGAACTGTTTTTACCCACTTACATAAAACCACCACTGTGTGGCGCTAAAGTGTACATTTGCTGGCAGAGTGCAGTGGGAAGTCGTCTGTCAGGGTGTGGGCCTTGTGCTAGTTCAGGTTTCAGAACGTTTTTCAACCAGGTCCTGTGTGAATATCATTTTATGCATTTGTGAAAAATATAATATTTTTACAACATTGGCTGGACGGCACTGCAATTATTGCATCCTTTATCAACAGCAGTGGCTTGTGTCCTTGCCAGTTGGCACAAAGAGCCCGCCATTGTGACTTGAGCGTTGAGCTTGTGATGGAGACGCAGATCTCTCTAAAAACCAAACAAGTATCAGCTCACGCAGCAGCAACTGTTTCAATCAGCCTCAAACCACAGCTAGTCTATATACAGAATGGACTCTGTGTTCACATTAGTCTGTGAGCCTTTTTCATTCTCACCACACTCACACGCTATGCTATAGGTGATCTCTGAACGCTGAACACTGATCTCTATTTCTGGACAGCTGAGAACTGTGTGTCACACTGTTCATTTGGAGACATTTAGAACCAGAGCAGGTGCGCTACGACAATGCCAGGAGATTAAAGATAACTAGTGCATTTCATAGTTATATTTGATGCATTACGAATAGAGTGATTGTGTATTTATTGTTCATATCGCTTACACTGCATCACCTGTCCGTACTTTGTATATCACCCTGCACTTTTCTGGATTTTTTTTTTGCACTTCTGGTTAGACGCAGACTGTTTTTCTTTGTCTCTGTACTTGTACTCTGCACAATGACAATAAAGTTGAATATATAATCTAATTTATTGGTACATCTTGGTCGATGATTAAAAAAAGGTTTATATAAAGCATTATAAGGTTGTTTTAAGGCCACATCATGTAGGCCTACACCATATGGCCCTGCCACATAAGCTAACATGACACTATGATGATGCATTACATTGATATATTCATGCATTATGATCATATGGGCCTACAATGATTATGGAGTTATTTCCATTTTCTACCGAGAGAGTTGTCTTTGTTTGCCTTTTCATTGGAATTTATGGTCATACAGTGTTAATCCCTATTATTGATTTTCAACCTGGCTGTTCTCCCTTAGACATCAAACCAACTTGCATCACCAGTCATAATGCTTGATGACTCTCGCTGTTGTTTTTCAAAAGGAAGTAGGCCTGCCTTTTCTCACTTCTCATATAGCTCAGTCTAATAGCCCACTCACTTGCCACCACACCCACCAGGAAATCATCTGTTGAAACATCCCATCTATGATTATGGTGGTCCAAAAGCGACATTAGTATGTCCAAATGTCATACTAATGTCAATACTACAACTACTACTACTACTACTACTACTAATAATAATAATAATAATAATAAGTTAGCATGAATCACCTTGCAAGTCATAGGAGTCAATCATTGCATCTTTTTAAGTCGATTGTTGCTCATAATGTGTGGTGTCATGTAGGGTGGGTGGGTTAAATTGTCTCACAACTAGCATAGAAACACTGCCACTAATAAAACATAGCCTAGATAGGCTACTATGCAAAATCCCTGAGTGTGTTGGGCTCAGTCATGAGTGTGGAAAGGGTGCCTCTTCCAGAATTTTACCAGGTTCTGTGGCCTGTCACAAATGGTGAAGTCTGATCAATTCCACGTCCACGCAACTCCCAACTAGGCTACTTTCATGTGGCAAAATGACAAATTATGAGAAAATGCGATTAAAATCGAGAAAGCCTCTTCTGGTTTAAAACAGACCCAACAACAGAAACTATGACCCTGATTAGATTCCATAAGTGCCGATGTGTTTACGCAACGCAAAGGACACGCGTAATTCCACCAGTTGAAAAGTGGGTCCAACCCATGCAAGATTCTCTGCTGCTGAAATGCTGTTGTCTCCTGACACTAGCGGAGGCTTTCGGGGACTTACCGGAAACCAAACTTTTTTTTTTTCAAACTTGGTTCGTAGCATAGACGAAAGAGGAAAAAGAGTTAAGAAGAAACTACACTAAGCTACATCTATGTGTAGCAGTTCCTCATTTTTAATCAACACGACATGTTGGATTATAGATGGTTGTTACCGAAAGGAAGCGAATTAGGAACGTTCCATCCAAGATAAAGTAGACGTCGAGTGTTTTTGTCTACACATAACGGATCTTAGTTTTTATCATGGAAGATGTGAGTATTATTCCTCCTTGGTCTGGGCGTGATGTCTTGGTATAGCTTCGTTGATGTCATTGCAACTTCATTATCCTCCTTTCATGAACTATATCCAAATCAGCCAGTATTACATTTTGGCAAGAGTATCGATTTACTCCAGAGTCACGAGCTGCTCTTTAAATAAACATTTACTGAAAAATAACATTTTAAAACGTAGCATTTCAAAACAGACTTAGAAGACGTAGGCTAAAGCCTATAACCATAGAATATGCGGAGTAGTTAGGCCAGAGTTAGTTTAGTGTAAAAAGTTATCTGACTTGGCTACTCTGCGCCCATGGTCACATTTCTATGCAAACGTAGCCTAAAAGTAGAGGAGATTAAAACGCATAGACTATTCGTTCAACTATTAGTCTTAAAAGACGACATATAGCTACGGCTATCTTATAATTCTGTGCAGGCCTATAGCCTTTGCAGTCAATGCATCTTGAAACAGCTCCAAAGTTTTAAACCTGTCAACCCAACCATCTGGATGCAGTTGCGTATACTGATGAAGGAGGTAGCCCACGATCAGTGCATCCGAAGGCATATGCATCCTTCTCAAGTGCTGAAATGGGCAGGCTTGTAGGCTATACGCTACCTCTCTCTATGGGGGGCAACCAAGGCTACACTTGTTGATGATTATTTATCATTGTAGGCTACTGAAAGTGGTCACCAGGCTTTCCACCTTCTTACCTCATTGAAGAAATGCATGACGGACTCAATGAGATTTTTTCTTGAACGTTCCATCTTTATCATAGAACCTCTGATATGCTTTTGATAGTGAATGGTGTGTTAGCGCAGGTTGTGTATTCTGTTTAATTTCCATAAACGTAGGAGTAAGGAGGCGAGTCCCACTTGCTATTTGTTTGTATACTGGTTTGAATTTGTTTAACAAACACTTTGACATCATCCTCTATCAATTACTATCTTCTGCTTTTTACTTCCTGTATTTGGTAAAAGCTTCCTGAAACTCAGTTTTTGGTTAAGTTTGTGATATATTGAATCACAAATGTGTTGTGAAAAGAAATATGCAATGTGTATTGTTACACAGGACATATGCAATAAATTAAATTAATGAATAAATAATATCGACATCCATTTGTCCCACTTATCTCATCATGTGGGTTAGGTGGTGGGTTTTGTTTGTCCACAGTACACTGCTGAAAGCATTTTACTTAGTTTGGACACCCACTTTATGGCTCAATGCCTAGCTGTTGTGAGTGTGCAAGAGAGAGAGAGAGAGAGAGAGATAGAGGGAGAGAGAGAGGCAGAGGGAGTGAGAGAGAAAGGGCATTTGTGAGAATGAGTGTGTGCGCTTTGACATCTGAACCGTCCACTTGGTCATTTCCTTCAGTTTGTGAATAGGACAGCCTTTTTTTTTTTTTTTTGGAGAAGCACAGTGCTGACAACGATGTCTGCACATTCATACTCTACCCGGCTCTTTCATATTTGGGGGGGGGGTGACTTGCATAGATCAGCGTTAAACAATCGCACCCTCTCAGTATTGTTCTCCCTTGTGGCTTGGGGGAGCGTGTCTTAAATCCTTTAGATTTATTCCCCAAGTCTCCAAGCTCCACCCGCTTTTCTGAGATTCTCTTCCCTTCTCCGGTACGTACTCTCTGACCAGCTCAGGGTGGGACTAAATAGTGTGTGAAGACTGTAACATCTCTCCGGCCTGAAAGAGTAATAGAGCCGCCGAGATCATGTGAGCGCAGATGATTTGAATTTAACTCCTCGCAGAGTTCAGGCCTTACAGGTCAGCCCCAGAACGCCACGGACCTCAATACATCCCAGATGCAGTCAGTTCCTGGTCGGAAGACGTTATGCAGAACACATGTTTAAATGAGCAGTGCCTCACCCAGATCTCCTCCAAATGCTACTGAAGGGTGAAGTGTAGATGAAGATAGTGGTGGCATACTGTAGTTGTTGTTGGCTGCAGACCTTGCTCACGGCTGGTAGAGGTTTCTGCGTGTGCTGACGGTTGATGTTTAGAGTTCTAAACAAGCACCACAAAACCTTTTTGCTCAGCAGTTCCTTAACAGTTACTGCTAATGAGTCAGGAGATTTCTTTTTACAGACATATTCAATGTCATTTTGTAACCACAAGCACAGATGATAAGTGCTAAGCTGCACGAAAAGATGGTCAGGATTTTGACATTTGTAGTCAGGGTTCATGGTCCTACAGGAATGGCTTCAGAGAGTATGCTGAAACCAGCTTGAGATTGTCAGTCCAAATGTTAGATGTACCTTACCGTTGCAGTTATATTATACTTTATTGCAATTACAGTACATACATTGTATTGTTGGAGCACTGTTTTTAATCATAATTAAATAATGACTTGCATGCATTGCTTAATATCAGGTCAGTACATATCCAAGTTAAAGTTCTAATCAATGATCATCTGAATGTTGGTTAATCATGGTGTAAGGTTAACAGTGGTATGATTGTAAAACATGTTTTTATCTCAGATGTAATATCTAACAAGATAATAGTTTATTGAGACTATCAGTTCCCCTTCAAAAGCTGGATTCTATGAATATGCAAATTAGTACCAACCTTCAAACCACGCACAGTTGTTTCTAGTAATCTGTGGGCTGTACCCATCCCCCAAATACCTGCCATTTATGAACCCTACACATTTATTACCTGAATGTCAAAGTTTTCCCGGCATGGTGCCCTTATGAGCTACATCTTATCACCATCTATCTATCATAACTAACATTCAAGCATGCTGGCTGTTGAAAGGCTGGTTACCTGTCAATACAGCATGCATAACACATGCATTACTGTACACATACTGTACCTGAAGAGCAAGTTAATTCATATGAAATAGTTAAGATTTTTGTTTTATACTTTTATTTACATAACCCTATAATGTGTTGTGTGATACACAGTTGGCTAGCCAACACCCTGTTAACTTCCTAACAAGTCGTCCTGAATCCAATCAGGAACTGTCATCATTCCCTATTATGCTTCATTTGCATAATAGGAGCATGGTACTGCATAGGCTCTTTTGTGGCGTGTCGACCAATAGATGCCTGGGCAACATCTAAAGCTCGCTATTGCCTCTCACTGAGGCTGCTCTGCTGAGAGACTTTGGACTCCAGCATCCAACTCTGCACCTAGAATACTAAAAGATCGTTCCTGAAAGGGACTCGAGAATGACAAAACACATGTTTTACGTTTTCGAGCGCCTTTAATGTTGTGGATTATACCATCTGTCCGACAGTTCTGTGTTGTCCTGTGACACACACAGAGTGTTTCCACCCCACCCTACATTTCTGGCACGCCGTCTAGTGTTTTATGTGCTCTGTTCCAGATTTTTTTTCTCCCCCCCTCCCCTCCCTTTCTCGCTAGTCATTATGGGAGTAACAAAAGGCCAATCAGAGCTTCCCTCTCTTGCCATAGACAATGTGGTGTTGTGAGTGCAGGACCCGTTTCCTGGATAGTACCTGCCCTTTGTGGCTGCAGAGCACTGCTGTTTTTCTCGGCCTTTCCTCTCCTCTCGCCTCCTCTGCAGTCCAAGCACTTCCAGCCTGAGTGCCAGTCCCTTTCCGAACTCTCATCCCAGTGGGGAAAAAAGCTAGATAGAGTGGTCTTTAAAAAGCTATCCTGCAGTGTGTACTCATTCAGCATTATTACAGGGGAGCTGAACACTTCAGTAGATCTGTATCTTTAATAAATTATTGGTTTTAAAGGGCTGAACACACCATCATCACCTTTGATAACATTTTAGGGTCATCATTCACAGGAGTTTTGCACACAGCCCCACCTGCCACTCTCTCATCCCCATGCACACCATTTCATTTTTTGTTGTTGTTGATGGAGTTAGGGTCCGAGCTTTGAGTGAAGTCGTTTATGTAAATTGATTGAAATGAGCATGTTTTCATGAGAGGTGTGGGCTAATTTAGTAAACAAACTTGCACAGTCAACTAACTTGTGCAAGATATATTGTGATTTATGTATTTAGATAATTCTCCACAGTAATATAAAAAAGAGTAAATGTATTAAAGCAGCACTATATATGCAGTAATTTGCTACTTCATGAGGTATGTTTTTATGGGCAGTATTTTCCAGTATTGTGAAGGAGACATAAACACAGCTGTTCTCTCTATCCGCCCCGGCTATGCACTTACATAGCTCCGTGGTCAAGGATAGACCACCCCTCAGCAAAGTAGGATGGAGAAAAAGCTCTCACAGCCCAAGATTGCCAAATGCATAGACGAAAGACACCGGTTAGCATGCTAGCATGGCTGTGTTTGATCCCACTGATAGCTGTTGTTGGTGTTTGCAAGGTTCCTACGTGACCTTTTGACCAAAACGTCTTACTGTTACTCTAACAGGAAGTCATGGCTTAGGTGAAGTGACCAGAACAGACGTCCAGAACATGTGTCTGAAACGTTTGGGGTATTTTTAGACATTTGTTGGTAGCATAGGAGAAGTTGAACTTGATAAGTAACTTCAGATTGTATCATGAAATTGGTATTGAAATATTTCCCATTCATTATCTTGAGTGCATTCGCACTTTAGGTCTCTTGTATAGTCTGGTGAGCCAATAAATTAACGTGTTTGGAGCCTACGCACTGATAAAGACAATAGCCGCAGTTATAGGCACAGATCCTCTCCTTGAAAACCACTCATTATCTTAAAATAAAGCATCTGTTTTGGGCGTAACATTGATTATTCTCCCTTTTCCTCCACTGTTTCTCCACGGCAGGGAGGGAAAGAGGACACAGGCAAGCCTAAAGAGGTGAAGTTGACAGGCAAAGCCGGCTGGCTGAAGAAGTCGTCTGGGGGCTTTTTTGGGTCGTACAAAGACCGCTACCTACAGCTGGAGCATACAGAGATTGGAGTGTATGAAAACGAGGTGAGAGAGCATGTTGATGATAATAGAGGAAATACTGCTTGTTAATGAGTAACACAATTTAATTAGGCCTATCATTTTATGATAATTTCACTTCACTTAGATCATTATCATGTTAAATAGTCATCAGTGTGTAAATATGTATAGAGAGAAACTTCTTCTTTTTCTTCTGAGAAAGTATTATATCACCTGATTTATGACATTTTTTTACACAGGATTTGAAGAACTGTCTAGAGAGGCTGGACCTTGAAAACTATGAAAAATGCCATGAATTGCGCGGTGCATTCAAGAAGAAAAACAGACTGATATTGATCAAAGCCCCGAAATGTGTAAATAAGGTAAGGTTCAATCTTACCTTCCTTCACTCTGTGGTTAAATATAAAATTTGGTTAAGCTTTAATTTAGTTGAGGGAGATAAGACCTGTCAACATCCAGTCATTTATGTTTAGTGTTTATGTTTTTGCTCTCTATCGCTATGCCAAGTTGGTTGTGTTATGGGTGGTTTGTATTTCCACTTAATGAGGAACGTTGTATACACATTGTTTCTGCAAAAGGGCCCAAAAAGGGGAACTGGAATGGACAAAATCCTGTAACAGTATCACTGCTTAACTGGACTCTTTTTTTCAGGTCACTCACTTTTATAGGAAAGGATTGTCTCGCTTGCTAGCAGCAGTAACATACATTTTCCTGTGGTGAAACTGCACGTACAGGAGTTTCTAGAGCAATTTATGGTTAGAAATTACCATTTATGGTCAGAAATCAGTGTAATCTCAAACTGCTTGATTAGCTTATTGCTGGATTTTCAGTCACACAAGTACCCATGAAGAATGCCGTGTGTAATGTAAAGAATATCCCAGAATATTATAACAGAACTAAGCAGACGGCCGCCAGATTCACATTCAGAGGGGGTTCCAGCCTTAGAAGAAAGATTTTTTACAATCACAAAAACCGGGGGATGCCAAAGCGGTGAACTATTGCGTATTGTGAACAGATGATGAAATTATATCTCTGGCGCGGTCCACAGACCCAAGCAGATGTTGGTGAGCCTGTGTGTTAAAGGCTGTGTGTTAAAAGCTCCTCCCTGCCTGTCACTTTTTCCCCTCTCCTTAATCCAGTGACCGGCCAGGAGAATGAGTCAGACTCCGCTGCCGACAGTTTTTTTTTCCTCCCCTTTTTTTTTTGGAAAGGGCCATTATTCCCAAACCCTCTTTTTGTTTTGGAAAAATAGGTTATATGGTGTCATATGCATGTAGTATTTCAGAATAATAATCTTGTCATTGCTGGCATTGGTGTCAGTAATCATAGAATGGGGGTGGCCCGGGGTTTCTTGGTGTTTTGAGTCCCTAATGTTGTCTTCAAGGCAGCGCTAGGGTTAGGCATGGGTTAAGGTTAGGGTTAGGGTTGGGGGTAGGATTAAGTGCCTTTAAGTCAACAGTGACAGCGCTGCCTGGAAGACGACGTTGGGGGCTCAAAACACCATCAAGCTGGGGTGGTGGGGTGTCTGTGGAGCAACAGCTTACAGCACCCGTACCATGTTCGGGTTCGCGAGTCACGTATGTCCCGGGTCATTTCCTGATCCCACCCCATCCCTCTCTTTTTTTTTTAAAGTCATAATGTCCCAAAAAATTATAAAAAATATACATATTAGGAAAAACAATCTCTAGGTATGGTGTAGGGTATGTGATGATATGGGGCTATTTTAATTCCAAAGGCCAAGGGAACTTTATCAGGATGCACAGTATCATGGATCCATGAAATAAGGGGCCTTTAAAAATAGAAATCTGCCTGCCTCTATGGGAATTTAACATAGGAGTATGTACTGTATACTTATGACCCCTGTATTTTAAGGAAGAACATTTATTTATTTACAATACATTGTTCTTTCACAAAGAAAATTGTCTCCTTAAAGGTTGGATTTTCCCTCATTTTTTGAATTAAGGCATTCAGATCAATCTCAAAAGTTGACTTTTTAGTCCACTTTAGCATGTGTATTAAACTTTACATACACAACTGTATATATAAAAGAAATCATAGAACATCTCTGAGTGGTGGAGTGGATAATAGAGGTGAAAGGATTCATTAATTTGGATCCGTTCACTTCCAGGACACACTTTCTCTGCACATCATCAGTATCACATGAGCCGTTTCTTTGCTTAAGTATGCGGCGCCATTATTGGACAGGACCCAAATACGTGCATCTTGGATAAACTATTACAGGATGTTCCCGTTTATTATTTTTTGTGCTGGATTTTCCGGCCTGAGTTTTTGTTTTGTTTTTGTATTGCAAAGCACTCCACGGTGTTGGTTTATTTTTCTAAAGACAGCGTTGCAGTCAGAAGCCAGAGTGCATGAGCTGTAACCAACCATTCACACTTTCCCTAGAATACTTAGCCAGCATCATTTGGGCAACAGAGGTAGGCAGTGTCCTAGCATGATTTTATTTGGTGTGTATGCAGTACATAACATCAAATAAATGCACTCACAGTTTTGTAAAATTACATTTCAAGATTCAACTAGGAGCTTCCTTGTGATACTCAGCAGGATTCATTCTCCACAACTGACGGTGTCTTTGTTCCCAGGTCCATGATGTGAAATTGCAGGCCCAAAACCAGGAGGACAAGGAGGCCTGGATCAAGGCCCTTAGCGATGGAATCAACAGAGCAAAAAATAAAATTTTTGATGAGGTGAAAAATCTACCTGTAGAGCTGTTTCATATAACTCACTAACTATACATGAAAATGTAGTAACTGACTGACTGACTGTGAAATGTTTTTTTTTTTTATGTTTATAAAGGTGAAAGTTGATGAAGGCAGTTCTTTAGAACATGTGACACGCACGCGACCCAAAGGAAACCGTGGGAGAAGACCCCCGACGAGGATACACATGAAAGAAGTTAGTAGATGAGTTCTGTCTTAGCCAGTAGTTCTCAACAGTTAGGTCGCTGTCCTTAACTTGCCATACTTTACAGAAGGCTCTTTTGACAATATTGCTGACGGTAGTTCTAAGAAACGTCTTCTTTTTGTACTCCAGGAATGTTGAGGTGCAACAAACAAATGTGAGAAACCTTACCCAAACATTACCTGAAATCATTGCAATGAAGTCAAAAGAAGCTAAGTGTATATCAGTGCAATTCCTGGAGGGGCAGCACTGGAGTGAGGCTTGGTGAAAAGCTGAAATACTGTATATACAGTATTTATATTTTCAATATATATTTGAATCCAGATCAATACCTATTACTACAGTAATTTCCTGTGTATTAGCCGCATTGTGCACAAGTCGCAGGACAGTGTTTTATGGACGTTAAAAGAAATGAAACTATATTAATGCCATATTAACTGCCCCCGTGTATTAACTTCATAGCTGAAGAAATATTTTCAAAATCAATGTATAAGCTGCGGCTAATAGTTGGGAAATTATGGTAATGCTATTGCTGGAAACATCCCTCTGGATGTATTTCCGCACGATACTGAGCACAGTAAAATGCAGTGAAAGTGTAACTGGTGGTAGTACTAGGCCAGTTCGATTTTACAGTATGGAGAAAAATATCTTGTGAAACAGGACAAAAGCAACCATGTTCGTGTGAGGATGGGCATTCCATTGCATATTTCAAGTGATGTCTTTTCATGTGCTTCAGTTTAAGAATTTCTAGTCATGTTATTGTGCCTCTGCTGTGGCAAAAGTGTTGTGTGATCTTACTGTGGCATTCTCCATTTGACACAGGTGGCTAATGTATCATCTGATGGAATTCTGAGACTGGATTTAGATGTTACTGATAACGGAATCCATATCAACACTGAGGAAGGCACCCAATCCGACAGGGTAACAACAACCACCAGTGATGGCCCTAAGGATGAGCCCACAAGTGAAGAGCCCACCCCACAGAAGAAGATTCTGAAGCCGCCAATGCCTCCGTCCAAGCAGATCAAACCTGTAGCGGTGTCGGAAGAAGACAACCATGGCGAGACGACTTCGGACAGTGGGGTCGACACCGGAGCACCACCTACTCCCAGTAAACCCAGCAGCTCTCAGGACGATCTGTCCTCCGATTCATCCTCGGTCGACAAAGACCCGAAACCCCCGAAACCTCCATCGAAAGAGAAGAAGCCCACTCTGGGGGAGGAGAAGGAGGAGGAGAAGGAGGAGGAGGAGGAGGAGGAGGAGGAGGAGAAGGAGGAGAAGGAGGCTAAAGTGACCCCAGAGGCAGAATCGGAGGTTAAAGATAAGGAGGAGACTGAAGAGAAAACCGAGGAAACAACCGAGGCTGCTCAAAACAACGAACAAGACAAGCCCACAGATACGGATGATCTCCCTCCAAAAATGGTCCTGAAGCCCTCGGTCGTCATGTGGGACACACCTCTCGCAGACACATCCACAGAGGCAGAACAGGCAGACGTATCTAAAGAAGCACAGTCCACTCCGGAGCCTTTGAAAAAGGCAGCAGGTCCACCAGAGGCGTCTAAAGAAACACAGTCCACTCCAGAGCCTTTGAAAAAGGCTGCAGCTCCTACAGACGTGTCCAAAGAAACACAGTCCACTCCAGAGCCTTTGAAAAAGACCACAGATCCACCAGACGTGTCTAAAGAAACAAAGTCCACTCCAGAGCCTTTGAAAAAGGCTGCAGCTCCTACAGACGTGTCCAAAGAAACACAGTCCACTCCGGAGCCTTTGAAAAAGACCACAGATCCACCAGACGTGTCTAAAGAAACAAAGTCCACTCCGGAGCCTGTGAAAAAGGCCGTGGGTCCACCTGCCCCACCTAAGAAGAAACCGGTTAAATGCCCGGTCAAGTCGGAAGACAGCAAACAGCCGAGTGACGCCAAGAAGGACAAAGGCGAAGAAAAAGAAAGCTCTTCATCTGAGCTCATCTCTGAGTCAGCAAAGACTTTGTCAGAGGCCCAGCCTGAAACGAATACTCTCTCAAAATCCCCTGAGCCCTCGACCGAGAGTGAGGTAGTTCCGTCTGTGAGTGTTTCGGAGGAGAAGGTTGAGCCTTGTGATGTTTCTGTTGGAAAGGTTGAACAGGAGGAAGAGAAGTCTGTAGATAGCGGTCAGCACTCGGCTGAGGAGTCGGAGAACGGTGACACCGCCGCCACAACGCCCTCCGCTGCTCTGCCGGGCAGTCAGGCGAAACTCGACGAGGACAGCAGCGAGGCAGATGAGACGGAGCCATCAAACGCACAATCAGAGAACACCAGAGAAGGTCCACCCACCGGCGCCGAAACTCCCAGTGCCTCTCACGAGGAACCCTGTGGATTTGACTCTCCCGCCCTGCCACCCAGTTTGCGAAACAGGCCTCAAATTTTGTCCCCGCGCCCTATAGTACCCCTTAAACCCAGTGTGAAGGTGAGGTCTGCTTCTGTGGGAGATCTTCTGGCAGAGCCTCCTCAGCAAAAGCAGGAGACAGAGCGAGGCAAAGAATCGGCCAAATCTGCGGAGCGTGACATGAAAGATTTGGAGAGCAAAATGACTCTAGAGATTAAGAACACAGGAGATCTTCTGCACACAGTGTCAGATCAGCAGAAAGTGGATGGCGGGAATCAGGGTGAACTCTCACCAGAGGTGCTGCTAGCCACAGCCATGGAGAAGCTCAGGAAGGCTGAAGAGATCTTAAGCGTGGCCAAGAGTTTCAAAGGGAGAAAGGGCTCCGAGAACAAGAGAGTGAGCTGGTGATGTTTTTTTTTTTAAACTGCTGTTCGGCTTGTGGCTGTTCTTGCTTAGTGTTGAATTTTATGCAAGTTTTTGCTTGTGATTAAGTGCAATTTTAAGTCCATCACTTCTACAAATTCGCTAGTCTATGCTAGTATTTCTATCTTTGTACTAAGGGTCATGGCTTGAAAAGAAAACCTTTTATATTATTTAATGTTTATAACATATACTGATTACTTATCTGTCCAACAGTTTTAGTCTGAAGGAAGGAACATTTCAGGTTTTGACAATATAATCTCAGTCTACTGCTCCAGCAGCCAAGTCCACAGTCACACTCGGTAATTCCACGCAGTATTTCTCCTGTGTAGCCCGTGGTCCTCCAACAGTAGTGGAAGTTGATTGAAACCACACATATTTATGTTAATAGTATTTGGCAGACACTTTTATCGAAAGCCACTTATTAGAATAGCAGTTAACAATGTCCGCATAAAGAAAGAGTTTAGCTGTACGAAATGTGAATTTGAATACCTGCAATAATTGATAAGGCACCTTTTTGCATAGTTGAATTTGCTTTGTACGTTTTGTTGCTTGTAAATCAAAACTTGTTTAAGGTTTCAATGTAGGCTGATAGTCTCACATTAGGGGTTATTCAAATGTACATGTATTCCAAATGTTCCTTACATTACTTTGCATTTTGATATGATTATGAGATGCTGCAGAATTGGTCATAGTGGTAGTGGATAGTGGATTGCTAACGCAGAAGGTAGAGATTACATTTAAAACCGGGAATGTACCTGAAATATGTTTCTCAGATATTACATTACAGTTTGATCATTTTTCATTTTTACACGTTGTAAATTACCATGACATTATGTTGTCCATAATTCAAAGCTTATTCTCTGCTTATGAATCTGTTCACTGAACTCCATCCATGAGATGGAGAGAACATGGCATATGTCATTTTTAAACAGTGCTCATGTCTGCATATTGTTCAGTAGATATTTCTATTTTTCTGATCTTGTATGAGACAGCACTTGGGAAGGAACCTAGTAGGTTTACCTCGGTTTCCTTGGTATCTCCCTCAATGCTCATCTCTCTGTGTTGTGGTTGTCATCACACAAGCCAGCATACAAGATTTAAAATTAGTGCACAGGAACTTGTTACTTCCTGAGCACTTTACCCTGCAGCATTACATGTACTTGCACAGGGGTAATGTGTGAAAGGCAACGTTTGTTTGGCTCTGTTGTGCAAAAGCAGTAATCCTCTTGTAATCAGTGAGTCACTGACAGAATAGCAGCATTCAAGGCTGCCCTCTATATTTTCTTCATTAACACTGAGATCAAATTCATTGCTGTTTTTTGTTTTGTTTTGTTTTGTTTTTTTATTTTTTGTTTTTGCTTGATATGTACAGTGCAAGGCACATTGTTAATGTCCTGTAGAAGTGTGTTAGATAATACCCAGCTAATGTCATGTCTTTTTTTATAGAGATGAATTTTAAAATTTTTAAATGTGGTACCTTCATGTATGAGTGGTGACTTGAGCATTCAAGCACAGTCATTATGTGAACATGCATGTTAAATGCAGGCGTATCTGGTAAATTGTTATTTAAAATGATGATTGCCTCCGATCAGTGTTTACATGGCAACCAGTAACATTCTCCACATTCCTGTGAATCCTGGTTGGCCTAGAATCCTATGGTTTTGACATAGGTTAAAACGTTCAAATATGTGAATTGTTTCTTTTGAACATAAAAGTGTAAATAATAAAATTGACTAAAATGCTTAATATTTAAGTTATTAATCCTCTCTCACATGTCCCCTTGTCTTAGATCACGTTAAATAGGTTTAGTAACTTTTAAAGACGGGAGTGTTAAAATGTAAATGTCTGATAGCCAACTGTTAGCCCCCTCACGGTTTAACATGCATCACTGTTAGTGTTGCGTCATATTTTCTTTCCTTATATTGATCAAAATTGATTTACTAATTGAATTACTAATGCAATTTAAATTCATGGTTGTGTTCAACTTGCTCAGCATGTCTAAATAAATGGTCTGTACTTATGGTTGTTCTAAAGTGTCATGTGTCACTTTATGTGAATTAGCCTCTCACTCCCCCAATGCCTATAGCAACTGATCTCTAGACAGCACAAGCAAGGCAGGCACACTGGTTTGCAGTAAAGAAAAAAGTCCGCTGCGACCAACGTTTTCATACAAAACTGTGACGTTTCGGACCTGTTAGTCCTTCCTCAGACGTGCAGTCATATGGATTTCTGTATGTCCGTGGGTTTGGTATGTCCTGGCATTGTTAGCGCAATATCTCCCAAGGGGAGTTGAAGGATGTTCATGAAACTCTGCACAGTTAATAACTGCAAAGGCTAGATGGACTGACTAGATACTCAAGGTTATGGGGTCAAAAGTCAAGGACACATGGGGTCATACTACATCTAATGCAATGTTTGCGTGATATCTCGCAAGTAGCTTGTGAGGTCTTCACCAACCCATACACAGTCACAGTACATAGACCAGAAGGACTGGTTGGGTTCTCAAGCTCATGGGGTCAAAGGTCAAGATCACATGGCTCACATAAAATGGCACATTTTTTTAAACCAAAAGTAGATAAATAAATCTGTCTAGGGCCGCAAAGATATCGGAACTGTTAAAAATAAATCAGTTTAAACATCTCGTTATTAGCCTCAGGTATATAGTATACTCGCCATGCTCTGCATCCTGTATTGCACAGCATTATTTTTCCACCAACTGTTAATGTTTTGGGACAGCTTGTATCTCACGGCTTTATGAGATATTTTATAACATTTTTAGAGAAAGCCAGCAGGGTGCCACTAGAGAGGAGCTAAAGGGCCATGTGTGGCCTTTGGGCCGCAGGTTGCTTACCCCTGCCCTAGCAGCTTGAGAGTTTTTCCATTGATTATAGTCCATATAAAGGCTACATGTACTGATAGATAGATAGATACTTTATTGATCCCCAAGGGGAAATTCAAGATTAGGTATTACTGAAGGACATGCGGTGTAAGGTCAACAGGTTCTACTTCCTCATTCACATGCTGTGCTCCTACTGTGCCACCATTATCGTTAACACATTACAGGTCAACATGCAAAACACTCTCTGCTTCAAACCCACATACAGTAGCAACCCTCAATGATTCACTTGCAGTAGGCTACACACTTCATAACCTGTGTTCGGAGGTCAATTTCTTGTCCACACAAAGCTAGCATGGGCTGAGGTGTATACTCATTGCTTTGTGTTGAATTGATTGAGGTCAAGAATGAGGATGTTGTAAAAACTTCCTACAACAAGACATATCAGCTGAACAGGAAAAATGCTGGACAGAGTTCAGACAACTAAGTACAAAATATCACAAGACTTTATGACAACATTCACAAGCGCTTTTTTTTTTCTTCCTGCAGTCAGCTTGACGTATTTCACTGATTAGCACACATAGAGAGACCCAACATGCATACATCATTCAGTCCATATTTGTGTGGTACTACACCTCACTTGTTAGGCGAGTGTTTGAAGTCTGTTTCTTTCACAGCAAAGGTTCATTTGAGCTTGTCTTGCTAACATTATATTTGGACACTCACAGGCTCCTATTTAGTAACAGAGATCTACACAGGCAGTAATGCTGAGGAAGTGGTTGACAGCAGCACCTAGTTGTAGCAGCTCTGGGCAGGCTAATTTTAAAGTTCAATTTAAAATGTTGATTCAATAGTTTGTTGTGACGAATGTGTCACTCACTTGAGTATTTGTAAGTGAACCAATCAGTTAATGCTATTGGTTCTATGACCATATGCATTTGGATGTAGGATGTGTTGAGTCTCATACTGTAGATGACCAGTTACCTTTGTTTTGAATGTGCCACTACAATATAAGTACTGAGGAACAAAGAAGTCACTGTGGAAAAGCGGAAACAAGCTCGTATTGAACATGGGTAAAAATAAAGGAAGTCTTTCTTAATAATATACTGAAAAAAAAACTAGTAGGTTAATGCATAATGCTCAGTATTCTGAGGTCAAAAACTAGTAGGTTAATGCATAATGCTCAGTATTCTGAGGTCAGTTTCTCCTCAGTGAGAAAGTGTCATCACATCTATGAAGCTCAGGCATTTGGTGTCACAGTCCTGAGAAAGTGCCAGCCAAATTTTTTCTTGAGAAAATAGACAACTTTCGATGAAGCTTTATGTAGTCGTTTAGAAATTGGAAAAAAAAGATGTGTTCTATTTATTGAGGTTATATAAAAAGACAAGAGGAACTTGAAGTTTAACTTTAAGAGGACACAGAAATAGATACAGGAACTGTAAACCCAACATTTTAGCATGTAACAGTTTCAGATGAACCTGCCCATAGTGCTGAGTGCCTGCCCATATATGTACATACCTACACACTGGATACAACAACATTCAACATGTCACATCTGTTCATTTAACCCTCTGGTTCCCCAGACTCAACTTTGACAATGGAGGCCCGTCCCACCCAACACTTTGGGTCCTGCTGGTTTAATCTCAGAGCACCCAGAACCCTCTTCATCATGTACAGTATCTTGCCCCCGATTTCATTGTGAATGACAAAGCTGCGCAAGTCTAGTCTGTGCTAGCAGGCCATAACACATATATGTGGGGAGTATATACAGTACCGTACAGCACTGCACTAGAAAGACTTAAGGAAATGTAACCCTGTCTGTTTGCAAAGAGCATACAAATGCTTTATATAGCACCCATTCAAAAAACAGCCCGTAATATTATGCAAATACTTTCGAGGTGTAAAACAGCATTTCATGTGCACAATGATCATGCAATACTGATGACAACATGTTTTCACTGTGCTGCACTGTACAGTAGGCCTACATAACATAATCTAAAGTAGATCCTTTATAGTCGGTCAGTATAAGAATAAAAAGACAATATCGCCCTCTGGTGGGGAAAATCTGCCAATCATAACCTTACTGTTGCAGTTTGTCACAGGAGTTGGTTAAGAAGCAGCAACACTATTTTTCAAGTGTGTAAAAAGTATTCACATTTTGAGCAATTATCACCATGTTTAAACCTAGCAAGATGACATAGATTCGGGACATGAAATTAATGAAGAGAAGGAAATTATCACAACTTTTGAGACCAAAACAGAGCAGCCTTGGAGAGCATGACTGAAATAAAGGGGAGACCTTTCTTCATCAGTGTTTTATTGAATTAAGCCCACAACACCTCCAGAGGTTGTTTATAATCAGATCAGCAACATAACCAGACAAACCACAAGATCTTGATGTGTGCACCCAAAAATACCAATAAACTCTTCAGTCAATCCTCTTTGTTGCTGAGTCTGTTTACAATCCGACAAAACTCTTTGCACCTATGTCCCCTCCTGGCATTGATGAAATGTTTCTGCTGGAGAGAGAGAGAGAGAGAGAGAGAGAGAGAGAGAGAGAGAGAGAGAGAGAGAGAGAGGAGGAGGAAAGTTTAGCAGATTAGATAACCTCACTGAGTTACCTTACTGAGTCAGAGTTACCATGGAGACAGATGTAGTGATAAGCAGTCACATGTATGACACCTAAATGAGTCCCTCAATATTTGTAAAAATATGTTCATAGTAAATATTGATGTGTGCAATTAATTTAGAATGAATTAATCACAAAACACATACATTCATTGTGTTTTTGTTTTAGCCTACTTGACAGCCCTATCACTCCTAAGACACATCAGAGGCTGGAGAGAGAGATCAGGTTGAACTGTGGTTTACAACCTCCAGATTTCCTGTTTCCTGACTATTAGACACAAACACCCGTTCCGGAAGCAGAGAGACATACACAGACTAAACTTAAACTCAAACACAAAACTCAAAATGGAGAACACAGTGTGTGTGAGTGGATTTCTCCTGCTGATTTTCATCACTGATGTCCACCTCAGTCCAGATCCTGAACTCATCTTTGGATTTGTGGGAGGGGAAGCTGAATTTGATTCCTGGTCTCAGAGGGTGGATGATGACTATGTGCTGTACAGAGTTCTTGGAGATGGAGAAGATCTACTGCTGATCAACTGCTCACAGCCAGAGAGACCACGGCCATACGGCTACAAGGTGAAGTGCTTCAAGTCATCTGATCTCCTTTTTACAATGTACAAACTCAATATATCCCAGAGTGGAGACTACAGGGCCGAAGGCTGGAGAGATGGAAACGTCACAGAACAAAGAAACTTCAGCCTCACCGTCTGTGCAGAAGGTGACAGTAAGGACGAAAGGGTCCTGTATGGCGACAGTGTTGAACTGTGCAAGCTGGATTCCACTGTGGGTCATGGGAGCGGAATACAGTTGTACAGACGTAACTGGATCCAATATGACAATGTCATGACACTGTCTGACTTGACTCTGGTCCTGGACACCAACTCCTCACTGGAGCCACTGGTGGAGGATCTGAAGGGTAGACTCCTGGTGGATCTCAACACCTCTCAGGTCACACTGTCTGAGGTCACATTACGTGACTCTTCTATCCATTGTACAGTATGGAGAGGAGCTCAATGCCAAAGTTATAGTGAAAGGCAGATGATTGAGTATATTAAACATGTCTTTGTGCATGAAGAGGACAACCTGACTCTACCTTGCTCCTCAAATGGATCCACTCCCGGACAGCTCAAACTCAGAACAGATCAGACCATAGAAGTGACGTACATACCAAACGACACCCAATGTACACATGGAGAGTCTATGGAGTGGTTGAGGGGAAATATGGAAATAATTCCTACTTTTGTTCTGAGGGCACCTTCTGCCTTGTGTACAGGGATCCATATGGGGTGCACTCTCCTTTCTACAGAGTGTACGCTCCACTGACAGGCTGTGTGCTGCTGGGGCTGGTCGCTGATCTGGTTCAAGCTGAGGAGCAGAAGAGGAGAGCAGAGCAGAGAGGAGAACCAGAGTGGAGATGAAGACCTCTATGATGAAGTGGAGATGGTTGACCTCCAAGCCTGATCTCAACACTCTCTCCTGTAGCTGTAGGCTACAGCTAAAATATTTAGGGGGCGCTGTGGCGCAACAGGCTACGCGTCCGAGTGCCCATGGGGACCCAGGTTCAAGTCTGACCTGCAGTCATTTCCTGATCTCACCCCATCTCTCTCTTCCTGTCACTCTCCTCGCTGTCCTATGTATACAGGCAAAAAAGCCTCAAAAACATATTTTTATATTTTTTAAATGTCAATTTATAGCAATTCAGCTGTCCTGTGGATATTATATATTGTTTATTATTGTTGTTGCTTCTTTTAGAAAGATGGAGTCTCACAGGGGTTTTTATGGAACCCATCACATCTCATCTTTTGCATTCTAGGCTAAATGTCTCTTTTGTCATTGACTGAAATTTTAAACACAAATAAAGTAAATTGAAAATATTCTAAACTGTGCTGAAGGATGATTGATGATGTTATAATTTAGAATTTAAAATGGTTGAGCAACGTGTGTGTGTGTGTGTGTGTGTGTGTGTGTGTGTGCGTGTGTGTGTGTGTATGTGTGCATATGCAGATAGGTATGAATCCAATTGAAGAGTTCCTCTCTGCCTGGCACTGGAAGGTCTATGACCATTATCCCCAATCAATTTCCCCAGTGGCTTGGACTGCAGGATATTGCATACGGTGTAAATTATATTTTGTGGATTCTTTAAAATTATATTTTGTGTTTCGACTTTGTCTTTGTTTTGATGAGTGTGAATGAACACCAGTACTTGAAGTTTGGATCACTGTTTGTTTACAGAACTATGACAAATGTATGACGGACATAGCCTACCACAGAGAAAGTAAAAGCCAGATGTGTTTTGTATTCATACCATCAGTGTATTCATTGGCACATTGGTGCTTAGTAAATGATGGCTTACGTTCATTGTTTAATACGAAAACACAATTTTTACGAAGGTGTGAAGAGTTAAGCAAGGTGTGTCCGCTTTTGCGCTTTTGGTTTAAGGAGATAGAAGGAGGTAGAAGGAAATTTAAATAGGGAACAAAGGGGACACATGGTACTGTAAATGCATAGAAAGTTCATAGTGAGTGCATATCTATCCAGTGTAAAGCTGCCAAAACATCTGATTTGTAAAAGGTTTGTTTTCAACTACTTTTTCATGTAAACCCCCTCTTTTACAAAGGGTGCAGTGCCGTTCCTGTCTCTCCATGTACTTGCAATAACAAACCACTAGAGGGCTTAATAAGCAAAATATATCACTCTACTACAACATCTGGAAGTGTAACTGCACCCTAAAATATGTTTTTTGAGTTGTTGATTGATTGAAATTACTCATAAGTGGTGAACTACACTATTACCAGGGTTAATATTGTGTTTCCCGAGAAAAGTAACATTTTGCATGATTTTGTATTGGAGATATACATGCCATGGCATTTTGGTTCAAAATGCTGACGTAGTCCTGCACTTCTCTGGCGACTCTACGTCACCGGGTCGTTACAAATTAGGAATGTAACGCCCCAACACCTGCCCTGATTACCTGTGATAAGCCATTTCGGCAGCACTCATTCCCAGATTGACACGAAATCACCATGGTTCGCATGTGCCCCTCCTTTACAAATATCAGAACGTCCCGCCCATCTTGAAAGCCTTTTTCAGAAATGTGAAGTGGGTGGAGTTATGGGGTGCAGTTACACTTTAATAAGTGTCGTGCCATTGTAAATATCACACATGCCCAGCTCAGAATCTCTCATCAGACTCTGTGCCTGTTGTGATGAGCATGTGTGCACCTAATGACGTCAAGACTCCTGATCACAAGTCAGCAAGTTGTGTCATTTCAACAAGGCGATCTGACGACAGTTGAAGTGTAGTCTATACAAGCTAATAGGCTCAAGACCCTGTCCTTGCGGATCTATTCCTGAGTTGAGGTGAGGCAGCAACTGCCACCAACCTGTCATCTCATCCCTGAATGTCGTTTCATCACTGCTGTCAGCATGACGTGGAACTGCACATCCATCAGTGCAATGAATGCACTGTGAAGAAGGGGCCGACCAGACCACTCTCATGCCCAGCTTCAACGATGTGCAGATGGGGTGTCTGTGGAGAGGATGGAGGTCGATTTGATGGGCCTGTTTTGGTGAAATGACCTTTAGGCTATATGACTATGGTCATGGTAATGTATTTTTACTTCTGCTATAGCATACTGTCTTCAACTGGGAACCATTTGAAGTGAAGTGGCCAAAGGCCTAGCATGTTCCTTGATGCCTTCCTTTTAGGCCAGTCAATCTAGCTCAAAAAAGGGCCAAAACTTAAACTAATTGCAATAGTAATGGTTCATACTTTTTATTGATCCTTAAACCCTCCTGCATCACATATTAACAATCTACCCATTTATATTTAGTGGAACATACTTTTATTCAAGGTCAAAGGTAGCAATTTCCAATGCATTTTGCCATTGGGATTTACTACAGATGAAATGGGTAACATTTTAAACTATAGATATCAAATTGAAACTTTCACAGTTGTTTACTCACATTAAGGCAAATATTTTTTGTATTGCAAGTTTTCTGAAATGTGATGTTTAGATATGCAAATGAGACCGGTTTTACCTATAAATATGCAATAATTTGCATATATTTCTAGAAAGCTAAATCTGAACAATAGGTTGTCAGCTTCAAAATAATCGCTGCATTTTGCTTCTATATTGGATACCAAAAGCCTATGCAAAAGGAATATTAGATATTACTTCATATCACCCCAGAAATTAGGAAATCAAGTCAAGTCAAAATCAATGCGTTTCAATGGAAGTACATTATAGAACAAATGATTGTCAATGATATGGTATGATGGAAGTATCTCAATGCATGCCAAGTCACATAAGGAAGATATTGACCTTTAGACAACATATCAAGTGAGTTGGCATGCACTGAGATACTTCCATCATACCATATCATTGACAATCATTTGTTCTATAATGTACTTCCATTGAAACGCATTGATTTTGACTTGACTTGATTTCCTCATTTCTGAGGTAATATGAAGTAATATCTAATATTCCCTTTGCATAGGCTTTTGGTATCCAATAGGCTATAGAAGCAAGATGCAGCAATTATTTTGAAGCTGACTGTACCTATTGTTCAGATTTAGTTTTCTAAAAATATATGCAAATTATGGCATATTTAGGTAAAACTGGTCTCATTTGCATATCTAAACATCACATTTCAGAAAACTTGCAATACAAAAAATATTTGCCTTAATGTGAGTAAACAACTGTGAAAGTTTCAATTTGATATCTATAGTTTCAAATTAAAATCCCAATGGCAAAATGCATTGGAAATTGCTACCTTTGACCTTGAAAAAAAGTATGTTCCACTAAATATAAATGGGTAGGTCCTAGATTTTTTATATGTTAATTAGATATACCTAGGGATCACAAAAAACTTGGAATTTTTACTATTGCAATTAGTTATGGGTCAAACGCTAGATTGACTGGCCTATTTGATCAGAAACAGTTTTCTGAAACTAGGTTATAGGCTAGTTTGTTTTGGACTTGAAAACACTGCATTAAACACTCTGCTGCAGAAATTGCAATAGGGTTTGGACATGAAAATGCATAGGCCTACACTGTAGCCAATAACTGCAGTGCCATAGCCTAACTAAAAGCCTTCTTTTGTTTGTTTGTTTAAGGAAACGGACACCTGCCTTAGGGCACACCACCTGAACCTAAGATAGAGTGTAGGCCTACTAGGCTAGTCCAAAAATGCAGTGGTCTAACACATTAGATATTGAACGCAATGCCACGAATCAAACTTCAAAGAAGCTTTGGTGCAGAAGCCTGAATTAGAGACAGATCATCAAAGGACCTTTGTACCTGATGGTCCATGAGACAACTGCGTAACTAAGCAACGCTGGGAGAACAGGCAAAGATGCTCGTGAAAGAGGCGGGGCGTCGGGCAGCAATGGCTGCTGGGAAACATCATTCTGTCAGTTGTGTCAGTCAGCCACTGCTATCAAAACAGTACGCTAAACCAGTCGCTACCTGACTTCTCGGCGAGAATTAAACAAAGTCATTTGACACGTTACGGGCGGATGTATGTGGAGAGTAGGTGGCTGTGGTAGTTTGTATTGTAGTATCGCCGTTCATGAGGATAAAATCAAAACAGTCGGAAATGTTACCCGGGCCCGTAGCCAGCAGCGGACTCATGCACAAGCGTTGACTACATCCCAGTAAACATGCACTGCAGTGGGTGAGTTGTCGAGAGCCATTCCCTTGTGTGTTTTCAGAGAGCTGTGGTGTTTTTCAACTCTGTCTAAATCAGTTGTAATGCCTTTGATATGCGGTATGCATGTTATGGTAATTGTGCCATACTGGTCTTAATGTACAGGGACGTTAGCTAACTGTTAAAGCTAGCCGGATGAATTACTAGCACATTGGTTGATTCTCATCATTAGCTGTCGCGCTAAAGTTAACTAATGTTAGCTAGCGCCAGCTTTGCGATGTTTAATTTACTTGTGCTCATAGAGTTACGTTTTTAATTACTGTCGTTAATTGTTTTATACGAGTGTACCAGTGATGTAGTTAGAACGTCTCGTTCTATGTCGCCACCGTTAACAAGCTAAACATGGTTTTCCAGCTAAGTGCCAACTACCGTTAGCGGTATGCGGTAAAGCATACAGTACGTCTAGCAAGTTGGTAGGAAAAGGTTGTTTGGCACATCATATCGGTTATATACTAGCATTCACTATAGCTATTTGACATGACATATTAACCATGTACAAGTTCGAAATTTCACTCATACAGTCACATCTAGTTTCTGTTGCACTTACAGTATTTGTAAACTTTTGGTATTTTCATGTGAAAATGTTGTCTCTTTCTCTCCGAGAAGCCAAGTCTCGAATCACCCGTCCACGTTTGACAGTGAGGATGATCAGATTGATGGGGCAGTGCGTAGCTTCAACCATGAACACATGAGGAAAGCTTTCTGCCTCATGAATGACCTGCGCAGGTAGGAGGACTGTACTGTGTGTGTGTGTGTGTGTGTGTGTGTGTGTGTGTGTGTGTGTGTGTGTTCGTGGAGCGCAATTCTGTTCTGTATGATTATGTGCCTGGACTTGTAAGGATATTTAAATATCCTTGTGTTCACATATTTGTTACATGGCACGGCCCTCTCTATCTAAAAACACACAAAACACACATCATCCAGTGTGTCTCGGGAATGCTCGAGAAAAGGAAGCCACTGTCGTTGTATGTAGTAGCCACCTTTGACACCACTGAAGTTACATTGCTATAAGATGCCCTCACTTTGCCAATAAGACATGTTGATAGCGGCTTGCCTTGGTACGTGATGGCATTGTTTTGTTCATCTACAGCAGGAGGCAGCTGTGTGATGTCCTCTTGGTGGCAGGGGAGGTGGAGGTCCCGGCCCACAAGGTGGTGTTAGCTTCCTGCAGTCCTTACTTCTGTGCCATGTTTACAGGTAAGCAGTCATGCTAAGTCAATAAGGGGGAAAGTGAGTCCTATGAAAAAACGTTTTAAGTTACTGATGTTGTGGCTTTCTTAAACTCATGGTTTACATACATACTAATGCAGGCAGTGAGGTTCGCACCACAGATAGATAGAGAGATAGATATACTTAATTCATCCCCAAGGGGAAATTACAGAGTTTCAGCATCAAATCAAACACAACATTCAACATATACAAGCATACATACATACATACTGTACATACAGAAAATTATTTAAAATGTTATTCCTTTCTCCCTACCCAGGGGGGAGTCATTATAAAGTGCTATTGCTATTGCAGTTGGTAAACCATATTGGTATATGGTATGTGTGTGATTATGTTCTTTCTGCTTGTGTGTGTGTGTGTGTGCCCAGGGGACATGAGTGAGAGTAAAGCCCAGCGGGTGGAGATTCGGGATGTGGATGGACTCACTCTCAGCTGCCTAGTGGAGTACATCTACACCGCCGAGGTCCAGGTGTCTGAGGATAACGTGCAGGTGTGCTCCTAGTTTTATATGACTGAGGAAATGGGCTGATGAACCATTGTGTTTGTGTGTGTGTGTGTGTGTGTGTTTGCAACTGTTCATGTGTAGGCACAGAATCATTATGAAATACTGTATACCCAAAAGAGATCGGCTACTGGTAAGAAATCTTTTTAAATTTAATTTTGCTGCTAATTTTTTTATGACGTCATATTCAAAGGCACACAGTTGCCCATGGAGGGGTATGGCTCTCCTTGTTGTGCAGTTGACTGAAAGGATCAATATAAACTGAAGTGAATGGCCTTAAAAAGTGTCTGAGTCTGAAGAGATACTATGATTGGAAACATTCCGTCAGGCTTGGGATAGGCGTTTGCTCTCAGAGCGCTCTGATGTTTGCAGTTTCTTAGTCCCCGAGACCTTTCAGCGGGACAAAATACACACATGCACACACATACACCACTCATTTTGCTTGTGTGTGTGTGTGTGTGTGTGTGTGTGTGTGTGTGTGTGTGTGTGTGTGTGTGTGTGTGTGTGAGTGTGTGAGTGTGTGAGTGTGTGAGTGTGTGAGTGTGTGTGTGTGTGTGTGTGTGTGTGTGTGTTGGTTGCTTGCTGTGAGTCCTGGGGCGGTCCAGGCATGGCTCTTCCTGTCATTCTTCGGACAGGAAGCTGGACCCATGTGAGAGGATTTCCTCCCGTTTTTGCTGCTGTTGCTCTGACTACACACACAACCCAGGGTGCAGGTGGCCTCGCTGTTAAGAGAGTGTGTGTGTGAGTATGTGTATGTGTATGTGTATGTGTGTGATGGATAGAGATAGAGTGAGAGAGAGAGAGAGAGAGAGAGAGAGAGAGAGAGAGAGAGAGAGAGAGAGAGAGAGAGAGAGAGAGAGAGAGAGAGAGAGAGAGAGAGAGAGAGAGAGAGAGAGAGAGAGAGAGAGAGAGAGAGAGAGAGAGAGAGAGAGAGAGAGAGAGAGAGAGAGAGAGAGAGAATGTCTGACCTATATCTGTGTATATGCACCTTTTCTAAAGAGTGTGAGTGTGAGAAAGGGAGAGTTTGGAAGTGTTTGAAGCAGCTAGTGGACCAGCTAGTGAAGGAGCTAGTGAAGCAGCTAGTGAAGCAGCTAGTGAAGGAGCTAGTGAAGCAACTAGTGAAGGAGCTAGTGAAGCAACTAGTGAAGGAGCTAGTGAAGCAGCTAGTGAAGGAGCTAGTGAGGGAGCTTGTGAAGGAGCTAGTGAGGGAGCTTGTGAAGGAGCTAGTGAAGGAGCTAGTGAAGCAGCTAGTGAGGGAGCTTGTGAAGGAGCTAGTGAAGGAGCTAGTGAAGCAGCTAGTGAAAAAGCTAGCTAGTGAGGGAGCTAGTGAAGCAGCTAGTGAAGGCGCTAGTGAAGGAGCTAGTGAAGGAGCTAGTGAAGGAGCTAGTGAAGCAGCTAGTGAGGGAGCTTGTGAAGGAGCTAGTGAAGGAGCTAGTGAAGCAGCTAGTGAAAAAGCTAGCT